>NW_012101454.1:1193375-1209822 GCF_000951045.1 Mandrillus leucophaeus
CCGCGGCGCTCCCGCTCGGGTAAGGGGGAGGCTGAGCGCGGGGCGAGGAGTTGGGGAGGGTGGAGAGGAGGAAAAAATCGGCTTGTACAAAGGCTGAGTTGCAGCCTGGGGGTGGGGGTGGGTTGTGGTGGAGGAGCAATAGGTTGAAGATCGGAGGCATTATCAGTGGGATCTATTGTTTCCTGGCACATTGGGAGGAAAAACAAAGGGATTTATTTTCATTACCCTGTAATTTTTTTTTTCTTTTCTATTTTTTTAAATGTGGCCAGGGAGCTCGTCTCTCTCCGTGTCACACTGGGATCCGCCTGGCAGCCGCCGGGAGCCGCAGCCAATGTGTTAGGACTTCAGGTGCTTCTTGGCACAAAGCTAGACTGCGACCTCCTACCATAGCGCTTGGCGTCACCTGCTCTCCCGGTCCTGCCCCAGGGCCGAGGGATTGCGTCCCGAACCGGGCTTGGGAATCGGCTGCCTCTCAAGTTGGTGTTATTTATGTTTGTCTTTTGTGAGGGCAGGTTTTGAATCCCCCGGCGGCCCCATCTCCCCCGCCCCCGCCTCCTCGGGTTGGAATTGGCGGGGGAGGGAATGGGGTGTGTGTGTAGGGGAGAGGGGAGGGTGTTTGTGGCTTTAAAAAGAATGGTCAGGGTAAAAGGAGATTGTCGATGCTTTACAAAAAAAGGAAAAACAGGCACCACACTCCAAAGCCTTTCTTGTTTGTCTGCATGGGCCATGCATGCGTGCTGGGCCAGGAGCCGAGTTTGGAGACGTTTTAAGTGAAAGTGTGTGCCTCCTCAGCTGTTTGTAAGTGAGGGTGATGTGGCTCGGTCTAACATCAAAACAAAACAAAAATAAAATGAGAAATCTTTAGAACTGCCTGCATTGTCTGCTCTTCAGCATATCTTGAAGTATTTGATTGCTGGCTTATTGATATAAAATCCTGCTGTGGGCTTAAGGAGACCAGCAAGCGTGCATTGCGTAGCGTTTTGAACTGTAGTAAGTTAGAGGCAAGAAAGAATAAACAAATCAGGGCGGTGAAAAGGGATGTCACAGTATATTTGCTTTCTGATTGTCACATTCTTACGCATTTATTCCCATGGTAGTCTGCATCCCACTCCATAATTAATAATAACCACTGTTAGGAAACTTCCAAATACTTGTTATAACTGAATTTAATGAAACTTATTGCCATTCAGGAACTTTTTTTCCTCCTTGTTTTGGTCTGAAATTGCATTAGTATTGCTTTGGGGATGCTGTAGATGAGAATATTGGACCAGAAAAAGTATAATATGCCTCTGTAGGCATGTTTTGGAGTTTGTAAACATAGATTCCAAACTTAATTGTACTTAAAAAGAATAAGTTCCAACTAATTGTGGAGAATCCTGAATGAAGTTGATTTTCTGGACGGTTTGTTGATTTCTGAAAGATCGATGAACTGCTGGTTTCTTTTTAAAGGGCATTCACAAAAGTGACTAAAACTTGGGCTCAAGTATTGCTTTCAAATATACTTATGTGTAACTTGTATTTGTGAGTGTGTGTGTGTGTTTGAGATTTTGATAGGTATCTCCAAATTGTGTTTGAAACATTTTTTACCAAAGACAATCAGAATGATAACTTCTTGACTTTTAACTTCCCGTTTCAATGAGTAAGCTCTTCTGTTTGCCACGTGGCTAAGCCATTTGGAAAATAAAATGTATGTTATTTGATTAGACATAAATTCAAGTAAGTAAATGAATTCAGAAATTCATTCTTTTCTATTTCAGATGAACCTCTAGTCTTGCCTTGAAAAAACCATTCTCTGTAACTCTTGACTGTGACTAAGTTCCTAATACACCTGTTGGCACGATCGCTAACACAGTATACCATTTGAGAGGTACTTTTCTTGACCCAATACTGGTGATTAGAGAAGACAGGTATCTTGGTTTTTTGTTTTTTCTTTGATCATTATGAACATTGGCTTTTCACCCCTGAAGTGAAAATGTTGAAAACAGAGTCTTCAGGTGAACGAACAACTCTCAGAAGTGCCTCTCCTCACAGGAATGCATATCGAACTGAGTTCCAGGCACTGAAAAGTACCTTTGACAAACCCAAGTCAGATGGGGAACAAAAAACAAAAGAAGGTGAGGGCTCCCAGCAGAGCAGGGGGAGGAAATATGGCTCCAATGTCAACAGAATTAAAAACCTATTTATGCAGATGGGTATGGAACCCAACGAGAATGCTGCAGTCATTGCCAAAACAAGGGGAAAAGGTGGACATTCATCTCCTCAGAGAAGAATGAAGCCCAAAGAATTTCTGGAGAAAACAGATGGCTCAGTTGTTAAGTTGGAGTCCTCTGTTTCTGAACGAATTAGTAGATTTGACACAATGTATGATGGCCCTTCATATTCCAAATTCACTGAGACTCGGAAGATGTTTGAGAGAAGTGTGCATGAATCAGGACAAAACAACCGCTATTCCCCAAAGAAAGAGAAAGCTGGAGGGAGTGAACCTCAGGATGAATGGGGAGGTTCCAAGTCCAACAGAGGCAGTACTGATTCCTTGGACAGCCTTAGCTCCCGAACTGAGGCTGTCTCCCCAACTGTGAGTCAACTGAGTGCAGTATTTGAGAACACTGATTCTCCCAGTGCCATCATTTCTGAGAAGGCTGAGAACAATGAATACTCAGTGACTGGGCATTATCCTTTGAATTTACCATCTGTTACTGTTACAAATCTTGACACCTTTGGCCACCTTAAGGATTCTAATTCCTGGTCTCCTTCAAACAAGCAAGGTGTTGATACAGAGGATGCTCACAAGAGTAATATAACCCCAGTACCAGAAGTGGCTTCTAAAAGTACCTCTCTAGCTTCGATACCTGGTGAAGAGATCCAGCAGAGCAAGGAACCCGAGGACTCCACATCTAACCAACAGACTCCCGACAGCATTGACAAAGACGGTCCTGAAGAACCTTGTGCTGAAAGTAAGGCAATGCCAAAGTCTGAAATCCCTTCACCACAAAGCCAACTGTTAGAAGATGCTGAAACTAATTTGCTTGAAAGTGAGGCAGCAAAGCAACAGAGGAAAGAACTTGCAGGTGGTGATTTCACCTCTCCTGATGCTTCTGCATCCAGTTGTGGAAAAGAAGTACCCGAAGATTCAAACAGTTTTGATAGTTCCCATGTGTACATGCACAGTGACTATAATGTGTATAGGGTGAGATCCAGGTATAATTCAGACTGGGGAGAGACAGGCACTGAGCAGGATGAGGAGGAAGATAGTGATGAGAACAATTACTATCAGCCCGATATGGAATACTCGGAAATCGTCGGATTGCCAGAAGAAGAAGAAATCCCAGCAAATAGGAAAATTAAGTTTAGTAGTGCCCCTATTAAGGTAAGTGTATTTTCTCCATTTGTTTTCAAATTTGTTTTTAGTACTAGGGCCTAATTGTATGTAGAATAGACTTGACAATTAGTAGGAGTTTTTGTAAGGGATTCAAGATTGTTGATATACACCTGTTGTCAGGTGATTTTAAAAGTTTGGAGTTTGAGAGATATCAATTACATTTCTTAAATGTGCTTTATAAGGGCATCCACCAATAGTGAGTAATATTAAAGCTGAAGAAGTTCGGGGATTTTGAGATACATTCCAGTGAACTGGAGTATGAGTAATGTGAGTACCGAAAACCAGGAGTGTTAGTTAGAAATGTAATTACTTTAGTTTTACCTAAAATTATTCATAAATAATATTTTCTGAATGTGCACACTTTAAGGTATGAAGTATAATGTACAATGGGAGAGTTATGATAATCTGGGAATAATACTTGATTTACTTTCTTAAAAAATATGATTACTTAAGTGTAACTGGATTGTGAGGAATTTTGTTGGAACTCTTTTTTTGGGTACTGCTACTTGGTGGTCAAAATTTAATTTGTGGAAATATATTAACTGACTTAAATACTTTGAAAAGCTTTGACTGTAAACACTTTGAGTTCAAAATTTGTTACATAGCTTTAAAATGAATTTTTTTGAAAGAAATAACATTGATTTGCCATTCATGGATTTATTTTTACCTCTTAAAAACTGGGTAAATGACAATTGAATTCACATGCTCTAATGACTTCACTTAGTTAACATTTGATATGGAAGAATAGCACAAAGTACATCAGCAGTGGGTGGTGGAATGTTATTAGCGGATAATGGCAATAGGGGCAGGAGGTGGTTGGTTGAGTATCAGAATCTCCTGGGGTGCTTTTTCAAAGTATACTTGCTCACAGCTTAGTCCTGAGATTCTGGCATGCTCTCCTTCGGGGAATCTGGAAGGTTATGGTGCAGAATGGTAGTTTTAGACCACATTCTAGGGGCTTCTAGCTTACACAGTGTGTATATATGATAGACTTGGAATCTGATACATTTCTGTAAATTTTCTCCTCAAAAATCTAAAATCACTGTTATTTTCATTTTAGGACCTTCCATATAAGGCTCTAAAACATAAATTTACATAGAAATATTTAAAGAGAAATCTGACATTGTTCTGATTATGAAAGACTATTCTGAAATAAAGTAATAATCTATGAAATTATTTACAGATGTTAGCAGGCAAACTTTCATTTTATTAGTGTAAGGCAGAAGTTCTGGGTCAGAATGGGTCATGTTAAGTTAAACTGTAGTTTAAAATAAACTACAGATGTCAATCCAGTTTGAAAGTAAGTTTCTTTGCAGTGCTTTACCACCTTCCTTTGTGATTCTCTGTCTCCTTCTGCCTTCCTACCCCTCCCAATGCCCTCTGCCCTACTCTAGATGGTCTTTAAAGGAGCCTTTCCCCCAAGCCTATCCAGTGAGCTCCTAAACTTCGCCATTCACATCCCCTTTGAACATCATCTTTCTACCCCTTAGGAAGAAAGCAATAAGATTAAATCGTTTCACATTGAGAAAGGCAGGAATAACTGAAATGAACTCTTCAAGGAGTTTGTTAAACCCAGTGACTAAGTTTTTAATATGGAGGATAGCAGCTTATGAAAATTTATCAAGTAGAACACTACCCCGTCAGCCAAGTGGGATACCAGCCTGTATTTGGGTCCTGTGCTGCACAAAACATAACTGTGCACTAGTAGGTTTAATGGATTTTAAAGTATTTATCATTGAAATATGTCTGTTTATATGTGAACAAACCTGCTTTTTGGGAATGACATTTTGAAGTTCAACTAATTTTTGCTATGATTGCTGATAACAATAAGTATTTTGCCTCTTAATTTTCATATAATGACAATTTTGTATAGCAAAGAATGCAACATTATTTACATTTAACACATTTTATCAAGAATAAGATTTGTAAAACAAATTAGATCAAGCATAAGATTTGTGAAACAAAAGTAATGTATTGCATTTTACTGGGCAGTTAACAGGACTACTTGGAGTAGATTAAGTTTGCAAACAGAAGATTCATTCTTAGCCCTTTGTAATGAATAAGACAATTGCTCTTTCTTGCTGCTTCCATTGTTTAATATGCAAGTTGATTCACTTGGAAAATTTGAGAGCTGCTTTCTACTGGTCATGGTGGTGGTCTTAGTGTTTAGGTTATTCCCCAATTAAGATTTTTTTTTGCCTCAGAGGGTGGTAATACCTAATTAGATCCAATTAAAGTATTTATTGAAGGCTTATCATGTGTGTTCTCTCATGCTGTTAGCTGAAGAAGACACAAAAATCTGTAAGGTTACCCCTTTCCTCTGTGAGTTTGTAGACTCAATTCTTAAACACATTGTATTTAGAATCCATAAAAAACAGTATAAAAATCTATGCCTAAATGTTTAATGTCCTGTGAGTCCTTTAATGGCACTGGGTTGTACTAAATGCATATAGAGAAAGGGATTTGATAGATTATTTGGAAAGGAATACACGCAATCATTCATTTTCTATCTGTGTTTCTTTATTCTTTTCATAAAGCTTTATTTATGGAATGGGAAATTACAGTTTCTAACCTAAGTCTTTTCCTTTGAAGCTTAAACATACTTCCTCTTAAAGAAGCAATAGGGAATGTATTATTTAAATAAATGATTTTTAGAACTTTTACATTCTTTTCCTGTCACTTTATTCTATACTAGGTTAAAAATTCCCAGCACCTTTAGTTTTTTGTTATAGATCTTATTTATCATCTTTGTATGTGCAATATTGTCCGCAGTGACTACTTCAGTTCTTTTTATAGATGTTTTACGTAGATATTTCCGTAAGATGTCTTAAATCTGGACGTAGAAAAACATCAGAATAATAGTTGATCTTTCCTGTGCAGCATATACCTTGTACTCGAACATGTACCTTGACTTTTAAAAATGGTCGGACTGTATTGCCAGCTGTCAGTATGACTTTTCTATCTTTCATAGATAGTTATATCTTATTGGATAGATTGATATGTTTCATAGGGTTATGAAATATTAGAATGGAATTAATAATAGCAAATTAAGATCCAACTTTGAGATATGGAATGGGAGAATGTTATGAACCATGCTTATTCAAGATGGAATTATGCCTTCATTCTCAGGAATTTTTCAAAATGAAAGGATTGAATTAAAGTAAATTTGTCTCAGATGAATCAAAACAAGAGAGGGTGACGTGTCATTTTTTCTACTAATTCAGAACATTTACGGAGCCCCTAATATGTGTCAGGGACAATGCAAATATAACAAATACGTAAAATGAGGAGCTGATGAAGTCAGGAGCTGCTGGTAGGTGGGAAGTGTACAGCCCATTAAGGAAGCTCTCAGGCTGTTCCCAACTCTGTGCTTTGATGATCTTTCTAAGGTTGCTGCAGCCTCATTAAGGAAGTCACAACCTTTCTCTGTTTCTTATGTCCTTTGGATTGGTATTTTTTTCCCCTCAAATACTATTGTGTTACAGTGGATTGTTATCCTTGAAACAGCATATCTGAAAAAGATTTTTCTAACTCCCAGTAAGAAGGACATTACAGAGTTAATATTGAGGTACATTGTGCTATATTTTGAGTGTTTTCTCAACTCATATGGAGCTTTACAGGACTGGAGTTCAAATAATCAGCAAGGGCACCAGAGCTTCAAACCTTACATAATAGTTGTTGAAAATGGATCTTCTTGTATTCTCTCCTTCTTTTGGGGCTCCGAGTCATTGTTAGGGCGTTCATGGATATATGAAGTTTTTTTGTTCAAGATTGTTTTCAGAGAATAGTTCTGTTGAGATCCAACTTTTTGTCTTTGCAGAGGCTTCCCTTTATAACAGTTTTGTCATTGCTTCTTAAACTTTAATATGCGTATGAATCACTTGGGAGATCTTGTTAGCATGGAGATTCCGATTCAGTAGGTATTCTGTGGGAAATTACCTGGATACAATGGTTGGGCTCCAAGTACACCACCAGGCAAGCTATCTCAGAGGTTATGGAATAGAAGACTCAGAAAACAAGTTAAAATGCTTGAATCACATGATTTACCAAACCAGTTAAACACAAATCCTGAGGCAAGAGGAAAGCTATGGAGTAAGTTAATGCAGTTCAAACCAGGCTGGAAGGACCACACTACCTGTGTCCTGGGTAAACAATATTCCTATGTCCCATCTTTCTTTCACATAACCGTTCCCCATTAATGACGTGGTTATGAGGATCAGAGCTGATATTTGAACCAAGACTCCATAGACTAATGATTTCCTGGGTCGATGATACATACTTGTTCTATTGAAAAGATGTGACAAATACACTTAGGTACAGCCATAGCTTTGCTAGTTTGCCTGCTCATGAGCCATGGGACCATCCTTGGTGTCCTCAGTAGATGACTGACGTGGAAGTAATGTAGCGGTCAGTCCAGGCATAATGGTGACTTGGTATTTCCATTGCTTTTTGTCTATACGTAAACCTCATTCATTTTATCATAATTTCTATTTATTTTATTGTTGTCATGTCTTACTCCCAGCTTACCTATTTATTACGCATCTGTTGACTGCCTTCATTTCACCAGCTTCCATTCTCATTATCAATACTTGGCCCAGCCTGAGTGTTGCCTCTGTCTCATAAGTTATTAGTTTATTTACCATCTATGATTGTCACTTCTTAAGCATTTCATCCATCCCATTTGTTTACCTCTATAATAGAATTTCATATTCTGAAATAATATAGGAAAACTACATAACAGTATGTCTGGGGGGGGGACCTTAAGATTTTGCATTTCTAACAAGTTCTCAAGTGGTGCTGATGTCGCTGATCAAGAGATCACTCTTTGGAATATTAATCTGAAGTACAATCTTCTAGCTTCTGAAAGTGGCTGGTCATAAAATGTTAGGAAAGCAACATTTAATAAATTTCCTTTCCAGATGGGGCTGCTATAGCTGGCTGGGTGGAATAATATTCTCTGAAGATGAAATAAGGTGTAATCTTGTAAAGTGCATGAACACTCTTGTTTCTGGATCCCAAAGTGGATTATTATCCTTAACTCATAAGGCATTTGGGTCATTAAAAAGTCACATCCTAGGCTCTTTGTGTGATTTACGTTTTTAGTTATAAAAAGTTGGGAGGAGGAAGTTTTTAATAGGATCAGAAATTTCATTTCTTTCTTTTACAAGTGTAAATTAATAAACTTATGGAGAGAGTATAAGAATTGTCGTATGATTTAACTTACTTTTCTTGGATAACTTTGATGGTATAACATTTAGTTTTTATTTTTTGAGATGGAGCTTTGCTCTGTCACCCAGGCTGGAGTGCAGTGGCACGATCTCAGCTCACTGAAACCTCCACCTTCTGGGTTCAAGAGAGTCTCGTGCCTCAGCCCCTGGAGTAGCTGGGACTACGGGCATGTACCACTATTCCCGGCTAATTTTTGTATTTTTAGTAGAGACAGGGTTTTAACATGTTGGCCAGGCTAGTCTCGAACTCCTGACCTGTAGTGACCTAACCGCCTTGGCCTCACAAAATGCTGAGATTATAGGCATGAACCACTGTGCCCGGCCAATGGTATAACATTTAAATTGGATTTCCTTTTAAATTTTTATGTTTTATGACCTATGCTTCATAATCAGGTAAATGAAATATGTCAAATATTTTAATATACTTTGTAAAATCAAATAATGAATATTTGTTGAATGAACCCCTTTTCTAAAATCTAGAGGTATATCTATACTTTTTTTTTTTTAAATTGAACAATGATCATTTAGTGTTTAAAAAGGAATTCTTTTGACAGTAGATTATTTCAGATGTTTACTGGCATTTACTTGTAATAGAAAGATTTAAGGTTTCTTGTTTTTTGTTTACTTAATTTATTTTTTTTTGAGACAAGGTCTTGCTCTGTCACCTTGGCTGGAGTGCAGTGATGCAATCATGGCTCACTGCAGCCCTGACCTCTGGGGCTCAAGTAATTCTCCTGCCTCAGCTCCCATGTAGCTAGGACTATGGGCAAGTGCTACCATGCTTGCTAATTTTTTTATTTTTTGTTGAGATGAAGTCTCACTATGTTGTCTAGGCTCGTCTTGAACTCCTGGGCTCAAGCGACCCTCCTGTCTCGGCCTCCCGAAGTGTTGAGATTAAAGGTGTGAGCCACTGTGCCCAGCAGTTTCTTGCTTTTTGGATCATACATAATTTGTGTTCCCTCTAAACTTTCTTTCTCACAAATGACTCTAGTTGTTGGGTTCATGTACTTGAAAGATAAGATGCCAAATTTGGAGGAAAATCACTTTGTGTTATGTTATCCATACGTTGTTTACCTTGTGAACCCAGTTACATGCCCATCAGAAGTAATTTGATTGAAATCTCATCTGCATTAGATTTTTTTCTAACATCTTCTCTACCGCTTGAAAACAAGTTTAGGAATTTTTATAGAGAAATATAGTTAGATATTGGATAAATTCTGTATAAACAAAACAAACATTGCTATAATATGTTGCTTTTTATGCTGTTATCTAATTTACCTGATTTTTTCTTAATTTTCTGTGCTCTCATTTGGACCTATTTTCTTTTTGTTCTTTTGCTTCATTATATTCTATAGCTATGGATTTGAAAAGGAAGAAAACTTTTCAAGTTATGCCTTATAGTTTTTCTTCTGGTCACTTTCACAGTTTTCTCCTGATTCTAATCTCTTTAGTTTGTGACGTAGACGTTTAGAGATGAAATATACTTGAAGGTAATCTAGCGTCACTTCCCAGTCACTTCAGGAAGCCCTTCACTAGCATACTCCTGACAGATGATGTTTCAGCTTCTGCTTGAATAATTCCACCGATGGAGTGTTTATTACTTTGGAAGGTAAAAGGAAAGTTAGAAGGAGGGGCATGCTGGTGTGTGTAGGGAGGTGGTGCACCCACTCTTCTTTTTATTTAATTTTAATTTGCAATTTTTTATTAAGATAAAATTCAGGTAACGAAGTTCACCACTTTGAAGTGCACAATTCAGTGGTTTTTAGTATATTCACAGTGTTGTGCAACCATCACTTTTATCTGATTCTAGAACATTTTCATCATCCTAGAAAGAAACCCTGTGTCTGTGAATAATCATTCCCAATTCCTCATCCTTCTCCATCCTCTGGCAAGCAGTAATTGACTTGCTTTTTCTGTAGACTTACTTCTTCCAGACATTTCTTACAAATGCTTTTAAAAAAGACTATAGGATACTTGAAGAAGAATATAGGAGTATGGCTTGGGATATATTAAATTTAAGATATCATGAGGATAGCACACTACAGTAAAGTCTAGAGAGCAATGGCAAAAATTTTCTTCTGGTTGGTGACATGGTCTAAAAATTAAGTGGCGCTATCTGGGATCAACAAATGTTGTCTGCCATTTTATGCATTTCATAGAGAGGAAGAACACATGAAGCTGAGGAGACAGTAGGGTTCAAGAAGGGATGAAATGTATAACTGAGGAAGAATAGGTTTATGTGGCTAAGAGGATGGCTGAACAACTCCCTTGCATGGGGCACCACACTTCTCTTAATGTAATCTAAAATTGCTACATATGAAGCATGAGTGTTTGATTCAGCATAGGGTTTCTTTATTTCTTTTTAGAGACAGGGTCTTGCCCTGTTGCCCAGGCTGGAGTTCAGTGGCACGATCAAAGCTCATTGCAGCCTTGAACTCCTGCGCACAAGGGATCTTCCTGCCCCAGCCTCCCAAGTAGCTGGGACTACAGGTATGTGCCACAGTGCCTGGCTAATTAAATTTTTTTTTTGAAGATTCAGGGTCTTGCTGTGTTGTCCAGGCTGGTCTTGAACTCCTGGGCTCAAGTGACCCTCTTGCCTCAGCCTCCCAAAATGCTGGTATTGTAGGTGTGAGCCAACATGTCCTGCCTGCATAGGGTTTCTTTAAAGGTACAAGTGGCATTGATGCTGAGTTTCATCTTTACATTGGTCTTTTTCTAGCATGAAGGAATCCTGTTCCTTTTCTAATAATCTGATGCTTATTTCTATCCTACTTCTTTATATTGTTGCTTTTGTTATTCTTTTACTTTTACTGGAATTGTTCATGGACAGTTTCACTACTTTAAAATTTTTTCTCATCCTTCGATATTTCGATATAGATTTCTTATGCCTACATGCTATTATCTGAACTGTAACCATCTGTAAGATGAGTGATTTGAGGCAGATATTTATTTAGTTTCCCATGTGTTGTCTGTTGGAGCATATTACTATATAGTCTATATTACTATTGAATATCATTAACTAGTAATAAGAATGATAACATCAAGAGGTACTTGATATTCTGTCAGGTTGGACAAGTGTGCCTCTTGAGGCCTTAATTTCTTACCTGTAATTGAGGCTGTCTTACTTAATTTATCACTTTTTATTATTATAGTAATTTATCGCTAAGATTGTTTCTCAGCTTTACCATTCTGGAATTCTCTGTGTCTTAAACATATTTGTACTACACCATAATCATAAATATTTGTGCTGTGATTTCAAAGAGAAAATTTTGAACATCTTTTGTTGAAATATCAAAATGAAGAATTTATGTTAAATTGTTCTTGAGAACAGTAATTCTATCGATTATAGTAGAAACCTTAAAATGAGTAGAATATTAAGTCCACGGGAGTACATTTTTATAGAGTGGATTTTTAGAGCAACTTGACTTTTGAAAGTATGGGTTTAACTATATGTTAAAACACCCTGCTGAGGAAACTAAGAATAAAGAAAAAAATGTTTGGTAATATAGTTGCTGACATATTAATTGCTTCACTCACTTTTGCTCTGGAAATAGCTTCATAGCACAGTTCAACATGATTGAAATATTGATAATTTTTTTGTACAGTTCCCAGTTTTCAGCCTAACTTACTCTTTCTCATGCACATATCCTTACAGAGAAGACAGCGAAATAGAGTATGAAGATATCAGGAAATTTTATATTTTAGGAGGAGAAAAGTTTTGTTCTTTGCTTACACTTAATCTATTATTTCATTGGTATTTTAAAAAAGTATTTGTGGAGTTAAAACTATTCACCAAGTATTTATGGATAATGGTAAATGAAACTGCTCCCAGATCTGTTAGTCTCCTGCCCTCTTTTATAAGTCAGATGAGTTTTGTGCCGGGGAAAGCTAATCTTCCAAGTTGTTTTCCATGCCAGTTGAAATATGTAGGGCTAGATTCAGACATAGAGTGGTTGTCAAGGGTCAAAAGGGTGAACAGAGTCATGACCATGAAAGTTTCTTTCCAGGAATAAGCAGTGAGAGGCTTCCAGATTAGGTCTTTGGTATTTCTGTCTTGATGCCTTAGGACTGGCATGACCATACGAAACTGAGTGACTTGCATGTTGAGTCTGTTGCTGTATGGTAAGATGGACTTTTCTCTTTTATCCACCTCAGATTTCTCCTCCAAAAATTTCTTTTTACTCCTCCTCTTTTAAAAATACGTAAGTATACAGCTTCATGGAGGCTACATTCACATCAGAAAATTGTCTAATCTTCAATATAAGAATCTTAAATAGTACTCACAATCAGAGGTACCTTTTCAGGCTTGCGAAGAGTTTTCTTTTCATGGTAAGGGCCCACAGAGGAGAGGGAAAATCAGGTTTATTGGTTAGTTTTTAAGATCTGTTTTTGAGGCCGGGCACGGTGGCTCACGCCTGTAATCCCAGCACTTTGGGAGGCCGAGGTGGGCGGATCACGAGGTCAGGACATCTAGACCATCCTGGCGAACACAGTGAAACCCCATCTCTACTAAAAATACAGAAAATTTAGCCGGGCATGATGGCGGGCGCCTGTAGTCCCAGCTACTCCGGAGGCTGAGGCAGGAGAATAGCGTGAACCCGGGGGGCGGAGCTTGCAGTGAGCTGAGATCCTGCCACTGCACTCCAGCCTGGGCGACAGAGCAAGACTCCGTCTCAAAAAAAAAAAAAAAAAATACCTGTTTTTGAGTCAGTGTTATATTGATGGATTCTTTTACTAAGTACTTGTTTTGGGTAAAACTGAGTTGCAGAATTGTTTTGTAAAGGAAGAGAAAGACGTAAATTTGCACTTTTCATTGTTAATTGATATTATAGACATGTATAAAATTATTTTTTTAAATAACCCATTTCTCGGGGAGAAAGGCAAAACTTATTGTAGGATGTTTGAATGACATCTTATCTACCATTACCTAGAATGTGTTTATTTTTAGAAGTTTATTCTGTAGGTAGAATAATAAAATACAGTAATTTAAATTGTACACCAGGAATTATATAATATTCTATGTCCAGAGCATGTATTTCCTTTTAGAAATTTTAACATTGAGCACTGAGCACTAAAACAAACAAACCTGTAAATAAGTCTTTCGAAATATCAAGGCTGCCTGGAAGATTGAGGCTGCAGTGAGCTGTGATTGGGCCACCACACTGCAGCCTGGGCAACAGAGCGAGACCCTATTTCAAGAAAGAAAAAGAAGGGCTGGGCCCAAAAATCTATGATTTTCATGTCTGTATTATATACAGTTTTTTGCTCAGCATCTAGAATTACCTATTATTTAAGATAGATTCCTAAAAATAAAATATGATTTTATTAATTTATAATTTTATTATTTATAATTTTATTAAATTATATTTAAATTAATTAAAAATAAAATTATTTTAAAGCCCTTTATATATACTGCCTGAATTGTTATTCAGAAAGGGTGTATTAGTTTATAATCAGCATTGCATTGGAATAGTTTTCTCACAATCCCCGCACCAGTACTTAGTATTATTTATATGCTTTGCAGTTTTCAGTTTGGTAAGTGAAAATAACTCTTATAATTTCTACTTGATCTGTTGTTGAGATTGAAGATTTTTATATGTTTATAGGCTTTTTTGATATGAGCTCTGAGTGGTTTTTATTACTTTTTAAATCAATGTTTGTTAGTAAAGACTACATCAATGTGTTATTTAAATGAGTTGGTAGAAAGTTAAAGCAACTCACATATCCAGTAATGGGGATATGGTTAAATTCATTATGATAAATGCATATAGTATAATAGGATAAAGCTGTATAACTCATGTTTTCTAAGATTACTAAAAGATGTAAATACTTCATAATAAAAAGTCTGGTTAAATGCTTAATATGCATTTCTGTCTTATTTTTACTTTAAAAATATGTGTATTTGCACGTAGGACAAAGATTAAAAACGCATACATCAAAATGTTAACACTGATAAATTTCTGGATTGAGAGAATAATGGTGATGTTAAATAAATGTATACTTTTCTGAATTTACTTAATTTTCTACAGTGAGTATGTATTCTTTAATTACATTAAAAAATAGTGGTGGGACACAATTGGAATGATCAGCAATAACAACATAAGGAAGTTAACAAAAACACTTTAAAATGCTGCCCCAAATTCTAATTATCTTTTAATGTACTTTTTTTTGGAGGACATGTCACAGAAAAGAAATTTGGTTGAAAAGTGTAAATTTATATAACACTGGAGAAGGTGTTACTTTAAGAAAATGGATGAACTTTTGACAGTTGAATTCATTAAGTGCATATTTCTTAAACCTTGGTAAAATTGATCCCACATTTGTGGCTAAGCTTGTAAGTATTATGGGGAGGGAGACCTTCCAATTCATTTTGAATTGTGATTATATAACTTTTGCATAGACCTGAGATATTTTCCTTAAGTTCAGCTATTGTGTACATGATATTCTAATGTGTTACTTAAAATATGCTTTTAAACACTGGGTATAATGAATTTGAAGTGAAATATATTTTAATGAATAGTCTTACTAAAAATAATAAACATTTACTTAAAGGAAACTTAACCATTTTGCCATGTGGCATGATGTCTTTCTGATAGATTATTGAGCCTCAAGAGGCTTGCTCCCTGTGAAGGTGACAGAGTGGAGATGTCAAGTTCATTATCTTGCTTACATATAATCCTTTGAAAAAACTCACGTACACACCCAGTTAAAAATAGGATTTTGAGTTCTAGGCCTCCACAGAAGTCATTTGAATATGTTTCCTGTCCTAAAACACCAGCCAATATGTAGTTTCCTGTTGTTCCTCTTAAAAACCATATTAGCTGAAAAGAGATTCATTTGATATATGGTTAGACTATATGGTAGTATATTTTTAGTTAGAGTCAAAGGGTCAGTTCCCCTCATCTATTGGATAATTTTCTACCTTTGAAAAGCTTTGGTAGATAATGTTGTAGTATATAAATGATGACAAATGTATTTTTGTTGGGTGGCAGAGTTTTCTGAAATTGGAAGTTTAAATTATTGCTTTTTGTTTAATCAGATCAGCAGATTACTTTGATCTTAGAGTTTTAAGCAGTTCTGGCATTTTATTAGTTCTGGTGAAGTCCTAATTAAATTACCTTACAATATAATCTGGTGGTTGGATTATCACTTTTTGTTAAGTATTCTTAAACCTTACTACAATATGGTTGATAAATTCTGTTAATATTTTCTTGTATACTGGGTTTCTAGTAGGGATATATAGATGATTGTATATAATTATAATAACTAAAGAAAAAGAGGCAACATTAACAGACAACCCATGTAAAATTTTGACTCTTTTCTATAAAATGATTACATTAGAAAAAGACAATTGGAGTTCAAGAAAAAATAATTTTACTGGTTGTGATTTTGCATATTTATATAAATTTGTGAATGATTTCAGGCAGTGATATCTTTTTTTAGTTAATCATGTACCCAATCAAGTTTGAGACAAGGCTTATGTTTTTCCATGGAGATTATGACGCTTGTGGAATTTTTATTTTGCTGGCTTCTTCTCTGTATAACGAGTTCTATGAGTAGGACCATTAGTGAACTGGAGCTGCCTCAGGAGGTTGTCCCATTTGCAGATGTAGCAATCAGAAGAGCTTTAGTTTGAGTTACTGGGTTTTGACTCTTACTACCTAATACAGTTCTTTATTTTTATTTATTTATTTATTTATTTATTTATTTTTGAGATGGAGTCTCACTCTGACTGCATTATTATTTTTTCTTTTTGAAACAGAGTCTTGCTCTGTTGCCCAGGCTGGAGTGCCATGGTGCGATCTCAGCTCACAGCAACTTCCATCTCTCAAGTTCAAGC
>NW_012101454.1:1209872-1213743 GCF_000951045.1 Mandrillus leucophaeus
TCTAATTATCTTTTAATGTACTTTTTTTTGGAGGACATGTCACAGAAAAGAAATTTGGTTGAAAAGTGTAAATTTATATAACACTGGAGAAGGTGTTACTTTAAGAAAATGGATGAACTTTTGACAGTTGAATTCATTAAGTGCATATTTCTTAAACCTTGGTAAAATTGATCCCACATTTGTGGCTAAGCTTGTAAGTATTATGGGGAGGGAGACCTTCCAATTCATTTTGAATTGTGATTATATAACTTTTGCATAGACCTGAGATATTTTCCTTAAGTTCAGCTATTGTGTACATGATATTCTAATGTGTTACTTAAAATATGCTTTTAAACACTGGGTATAATGAATTTGAAGTGAAATATATTTTAATGAATAGTCTTACTAAAAATAATAAACATTTACTTAAAGGAAACTTAACCATTTTGCCATGTGGCATGATGTCTTTCTGATAGATTATTGAGCCTCAAGAGGCTTGCTCCCTGTGAAGGTGACAGAGTGGAGATGTCAAGTTCATTATCTTGCTTACATATAATCCTTTGAAAAAACTCACGTACACACCCAGTTAAAAATAGGATTTTGAGTTCTAGGCCTCCACAGAAGTCATTTGAATATGTTTCCTGTCCTAAAACACCAGCCAATATGTAGTTTCCTGTTGTTCCTCTTAAAAACCATATTAGCTGAAAAGAGATTCATTTGATATATGGTTAGACTATATGGTAGTATATTTTTAGTTAGAGTCAAAGGGTCAGTTCCCCTCATCTATTGGATAATTTTCTACCTTTGAAAAGCTTTGGTAGATAATGTTGTAGTATATAAATGATGACAAATGTATTTTTGTTGGGTGGCAGAGTTTTCTGAAATTGGAAGTTTAAATTATTGCTTTTTGTTTAATCAGATCAGCAGATTACTTTGATCTTAGAGTTTTAAGCAGTTCTGGCATTTTATTAGTTCTGGTGAAGTCCTAATTAAATTACCTTACAATATAATCTGGTGGTTGGATTATCACTTTTTGTTAAGTATTCTTAAACCTTACTACAATATGGTTGATAAATTCTGTTAATATTTTCTTGTATACTGGGTTTCTAGTAGGGATATATAGATGATTGTATATAATTATAATAACTAAAGAAAAAGAGGCAACATTAACAGACAACCCATGTAAAATTTTGACTCTTTTCTATAAAATGATTACATTAGAAAAAGACAATTGGAGTTCAAGAAAAAATAATTTTACTGGTTGTGATTTTGCATATTTATATAAATTTGTGAATGATTTCAGGCAGTGATATCTTTTTTTAGTTAATCATGTACCCAATCAAGTTTGAGACAAGGCTTATGTTTTTCCATGGAGATTATGACGCTTGTGGAATTTTTATTTTGCTGGCTTCTTCTCTGTATAACGAGTTCTATGAGTAGGACCATTAGTGAACTGGAGCTGCCTCAGGAGGTTGTCCCATTTGCAGATGTAGCAATCAGAAGAGCTTTAGTTTGAGTTACTGGGTTTTGACTCTTACTACCTAATACAGTTCTTTATTTTTATTTATTTATTTATTTATTTATTTATTTTTGAGATGGAGTCTCACTCTGACTGCATTATTATTTTTTCTTTTTGAAACAGAGTCTTGCTCTGTTGCCCAGGCTGGAGTGCCATGGTGCGATCTCAGCTCACAGCAACTTCCATCTCTCAAGTTCAAGCAATTCTCCCACCTCAGCCTCCCGGGTAGCTGGAATTACAGGCACGCACCACCATGCCTGGCTTAATTTTTCTTTTTTTAGTAGAGATGGGGTTTCACCATGTTGACCAGGCTGGTCTCAAACTCCTGACCTCAAGTGATCTGTCCACCTCGGCCTCCCAAAGTGCTGGGATTACAGAAGTGAGCCACTGCGCCTGGCCTGCTGAACGAAATTCTTATCCTTAATCTAGGAGAACTGTTAAGAGTTCATCCATTAGAACCCTTGAAGCCTGTCCCTCAGATGGTTGAAAGTCTGTAGCTGGAATATGGTTGAAATAAACAGAATATTGATATGAAATATTTCTGAAGGTATTCTTTTTCCATATCCTATATTTAATGTTTACCTGGCATATTAGAGTTGTCCAGAGAAACAGAACCAATAGGATGTGTGTATTATACAGAGAAAAATGTATTGTAAGGAGTTGGCTCACAGGATTATGGAGACTGGCAGGTCAAAAAGCTGCAGGGTGGGCTGGCAGGCTAGAGACCCAGGGAGGAGCTGACATGGCAGTTCAAGTATAAAAGCCTTGTGCTGGAAAATTTTTTTTGTTTATGGGGGAGTCAGTCTATTGTCCTATTCAGGCCTTCAACTGTTTGGATGAGGCCCATCCACATTATGGAAAGAAATGAACTTTCCTCAAATTACATTTAAAAACACCCCCACGGAAACATCCAGAATAATGTTTGATTAGATACCTGGGCACCATGGCCCAGTCAAGTTGACTTATAAAATTAACTATCACAGTCAAACTTTCTTGTTTTGATTGCCCCTTCTGAAGCTGTTTCAGGGAGAAAACTCATTTTTTCCCCCCACATATGTTAGTGGGGGAGTTGGTTCCACTCTCCCTCTCATTCTTAGAAAATTTGCTGAAGGGATTCCCTCTGTTGGGCAGTATGTTGTAGCGGAGGATTATATGTTTGGAATCAGACAGACCTGTGTTCAGATCCTGCAGACATCTGATCTTCTTAAGAAAGTTTGTTTAAACTTTGAGGGCAGGGAATTTGTTTTATGGTTGTGTCTCTAGGATTGTCACACCGCTTGGCACATTGTAGGCACACAGTTGGCATTAATAACCTTTTATGTTCATCATCTCTGCTCCTTCTCCTTCCTCTTCTCCCCCTCCCGCCACCTGAAGGTCCAAGTTGGGATGATAATAATATTATTATTTTTATTATATTTCGAGGCAAGATCTCACTCTGTTGCCTAGACTGGAGTGCACTGGCATGATCACAGCTCACTACAGCCTCGACCTCTGGGCTCAAGGGATTCTCCTGCCTTAGGCACTTGAGTAGCTGGGATTACAGACATGTGCTGCCATGCCCAGCTAATTTTTTTCCATTTTTATAGAGACAGAGTCTCACTATGTTTCTCAGACTAGTCTGGAACTCCTGGGCTCAAGTGATCCTCCCACCTCAGCCTCCCAAAGTGCTGGGATTACAGGCATGGGCCACTGCCGGGCTAACATTTTTATGTGTGTAATGCTTGTATGATTTTTTTATAGATAAATTTATAACTGCTAGCATTCAGGTTAGCAGTTATAAATGAAAGCTGGGTGATTCCATTGCAGATTATAATCTTTCCTGGCCATTGCTCTGGCTTGCTGAAGCTGTTGTGCTCTCTTTCATTTGGGAAATCTCAATCTATTGACCTGTAAGGTAATGACAGTTCATAAGTAACCACAGTCATTAAAGTATGGTTGTGTGAGATATAACTATGGAAGTTGAAGGGGGAGAGTACTCATTTTGCCTTAACTTTATTTCTACTTAGATCACCGAAGCTTGTAATTAGTCGCAAGAAAATCTAAAAATTGAGATTCCATCAGAAAGTTGTAAAGCTACTTATTTAGAGGTTGCAGTAACTTGCCTCACCTTTGGTAACTTGAGTATGTGAGTGTATCTATACTCTGAAAATGAAAGTTATCGAAAATTTAATTAACTGAAACATTTGAATAATTTTTTTACTATTTAGTCTTTTTACCTTCCTTTTATTTCCGGTCTTGTTTACTAAAATGTGGTTTCTTTTGTTTTTTTCAGTGATTAGAGAGGAATTACTTTTTTGGGGTCATTTCTGTCCCCCTACTCCCTTAATATTGATTTTAGAGATGTGCTTGGTTTTGGCTAGGCGCCGTGGCTCA
>NW_012101454.1:1214018-1271600 GCF_000951045.1 Mandrillus leucophaeus
AAAAAAAAAAAAAAAAGAAAAAAGGAATGTGGTTGGTTTTAATTCCATAGCTAAGTTACAATTTTGTAATTATTTTTGTAGTCACTTGTCTCATTCTCTAAACAAGCTTTTGCTGACTATGAATTTGTTTATCCAGAAAACAGTTTTTCATTTTCTTGGTGACTTGTAATTAGTAATAAATTGCATGGAAGCAAATAATCCAAGGTCTTGAAGTCGTATTTTTTGCCTGTGTGTTTCCTCCATGAATTACATTATCTGGAAAATGTCTGACAGTTGTTATTAAGCTGAAATATGAAATAGCTTTGCTTGTTCATGCAAATATGTTTATGTAGAAACAAATTTTTCCTAGACAGAAATACCTTTTGATGGCATCCTAAGGAAGAGAATGGTTAAGCTGTTTTCTACATTTTCTTTTTAAATGTACAATAATATTTTGGGGAGTTATGTATGTTTCTACAGATATGTAAAAGCAATGTTTTGTAAAATGCATTGTAGACATTGAAGTAGAAGAATCTTTCAGGGCCCTTGATAATATCCTCTTTATTTAAAAATATAACTATAAAAGTTATTGTTTTTCCATTTCTAAAATGAATATAATAAAAGCACTTTTTAGCAGGATGCTGGTAAGAATATATGACTTAATATGAAGGTTCATTATATTATTTGAATGAATTGAGCCACTATGTCAGATGTGATTTTGTTGCTGCTGTTTTTCATCTTGAGATTAATATGATTATAACATTTTATAATTACTATCTAGGCATTAGTCAAGCCTGATAAATCACCTATTATTCAAGTGTTTATGAATAAGTGGTTATGCTACAGCTATTTAGAGAAGCATTGTCTTCTGAGTTGATTGATAATAGTCAACAAACATTGAATATGTTTAAAATGTGTTGAGTTTGAGCTCTGCTGTGTAGGTATTAAGATAAATAAGACAAACCTTTTCTCCTTGAGACTATAGACTTATGAAGAAGAGAAGTAAACATTTGTAGGTTAGTATGATAAGTGCTGTGATAGGGGTATATACACAGGGTGATCATATATAATTTATTGTCCGAACTGTTGAGAAATTAGGTGTTCTGATTATTATTACTATCTTTCAAATAAGGGCACAGACCATTGTTTAGTCCTCTTTGGATCATGCAATGTCTAGGGTGACCATGGAATTTATTGTCAAAATTGGGACACTTTTTGAGAATGAAAGGGAATGTTATGAATACTTACACTGGGGCAACAGACATAATCTGGAACTGACTCAGGGAAGCCAGTACACATGTTACCTTTGATATAGCAGCTTGCAGTGGTGCTCCTAAGCAGGGCAGTCTACCTTTACCAGGAGGAGAGGAATCATTAGGGAGGGCTTCTTAGAGGAAGTGATGCTTAAGTTGAAGCTTTAAAGATGAATAAGAATTAATTAGGTAGAGAAGTGGACAATCCTAAGCTGAGGGAAAAGCATGTTTGAGATAAGAGTAAACCAGAACAGTTGGAGGAACATGAAGTGCATGTGTGTGTGTGTAGTGTAAGAATGTAGGCAGGTGGTAGTTCAAGGAGGGACTTGTATACATAGGAGTTGGAAATAAAATGCAAACTATGGGAAGTCATTGAATAATTTAAAGGGATAGACGACATCATCACTTTGCTATATATGTCCCTCCTATTTGTTGGTGGTTATGGAAGGGTGGAGAAGATCCATTGGTCCCCCATTTTTTTCCTCTCCGTTCTTTCAGTAAACATTTATCCTAGAAGCTTTCAACCAACTTCTGTTTATTCAGCTTGCTGGGTTAACTGATGTCCTCCATTTGCTGGATAGAATATGCTGACTGATGACCTCACAGACTGTTCTTTAGTATGCCCTCACTACTCACCTCGCCACCTACAGTCATAGACTGACTAGGAGTTGGTTGTGTACATTCCTAAACCTGTTTTTGCCCTCTTGATTTGTCTTTCTAAGTGTGTATTCAGTGCTATGTAAATTGATAAAACATGAGTGTGAAAAGATTTTTTTTTTTTTTTGCTATAAAAATGTAAATTGAATTCTTTGGGGAAGATCTGATAAAATATATCACTTAAAGATCTTGTTAAATTAGATAAGGGAGATATAGATGACAGAAACTCTTTCAACAAATATCTAAAAAGATTTGCCACTCCAATTGTTTTGTGAGTGTCTTCAAGTTTTTGTCCCACTTTAAAGAAAACCAAAGTGGCCATCATAGCCAATGAATTATACATGAAAGATACTGCGGATCATTAATTTGCAGACCTAAACTCAAAGTAAAGGTGTTGGCCTGATGTCAAAAGATTGGTGAATGAATATGCTTCTAGGTGTCTTACATTAATGTAGACCTATGAAAATATACATCAGTTTTTATGATTTCTAACTTTAATTGCCATTTTCAAATATCTGACACATTCTTAGTCTGAACATTGCTTCTTCTAAGAGAGCATCTTTTTGTAAAAGTGTCTGCTTTAAGCTAGGCACTTATTTGAATTACATATTTGAATACGTCTCTCCAGGAGCTTGAATTAGCTTGGAAGAGATGGACATGTAAGTCACAATGTAGTGAGAGTAGCATTGCAATAGAGGTGTGCACAGGATGCTGTGAGTGCAGAGAGAGGGCACTTGGGTTCTGGAGTCAAGTTCCCAGAAACTTCTGGGAGAAACCAAACTCTGAGTTTCGAAGGTTTAGTAAGTGTTGGCAGAAAAAGGGACAAGTGTGCAACATAACAGCAAGGCACAGAGGAGAGAAAAAAAATGCTGTCGTTTGCAGATCTCAGAGTATGATTTATTTTTAGGCAAAATATTGTTGGTACATGGTAAGGCATGTACCACAAAGTTTAATATTGTTGGTACATGTTAAGGCAAGGGCAGATTAAGAAGGTTCCTTTGTGCTAGACTTAGTTTGCACACTTTTCTGAAAACATATTAATTGTTGGAGGGGATTTTGAGCATGGAAAGACATTATTAGATTTGTATATTAGAAGGCCACTCTAATAGAGAGTGGAGATAGATTGAAAGGCTAAGTGTGGGGTGGGTATGCAGCAGTCACAGTGAACACAGATGAGACTGATGAATATCAGAATGGAGGCTGAAACAAGCAAAGGGTAAACTGGGGTAAGCTGGATTAGGCAGAAGATAATAAGAGGTGCTATTTTGTGTGAAATTAACTTGTAAGTACAAAAATCATATGTGACTATTTTTTATTTATCCATGTATTTTTCCTACCTTCCCCACAAAGGATCTTGCCTAGTGCTTTGTTAATAACAGATGCTCAGCAAATGAGAGCTAGTGTAGGAATTAACTAGACATAAACAGGAAGTTGATTGTCTTTAATCCAATAGTTGCAAAATAGGATGGATGAACTAACTCATGGGGGCCTTAGAGCCAAGACTGTGGATCTGAGTGTTAGATCCAGGTATCTATGTCATTGGGATACTGTGAGGAGAGGAAAGGTGAGAATAAGGGGTAAGACAGCGTGAGAGTGTTGGGAGCCAGCATGATGGGGGAGCCCCACATTTTGGAGAAATAGAGTTTGAGAAATAGTACTTCAGAGAAAGTTTGGAGAAAAAGATTGGAAAGATTTTAAGAAGGATAAAGGTTGCTAAACTTTTTCTTTCTTTCTTTTTTTGAGATGGAGTCTCTGTCACCCCAGCTGGAGTACAGTGGTGCAATCTGAGCTCACTACAACCTCTGCCTCCCAAGTTCAAGCGATTCTCCTTCCTCAGCCTCCCAACTAGCTGGCATTACAGGTGCCCCCCACAATGCCCGGTTAATTTTTGTATTTTTAGTAGAGATGGGGTTTCACCATGTTGGTCAGGCCAGTTGCCAACTGCTGACCTCAAGTGATTTTGCTCGCTTCGGCCTCCCAAAGTGCTGCGATTACAGGCGTCAGCCACCATGTCCAGCCCTATCTTTATGCTTTTTTATTTTTTATTTTTTTTTTGAGACGGAGTCTGGCTTTGTTGCCCAGGCTGGAGTGCAGTGGCGCGATCTCAGCTCACTGCAAGCTCCGCCTCCCGGGTTCACGCCATTTTCCTGACTCGGCCTCCGGAGTACCTGGGACTACAGGCGCCCGCCACGACGCCTGCCTAATTTTTTGTATTTTTAGTAGTCTTTATACTTTTATAGAGGTGAGTTGGTAGGTAAAGTAAGTAACTCTGAGAAAAGCCAGTGGTATTTATGGATTGAGACTGGGGAAAGAGTACTGCGCATCAAGAAGGGGAAAGGAGTTACAGGGATATAAAGATAGAGACTTGCGTTTATTTCTGGTAAAGTAGGTTAGCATTACTGGACCATTTAAAATACGTAACAGTAACTTAGAGCTGTGCACAAGGTTATGGCAGATTTGGAATCAGAGATCAGGTCCTAAAAGAACCAGTGCTGGGCTTGGCTGTCAGTTTTGCAGGTTAAGATAGACTGTTAGTGTATCCATACAAAATAGGTATGAAGATTAATATTGCCTTCTGTAGAATGATTTTGCATGGTCAGCTGGGAGTTTTTCTTTTTTTTCTTTGCAGATTTTTCCAGCTGTTGTTTTGCCCTCTGAAGTACTGGGTCTATAATGATCTTAAAGTCTTTAGAGAAATATACTTGGATATTATTCTTTATCAGCAGTAGAATGAAGTAATTTCTCTTCGAATATTAATTTACACTGAAAAAATAAGTGCTCACCAGTAAGAAGTTTTATGTTCTTTTCTGAAGGCAGGTGAACTTCAGATAGTGTTCTGGTAACTCCTAAGTTACAGGAACACTATTGACCCAATTGACCCAGTTGATTTCAAGTAATAGGCTTGACAGGTCATTGTAAATTAAAATCCCTTTCCTATGGGCCCGGTGTTGTACAGTGATATTTTGTTTCTGGAAACAGATATCACATTATAAAAATACTACAATTAGTCATGAAAATGAATAAAGAGAACATACAGTGTATGTTTTTGCAACTAGTAGGTATAGTAATCAGCATGATAATAATGTAAATGCTCCCTTTAGGGATTTTTTTCTGCATGAATTAGACTGACTGTGGATTTTTTTTTTTTTTTTTTTTTTTTTTTTTTTGAGGAGTTTCGCTCTTGTTGCCTAGGTTGGAGTGCAATGGTGCAACCTCGGCTCACCGCGGCCTCCACCTCCTGGGTTTAAGAGATTCTCCTGCCTCAGCCTCCTGAGTAGCTGGGATTACAAACATGTGCCACCACGTCCGGCTAATTTTGCATTTTTAGTAGAGACAGGGTTTCTCCATGTTGGTCAGGCTGGTCTTGAACTCCCGACCTCAGGTGATCTGCCAGACTTGGCCTCCCAAAGTGCTGGGATTATAGGCGTGAGCCACTGTGCCCGGCTGACTGTGGATTCTTAAAATACCATTTCTATGTGTGTGTCTCAGAGTGTTTGGATGGTAAATGCAGGGGAGTGACTGTTTCCATGGCTATTTCTTCTTCAGTGAATTTTGCTGCTGAGTCTTCAGTGACCTGGCTCTGGGCATTAGCTTCACTTGAGGTAGGTAGGTGGTGGAGGAGTCATTAGACAGTTTTAAAAACAAGTTTAGTTTTCTCTGCTATTATACAGATAAATTGGCACATGGTTTTGATTGAGCCTTTCCACCTTAGGGGTGGTCAGAAATCCGTCAACTTAGTATTGCCCTTCTTAGAAAAAATGGATTATGATGATGATGATTTTTCAAAACAGATGAGTACTTGCCAGCCCAAAGGCTTTTGTGTCATTATATTTTGCTTTATGATTTTGTAAATTGTGTCAAAAAGATTGAGTTGGTGCCAGCTCCATGTTTGAATTCTCTAAAAAATACGTGCTGGTTTAGATGATCTATCTAGATAAGACATTTCAAGCATTTATTATTGAATTCTTCTTAATGTGCTACATAAATCGTCAGACCCCTTGTTTTTGTGAATGTTATTTTGAGATATGTATTCAGTGTTTGCTAAGTTTGTTAGAATTGAGGCAGAGTTTTGGAGACCCTAGGAGTAGAGCTAATTCTGGAAGTTAAATTTTTACCTATCTTAAAATTGAGAGAATTCAATATTCATGGCATTTGACCTTGCAATTACATGTAGGAGTGGTGGAGAAGGGAAAGGGGTGGTGAACTCAACGTCACGACAGTTCATGAATTAAATAAACCACCTGCTCTACCAATAATAAGTATGATACATCTTTTTCATATGCCTCTCTTCATTTACAAAGATGGAGCTGGACATTCCAATCTACCTGAAGCGTTCTTTTTTTTTTTTTTTTTTTTGGTCAGGAGAGGTAATAACGGTTTAACCCATCTTCATTCCACTATGTGTTCTCCCGTGTGACTGGTATCACATACCTGTGAGACAGATGGTTGGGAGTGCAGTGAATATCTGTGGAACAGAGTGAACCAGCACAATGTGACTAAAGATGTGGCTGTATGATAAAAAGTCAGGAATGAATTAACTTTGTCTATAAATAAACACACAGTTATAGATTTTGACAATTTAGGCATACACACATCTCTTTGCATATATATGCATTTATATATGTACATACACTATGTGTGTGTATATATGTATATGTGTGTATGTATATATATATGTGTATATATATAGCATATTTAGTGTCCTGTCATCATGTAGGAAAATTTCAGTGTTGTAATTATTAAGAACAGTTACATTATTGAACTAGAAAGCTGAAAGAAATTCTTTGGGAATGTAGTTTGCCATGATTCCACTTGAAATGTGCAAATTTACGAAGAGATTAAGAGAGATAAATGTATTATGGTTCAGTTTTTAAATAAGGCCTGCTACTTCTCTGGAAAGTCAGAAATACAACCAAGGTGAAATTAACATATTCTGAACTATTTGCAGAAATGCTGCTGAAACATGTAAAGTATCAAAGTGCTTCTTAAGTCATGACTGAATTTAGGTAGACAGGCAGAGAGATCAGAATAGAATGTGAAGTGGGAGGCATTCTCCTCCCTCTCTTAACTGTATTGGAGACACAGCTCCAGTGTGATTAACACTGTGAAAAGGAGGTATACTCAATTACATGCTTCTTGTTCTAAGGACGAGTGGCATCTTTTTACCTCAGAAAAAATAAAGCTTTTGTTTTGTTCCAAAAGAACAAGTTTTTACATGGGACATTATCATTTTGATGATGATAATAAAAATAGCTAACATTCACCTTACCAGACACCAAGTAAAGGGCTTTATTTATGCTAATTAACTTAGTCCTTACAATAGCCGATCACTTTTTAGCAGTGGAAACCCAGGCACCAAGAACTTAAGCATGGAGCCCACAGTTTATGGACAGACCCAGCATGCAGCCTGGGTAGTCTGGCCTGAGTCTGTGTGTTTACTGATGTAAGAGTCAGGTTTTAGAATAGGCCCTCCATGATAAGCTATCTTCTTTCTCTATTTTTATCCCATTTGGAAAATCCCTTTAATGCTTTTAATTGAATTTAGAGCAGACTGCCATTGAATAATGTGGTCAAAGTAAATAAAGATGTATGTTCCCAATTTGGTACAAATAAAACTGTAACATTTTTAGTTTTTCTTTGTTAATGTTATTTTATTGACTAGTCTTTGAAAACTTTTGTGAAATAGTTCATAATTAGCAGATGAGGAACCAGAGGCAGAGTCTTAAATCCACAAAATGAGGGTAACGTAAGAGGTGACCCAGGAATAATTTGAATGTAGAATCTTGTTTGGGCAATATTTTGGCCTTTTGCTGTGTAAAATGCATATGAGCATAGGAGAGCACTAGATCAGGGGTCAGTTAATGTGTCTTCCCTCTATCAGACTCACACTGACAGTTCAGAAAGTAATTGAGTTGCAACAGCACACCGGTAATAATTTAGACATCAAACACTTGCTTTGAACATTTTGTCCTTTGTTTCATCTCCTTTAATGTGACCTTTCAAGATCTCTAACATGTGGTATGAATTTGAGAGCTTCTCAACCTTTATTGTTGAGATCTATCCTGAGTTTTATCACCCAAATATTACCCCTCATGTTTGTAGAAAAATTTTTTTTTTGTCACAAAGATCTGGCCTTTGAATTCAGATCAGATTCAGTGTAGTTTAAAAAATATGTCAAAACAAGTATAGACAGAAATTTACAGTACCTTTGTGTTCTGTTTAGGCTATTATCTGAGCTTTTATTTATCATTTTTTGCCCTTTTATTATCTATGTTATGTTTTAAAAATATATACTTGTTTCTGGAACTATATGTGTATATATGTGTGTGTGTATATGTATGTGTATGTATATATGTATATACATATATGTGTGTGTATATATATATACACACACATATATATTTGATGTGTATATATTTGATGTTAAAAGTTTTCATCAAATGTGTATGTATATGTACATATACATGTATGTGTATATATATACATACACACACACACACACATATATATTTTAAGAGATGTGTTGCCCAGGCTGGAGTACAGTGGTTATTCACAGGTGCAGTCATAGTTCACTGAAGCTTCAAACTCCTGGGCTCAAGTGATCCTACTGCACCAAGCCTTCCTAGTAGCTTGGACTACAGTTGTGTTCCACTGCACCCAGCTTATAATTTTTTGATGAACAACAATTCTAAGAGAATATTATGTAATAAAGTGTGAGAATAATTGGTGCAATGGTTTGAACTTTAAGACATACAAATTTTATGTTCATGAATAATGTGCATTGCGTTTTCATACATTGTCTATGGAGAGTCATTTTCACTTCCTGAAATTGGTCACCTTCAATTCCTTCTCATGTCTCTGCCAAAGTGTGAAAAGAAGATTGCAGGGCTAAGCTACTACTTAAATATTATTCCTTTTCATAACCCTTCATATAAAACCAGTGAACCAAGGACTTTGTACAGTCTAGCGCCAAATAATGACAACATGCAGTGGCCTATGCCAAAGATAAGTTTTAGTAGATATTAGGGAGCGTTGTGAAAAAAAATGGTTCTGTGGTTGAATATGTTTGGGAAACTTTATACCATGCCACCTTCTTAAAAAATCACAAAGCTTAATGTATGCAAGGCCCCTGAAAGACCACATTAATACATTTTTGAAAAAGTTCTCTTCTTGCCTTGTTTTAAATGTGATATTATTTAACATTCTGTGACTTCTGGAACACAGTTTGACAGTTTGATAAAAAGTATTGTTGTACAGTTTTAAAAACAGAATTATTCTTTTGAATTGCATTTCATGAGTTCAGTTCTTATTGCCTTTCTCCCCTCAATGATTATCCCAGAAATCTGAAAATTTTATAATAATGAATGTAGGGTTATGATAAAGTGGTTTCAATTAACAAAAGTATTGCTAGGATAAAGTATTTTGACCTTTGAGTAAAACTTGTTGATTGCACTAAGTAGACCATTTTTGCCATTTCATTCTGGAAACCAGAGATTGTGGATTTTAAATTTTCTTTTAATCTCCTGAATCAGCCTGGATTATAACATGCTATATTTTCTGTCTCATGATAACTATATTGCCATAAAATATAAGAACATTATAAACATTGTTTTGTTTAAATAATTGATAGTAGTAAAGTAAATATTTTAGGCTATGTTTACGTTTGTAAAAGAAGATTTGAGCAGTAATTTCATCCCCTAGAGAAAGCCCATTTGGGTAATCAAGCCTGAATTAAAGTAATTTTCCTCAATAACTAGGTTTAAGTGTTGATGTCTGGGTACCAGAGAAGACAGTGGACTTGGAGTTTGATACTTTTAGACTTTCCTGTCTGTGTTTTCTTAGTGGTAATCATTTGTTATGGGTGATCTTTTTATGGGTACCAGTTTCCTCTTCTCTAAATTGAAAAGGTTCTATTAGATGATCTAAGATCTGTCTTAGCTCCTAAAATCAGTCTTCTTTAATTCTATATCTAAACAATAATTCTAGTTCTTGTTTCTGTTTTGCCCAGGAAAGCTTTTAACATCAAATCAGGCTTCTGACAGTAGTATTATTTGCTCTTTAGCAATGCTGGAGGTCCAGGGAAAAAGGACATCTCTGTTTTCATCTTACCATTTACTGTCTTATGTCATGTTCTGTATTCCTTATTCTAAAGGTACTTGAGTATGGTAAACAGGAAAACCTGAGCAAAGATTGCATGAAAGAACCTTTTAAGGTACTTTGCCTTCAAATAATGTTAAAGTTGTTTAAACAGTGTATTAATAAAACCTTTCACTAAGTACGGGGAGTCTGTGTAGGGGTGTGTGTGTGTGTGTGTTTGTGTATATATTTTTTCCCTCCAAAAGTGATCTAACAACTTAAATAATTAAGAATTCTAAACATACTGGTGGGAAATTTTACCAAATGGTAAAACATTAATTTCTGTAATGTTTTGTGTAGTAAATGACCAGCCCCTGGTAATTAATTGCTTCTTTGACTTTGGACAAGTAATTTCTTCAGTTGTTAAAGGACTCTTTAGCTCTTATATATACTTGCGATATTCTGAATAAATTTACACGTATTAAAGTAAAAATAGGAGTACTTTTTTTTTTGTTTTATCCTTCTGGCTTTTTTCAATTGATAGTATGACCGTGGACAGCCATATAAGACCATTCCATGTCCGTGTATTAGCATTTTAATAGCTCCTTAGTATAAATATACCCTAACTTATTATTTATTCTTTCTTTATTGATGGATATTATATTTTTCCTATGTTTTTGCTTCTATGAATAATGCTGCATCTTGATATATTTTGTGTACATGTGTGAGTGTTGTGGGATAGATTCCTAGAAGTAGTGCTGCCCAGAGCCTTTTCTTGTCCTCCAAGCTCTCCCTCTCCTGAGCTCCCAAAGCTCCCTGCGAATCCTTCTAGCATGTAATGAACCATATTTTATTGAAAGTATGAGGCTGTTCCCTTCACTAGAAGTTCCTTGGGGACACAGATTGTCATTTATTCATTGTCGTATCCTCAGCACTAAGCACACGGTAGTTAAAAATAAATTTGAACTGAACTTGAAACTTGAGAATCAATATCCAGTGTCTTAATTTTAAAGTCTTGGCCTGGTTTTTACAGACTTCTTCAGCGTTGCAATAATTTTTTTCCCTAGTATATTTGGATCATAACATAGCTCTCCTGATGGCCATAGCCATCAACATATAGGTAACTCCTCAGTTCTTTGCAACTTAAATTTCAGAAACTTGTCATGACCCAATTACACAGGCGTAGTTTCTTACAGAATAAATGTTTTCCAAGTCTCTTGAGATAATTCTCGTAATTAGAAATCAGGGGTGAGAACCTTTATGTAATCAGCATCGTGGTAGATTGAAAAGAATACAGGTTTTGGAGTTGATGTTTGAAAGCATCTTCTCTGTGGTATTCTATAGCCATTTACTTAGGGCGAGTTTACTGGTTTATGGGAGATCCATTTTTTCCTCTGTAAAATGAAGATCATATTCTGTATTAAGATAGGGCACGGGAAAGACTAATGGACGTCTTGAATGTGAAATGTTTAATGTGGGACTTGGTACAGGTACGTACTTGTGAAATATTAGTTCCCTTCCCAGGTACCATCAGAGTTTTCCATCTTGAGGGGAGCTGGGCTGACAACATATTCACCATAGTTTTCTGTATCACTGGGGTCCTCTGGTAGAGTAGAACAGGGGTCCCCCAGACCCTGGGCCGTGGACTGGTACCAGTCCGTGGCCTGTTAGGTACTGGGCTGGAGAGCAGGAGGTGAGCAGTGGGTGAGCAAGCATTACCGCCTAAGCTCCTTCTCCTGTCAGATCAGTGGCTGCGTTCGATTTTAAAGGTGCATGAACCCTATTGTGAACTGTGCATGTGAAGGGATCTAGGTTGCACGTTCCTTATGAGACTTGAAACTATCACCTGCCCCCTGAATTTTTTGTGGAAAAATTGTCTTCCATGAAACCAGTCCCTTATACCAAAAAGGTTGGGGACTGCTGGAGTAGAAGGTCATAACTGGTAAGTATTTCAGAGATTTTAGACAATTACTGTTAGTTTTTGCCATTCAGACATACCTGGTGCTTTCAACAGGTTTTTTTTTTTTTTTTCTTAGTATGAATATGTTGACTGTGGCTGTTACTAGGAGAAAAGTGTTCCTAATTTACCAGTGTTAATCATTTTATGTTTTCATTGCTAGCTCTTGTCTTTTTTCTCTGTCATCTTCCTTAATGTGATTTATTTTAAAAATTTTCTTTGACTGGTCCTGTTTCAAATTGAATTAGATTATGCTGTTGAAAAGATCAGAAATGGTCCTGGCTCTCATCTTTCTTGGGCAAGCCAACTTTTAAACTAATCTGTAAATTTCATCAAACCATGTGAACAAACAGTAAAACTACTTTCAGAAGTGTAAACTATCAGCCATATAATCAGTTGGTTCTCCTCTAAGTTCTTTTTTTGGGGATGGAAACTGAAATGTGCCATGTTGTATGTAGTTCTGGGGATTGAAAGAGTTCTTGCAGTATTTTCTTATATAATCTTAGACAATTATCATGATGTGGATACACTATTCCTGTGTTTTTAAAGGGAGAGATAAATGGTGTTTTTTTCCCCCCAAATTGTGGAAGAGAGATGAATTTTTATAAGCAAATGTAAATGTATTAGTATTATTTGTTTACTGGTATAGAGATGCTCAGCCAGGAATTCATTACTGTGCGATGAAGATGAATCCCAGTGGAGGCACTGAGAAAGATGATGGATTTGGAACAAGAAGATCTGGGTTTGAGACTCAGCTCTGGTGCTTACTAGTTGAATGACTTTGTGTAAATGTCTTCCCAGCCTCTATTTCTTCATCTAGGAAAAGGGATAATAATACTTTTTCACAGTGTTGTTTTGGGAATTAAATGAGTATGTCAAGACACTTTCTAAACTTAAAAGCATTATTGTTTACATTGACAGATACCTATATTGTTGATAGATATTATTGTGGCAGCACTTACAGCAGTGCTGGTAGAAAATGAGTGTACAATACTTGCTGAATAAATGAAACAGGGTAACACTGAACTGGAGGAATTTGCGTCTTAGCAGAAGCATTCAGGTTACCCCTTTTTATTTTCTTTCTTCTGTATGTTTCAATTCAAGAAAATAAATATTAATCTAATATAGATTTTTCATAGAGGCAAGATTTTGATAATAATAATGTGTTGCTCAGTATTCCAGTGGACGATATATAAAGTACTTTAGTCAGCAAAACAGACTAAGCATACAAATTATCATACCATTGAACAGTTTATGTTACAAATACATATTTGTTGAACATACATTATGTACTTAGCTCTTAGTAACTTAGGTAAACATTGACTGGGAGGATACCATGTGTCCCGTCCCAGAAGATTGTATAATGTTATGACAGGGACAAGATTGTGTATATATATGTATGTATATATGTGTGTGTGTGTATATATGTATGTATACACACACACACACACACATATGTCCCAGGAGGTTGTGTAATGTTATGACCCAAACTTATAGAAACTTAGACACACTATCTCTTTTCTTCGTTCCTTATCTTGACTTGTGCTAATCACTGATTGCATGCTCCACAAGTAGAAGGTTTTGTGTTGTTCACTTCTGCCACCAGCACTTGGTATAGCCCCTAGGACATAATAACGGCTCAGTTAATATTTGTTGAGTCATGAATAGATGAAGGTTCTGATTTAGCAATATTTCTATGGAAAAGAATTTGAACCATAATAATCATGATGGCTAATATTAATTAAGCCCTTATAATGTATCATGCTCTAGGCTAAGTAACTTTCAGGCAGTAACTAATCCTTTTATAACATCTTGAGGAGGCTGCTGTTACTATTCACATTTGACATATGAAGAATTGGAGTCTCAGAGAAGTTAGATAATTTGCCAATGTCATATAACCATCTCTCATTTTTTTTTCCCATTTAGGAGGATCAAGTATAATGTAGGGTCTCCTTTTTCTTTTATTTATTTATTTTAACTACAGCTAAGTTAATTGGAGCTTAGCCCATTTCATCCAGATGTGTAACATCCTCCTTAATACTATTTTTCTTCTTATTCGCAGTTACTCTGAGAATTCTTTCCCTTTCTTCACTGGATCTGTGAACCAAGGATGATGCTAATCATAGCTCATAAACATGAGTTTGGTATTAATGTTATATATTTGTATAATAAAGGAAAAGGAAAATGTTTAGCCCTAAAGTAAAATAAGTTGGTTCTGTTAGCCTCTAGAGTTCTTAAAAATAATTAAAAGTGTCTTCAGAATCCCCCTAAATGTCTTCATCTACTTTATTGTCTTTATCTGCTTAAAACTGCTTCCCTTGAAAGACCAGAATGCAAGATCAAAAAATCAAATGTTATATACAATATTGATTTCTGGTAGGTTCATAGAATTTCAAAGCTGGAAACAATCTTATTTTATTTTTTAAAATAGGAAAAATCTTTTATAAATTAGAACACTTAAAAAATAAGTTAGGACACTGGAAGTCTAAGGGAATTAATTCTTCCAAAATACACCTTGCCCAGCTCTCATCTTTCTGTAAGCTATAAAAAGTTGTTCATAATGAAGAGAAACAGACCCCTTTAGGCAACAACAAAATCAGAGAAGAGCTGAAAATTTGAGAAATACATTATGCACAGTTACTGTGTGTCTTCATTTTGCAGAAAGAAAAGTAAACTCTACTTGGTTGGATATTGTCTATGAAAGACTAATATTTTCTAAAATCCAGAAGTCGCAGGACAGACAGTAAGATACAAGAGATGAAAATAAAATGGGAGTAGAGAGGGGAATAAGTTAAAAGAAAAAACAGTGGCGTTTAGAAGCTGTTGCAGAGATCAAATAGGACAAACAGGGCTCAGAGTTAGTAACAAATGGACAAAGCAGAGATCAGTTTTGCCTTGCAGGGGTGCTGTGATGAGAGTATGTGTAAGTGATAAGGCAGTTGCCTAAACCTCAGGAAGATACGGGATTGTATCTTTACATGCATCTTTATCCCTAGTAATTACAAGATTGGAATTGTATCTTTATGTGCATCTTTATCCCTGGTAAGTGGTGTCTGTATGTCTGCATATGTGATGGTATGATTCATTGATAATTTGAACGTCTTCCTTGTACTCTCTTTAAGAAGGGAAGAAACTATGTTTGCATACTTTAGAAAGGAGTTTATCTAAATGCTCTTAAAGTACAGTATGATATGGAAAGGTTTCAACTCTCAATTAATCAGCAACTTTTTTTTTTTTTTTGGCCTAGGCTGACCCGTTTCTCAAAATTAAAAGCCACCCATATTTGGGATCTGATAAATAAGTGTTTGTGGGCTGGCAAGTGTGGGAACCTAATTTCCGTTTAAATCTTGATTTTTGTACAATTAAGTTATAATTTCTATGTGTCTTACAAATGATCTTTTACGATTCATCTTGATAATGAAAGTTGGAGTCCTATTTTTGAAATAGACAAGGGAATGAGAAAAAAAATCGTTGAATTTTTAGAGAAACAATGTAGTTAATGGAAAGAGCCCTTGGCTATGTTTTTGCATCTTTGTGACCTTAAGCCGAAGTTTCTTTTTTGATCCTTAATTTCCTTACCTGAAAATTGGAATAATTTCTGGCACATACGGTTTTGTACATCACATGAAATATATATATGAAGGGCCTGGTTTTGTGTCTGATATGTAGTGCTAACTCAGAATTTTATAATTCTTAATGAGGTTAGGAAAAAAAAAAGAAAAGGAAAGATATTTAATGATTAAATATCTAAATATCATTTCTCCCACTTCTCTCTTCTCAGTCAGAATATATTTCTCCAATTCTTAGTCACTTGATCTGTCACTCAGAAACCATAATAGCACTAAAGTCAATTTCGCCAGGCTCTAGAGAATTTAACCTGAGCTTCAAATGAGTTTTCCTTTTGTATTCTGCAGCAGTAAACAACCACTTCTTAGACTTGGGTGGGAGAATAAAGATTATGAACTTGTCTAGGAATAAGTCAACCCTATCAATTAAAAGATCATAATTTTAATTGAATAATTTAGGACAGAGTTTGGCAAGCTATGGCCCCTAGGCCAAAGCTAGACCTGTGTTTGCTTTTGTAAATAAAGATTTATTGAATACAGCCATGCTTATGCCTGTAAGTATTGTCTATGGCTGCTTTCCTACTATAAAGGCAGAGCCAAGTAGTTGTCTGCCTTCCCAGCACTTTGGGAGGCTGAGGCGGGCCGATCACCTGAAGTCAGGAGTTCGAGACAAGCCTGATCAACATAATGAAAACCTGTGTCTACTAAAAATACAAAAAATTAGCCGGGCGTGGTGGCGGGCACCTGTAATCCCAGCTGCTCAGGAGACTGAGGCAGGGGAATCACTTGAACGTGGAAGGCGGAGGTTGCAGTCAGCCGAGATCGCACCACTGCTCTCCAGCCTGGGTGACAGAGTGAGACTCCCTGTAAAAAAAAAAAAAAAAAAAAAAAGTTTGCCAGCTGCTGATTTAGAAGATTGTGATCATTTCTTTAGGTGAATATTCCTGACAAACTTTGGTTTAAAATCATGTTTAAATATCTGCGAATTTTCTCATTAAAAAATATATCTCATAACTTTCAAGTATTAGCTACCATGATTCTAGGTGAGCTAAAACGTGGTCTGGAATTCATAGATCTCATTTCATCATTCATGGACTATTTAGTTATTTTGGATAGAACATGTACTATTTAGTATTAATTCTTCATATGTTTTCTTAAAATTTCAGAAGTAGTTTCAAGGTCACTAAAACTGAGTAAACTGCTGATTAAAATAATTTCATAAGCATTTTTATTTATATTATGTAGACATCTGTTTTCATCTCTCTGGGACAAACTATAGGCCATTAACTGTCTCCCCAGAGGGGTATAGCTTTCTGTCGTTATTAAAGCTGAGCTTTCTAAATCTCTCCTCAAAGATTGTTGGCACATGACTTAGAATGTAAACAAAGACTTTCTGAAATTTCTTCCTATAAATGCATGTTTTATATTTTCACATGGAGATTTCCTAGCTTGTGCCATTTAGGCTCTGTAGAAATTGTGGAAATGTTTATCAGTGAATGAATGAGTTCAGGTTCTTGGGCAGTAAAATGGGGTAAGGTAATATTTGCTGAAATAAGTCAACTTTGATTAGGTGTGTTACTCAGAGATTTTGCTTTGTCTTCCCAGGCAAATTTTATAGTTGTCTAAAAGGAGAGGTCTTGAGGAAGTAAAGCTTATGATTGCCTCTAAGTCATCTGCTGACGTGCTTTGAACTATCAAGATTCAAGGCACTGTAGTAGACCCTGGGAGATGGGATGGAGATATTATTTATTGAGTATGTTTCAGATACAAAACTAGGTCTTTATTTATAATGATATTTAAAACAAATAACCATCATTTCTATGTATGGGAAATAGTGATAGCCTGTGAAACAGTTTAGAAATGGATTTCTTGCATTGGAGAGTGGCGTTGAGAAAATCAGTGAAGGCCAAATTGTGACCTATTTTTTAGCAAAAGTAGGATATTTGTTTTAAAAATATAGTCAGTTTTCTAATTACTGAGTTTGTTATTCCCTTTGTTTGTAAAGTACTTACCTCATTCCATCTGTGTGAGTGTCCTACCAATCTTCCAGTCCATTTCTTTTTTAAAATTGATATATAATAGTTATATATATTTTGGGGGTATATGTGATATTTTGATACATGTATACAATCCCTAGTGATCAAATCGGGGTAACTAAGATATCTATCACCTTATACTTTCATCTTTCCTTGTGTTGGGAGCATTCCAATTCTTCTAGCTATTTTGAAATATACAATAAGTTATTGTTTACTATAATTTTCCACACTTATGTCTGATAACACTTTCTCATTGAATTTTTCCTGCCTTCCCTGCCCTTCCACTCCAACATATATCCCCTTCAATCACCTGTTCTTTTAGACATCTCCTATGATATTTATATAAAATAATGTCAGAGTTTATCACCAGTAGTGCTTGGCACCATGCCCCTTACACACTCACTAAACATTTACTATATAATTAGCAAAGTAGTTTGTGACTATAGTAGAAATATCCACCCCCCCATTGAAAAAAAAAAAAAAGGTCATTACTATCTATGCCTGGGAATTGATTCATGGTTCTTTAGATTTGCTAATTTTTACTTAAGGGGGAAGAGGGCACCTCATTTCTTATAAACCTGTAGAGTTAAACTTTGACTAAAACCAGAGTGATGACCTAGTGATCAGAACCGTTTCTTTGACAGATTTGTTCATTTGTTATTGTCAATGACAGATTTGTCATTTGAAAAGGTTTGTCACACCCTTTTCAGAGCAGTTTCTGCAATCACTTTTTGTATTGTTTGTTGGATACTCAGAATCTTTTTCTCAAAATAGTAGATTGCCTGGATTTGCTATTCCAGGTACTTCTGAACATAAGATTTTGAGAGCTATTGTAGAATTTTAATTAAATACCATTATTTTAGGGCATTGGAGGTAATGCTTTTCAGATGTATATGGATAGTTACATTCCAAGGATTTAAAGAAAAAAGAAATTCTTAATCACATTTTGGATTCTAAGTCCAGATTCACCAGCTAGTTCCAGTGGGTTTGAGGGGATGACATATAATATCTGTGCTTGATAAGACTGCTAAATAGAAAACTTTTTGAAAGTGTGTGGTAGCCAAGAGGCAAACTTTTGCTCCTAAGGATCTATTGATTACCTTGATTTCATTTCCTTACATGAGATACGTACCTTTCAGCTTTCATGGGCTATGACTATACCCTATATAGGTTTATATGCCTGTATATATGATATATTCATATATATATGTATATAAAAAAGATCAGAGAAGTATGATAGTAAAAGGATTTATGTTAGGTGTCTAAACTCTTAGAAGTTTGAGTAATCTCATGTAAGTTACTTAACCTCTGGTGCTTTTCTTTCCTGTTAAAAATGAGGGTGATTATACCTTCTTAAGTGAAGTTTATGAGGCTTATTTTCATGACATATACAAAAGACAGGGATTCTTAAGGTCAAATGAATGTAACTAGGGTTAGGTTATCTGGATAATTAAAGCTGAAAGCTTGGAGAAAAAAAGATTTTGTCAGGATGGAGGGACATATATTAGGGAGAGTATTTAAATAATTTAACTTGATTCATTGTGCATGTCCTGGTTCTTTGAAAAATTGCCAGTCTTTCATTTTGTTTATATCAAATTGGCATGAAAACTGTAGTCACTTTATATTTATGCTCAGTTCACAAATATCTCCTTGCTGTTTAGTCGCAGACAAAAGATAACAATATTCTATTACAGTTTATCAGTTGAAAGAGGCTAAATATTTATGAACATATGTTTTGAAATTGGAAGCATGTTGGAAGAAAAGAATCAATAAAGATAGAAATTTGTTTTGCTAAAACAATTTGAATCTTTTAAAGATTTTCTTACTGATCTGATCATTTGATATGCCCAAAGCAGAATAGAAACAAAAGAATTTGTTAAGAGGCTTACTTATATACTTATGTATAGAGTTTATTTCTTGGATTTTATTTTATGAGTCTGAATATTAATTTTAATATACTTTACTAGATCAGTAACTCACATAGTGTTCATTCTGGGAATGTTTCATCTTCAGATAACTATATGCTAAAAATGTAAGAGATTCCAAAAAAAAGTTCAATATTACACATGAAAATGAATCTGTAGATTTTAAGCTTTGATTAGAAAGATTTGAAAATTTATTGTGATTAAAGATAAGTTTACTTAGATAAAACACTATGGACAGATGAAAGGAAATCTAATACAATAACAAATATGTAGAACACATTGGTATTTCCAGCATTTTATATTTTAGTGTCTTCAGTTTACATAGGTACCATTACTTAAATAAGTTAGATTTTTGTTTTTTTCATTCTCTGTAATGGAGAATAGATAAAAATGTGTGAACCAACTGGTTTATTCTGTCTGATTTGGGCTTCTAGATGCCATGCCAGGAAAGTTTGTAGAAGAACATAGTACTAGGGCCTGCCTTTTTTGAAGTGTAATTTAGAAGCCAATATAACTAGGAACCTTAATTGGACAATCTCTACTTTGTTATGGAGGCACTGTGTAGAGTGAGTTGCATCTAACAGTCAGGTGAAAATCCCATAGTCAGAATCATGGTTTAAGGATATGACACAGTGGTCAATTTTACCTTACTTTTTTCAGGTCATGTGTCTAGATGGTCTCACTTCAGTTAATTTTACAGGAAATTCATTAATACTCATTTGCATATTTTATTTCTTTTTCTTTAGTCAGAAAACACTTAAAATCCATAGGATTTAGCCTGTACATATTGACTGTCAGACTTTAGGCATATATTATTTGGGGATGATGGAATACAAAGACCTACATGATTGATTATGTAATTCAAATTTACTTTCTGTGTTCTGAAGATGCCACTTCACTGTACTAACAATATTTTGACTTGATCTTAGTTACTGTATTTTAAATGCTTGCACAAAATGCAAGGTAAGGGCAAGATGTCTGTTTACTGTTTGAACTGTTGTCATCCTAAGTTAAATATGTGGAATTTTGGCTCATTTTTTATATCACGGCATTGATCTGGTGTGCCCTACCTCTGAGAACTGTATTTGTATCTTTGAATCATTTTCTTATGAATTCTGTGTTCTATTATTTGTATCCTTTTCTTATTGTTGTTAGTAAATACTAAAAGCCCAATGGTCAGACATTCTATCTTTTTAATTTTTTTCTTTGAGGATTTGGCACAGTACTTGAATATGGTTGTTATAACCTTTTAAGTGAAAGTTGTTACTTTATAGAAAGGTCTGCTTGCAGGCCATGGAACCAGGAATGGATATGCTCACCCTCTGGAGCTGGTCTGGTGAAGACACATCACCCTTGCTTCCAGGGACAGATACTGGCTTGCACTGCTGACCATCAGTGCTGGACACTCCTTTATCAAACTCCAGAAATGCTACCTCTGGAAACGGAATGTAGTTTTACCACCCTGTCCTGCATTCCTGTGGTCCTAGCTTCTTCTCATCACCAGCTTCTGTTGAAAATCTGTGGGTCCTTGGATTAGTTGACTGGGCCTATATCCTGAGCCTAAGTCCTAGCTACAAGGAAGGTTGAGCAGAGCAGTATGTTGTGTTTTCTACAGCTACAGTGAAGAGTGGGCTCTGCCTCATGAAGTAAGAGATTCTTCAAATGCAGAAAGTGGGTTCAGATGCTGGGTTCTGAACAGTGCTTTCTCTGGGAGCAGTAGCTGCATTCCCAGAGAGCTGTAAAGTGACACTACTAGAAGGGAAGAGAAGCTTTCAGAACCTGTACTACCACAGTACAGGTGTCACTTATGTTGAGAAGAGTTCCAGTACATATTTTGAGAGGCAGATTGGTGCTAATTTATAGTTTTTGCTGTGTTTAATGTTTTGAGTATATATGATAGTGACTTAGAATTTGTAATAAGTTTCATGAAAAAACAAACCAGAAGGTGAAACAATAGGGGAAAATATGTGTGCTAATAACAGGTGCAGGTCAGAACAGTAAGATGAAAGCTTGTTTGCAAAAGTGTAGCCTCCTGATGGGATTGACACTTATAGCCAGGTAGTCAGGTCCTTTTGGGTGAGGTTTGGGGAGGCCTGAGTGAAATATTGAGTCCAGCAGTGTGACTAAGTCTGTTTTATTACTCAAATAATGGGCCCATCCACCTGATGCTCAGCTCTGTATACAGTCCATCCAGGTCTCCTGATGTCATGTTGTCCTTTTCCCATGCCACCTTGTAATCCCATGATGGGTTCTCCTTCCCAAGAGCAGGTCTTTCATATTCAGTGTGGGTCCGTAAGAATATATTGGTATGGCTGGGGGCGGTGGCTCACGCCTGTAATCCCAGCACTTTGGGAGGCCGAGGCGGGTGGATCACGAGGTCAGGAGATCGAGACCATCCCGGCTAACACGGTGAAACCCTGTCTCTACTAAAAATACAAAAAATTAGCCGGGCGTGGTGGCGGGCGCTTGTAGTCCCAGCTACTCAGGAGGCTGAGGCAGGAGAATAGCGTGAACCCGGGAGGCGGAGCTTGCAGTGAGCCGAGATTGAGACTCTGTCTCAAAAAAAAAAAAAAAAAAAAAGAATATATTGGTATATATTATAATAAGTAATGAGTGAATTAATTGTAAATTTGGAACATGATGATCATGATGAATTAGAAACCTGTCACTTAGAAACCTATGGTTTCACTTAGAAAACACTACATACTGCTCTGCTCAACCTTCCTTGTAGCTAGGACTTAGGCTCAGGATATAGGCCCAGCCAACTAATCCAAGGGCCCACAGATTTTCAACAGAAGCTGTAGATGAGAAGAAGCTAGGACCACAGGTATTCAGGATGAATTAGAAACCTGGTACAGTGGTGAGGCAGGAGTAGGGAGGGACAGGCCAAATGTGCACGTTAAAGTTATCTGGCAAACTCTAACCACTTGTACTTTATATACCATAATGGAGTGGTTTTGTTTTTACATTTTCCCTCTTCATTCCTATGTTCTCCCCATTCCCCCATCACTCCCATTCTTAGCAGCAGGTTTCTATTTGAGTATCCTCTAAGTAGCTAGTGGTCATATGCCTGAAGTTGGTTTGCCAGTCACTGCGAGGGGGCAGAGGGATGCGTACCATGATGCATTTTCCCAAAGAAGCTGATGATTTAGTTTCCAGGCTAGCTTACAGAAGCTTATTTAACTTACTATGTCTCTGAGATATACTAAGGGATAGAAAGGAAGTGTAGCTAGCTTTCCCCTCTCTTTCCAAGTTACGTGGTTAGTCCCAGGCATAATTTTGAAGTAAATAAAATCCATCTTTTGCATCTTGTAACTTCTCTTTGTGCATTCTGGTAATCCTTTTCTCATGCTTCTGGCATTTATAGCATACTTGAAACTCTGGGCGCCATGGTCTTTCAGAACTTTTCCAGGTTTAAACGGAGAGCTCTGGGGACAATATATTTCCGAAGAGAGAGAAAGGCTAAGTACTCCAATTCTTATTATTCATTTTGTGTCAAGGGTATATATATCACTACACCAAAACCCTGGGGCTAACTTGCAACCTTAATGTTCCTTAGAAAACTTTGGCCTTAACATTCTGGTCCAAGCATGGCCTAATGTTTTTACCTTTGTTTCCGTTAAACACACCTGGGATAAGCCAGCATTTTCAAAAAGAAATTCTTAAAAACCAAGGGAGAATGGTAAGAAAAATATTTTTTAAAACTGACAAATGTATTACAGAGGTTTGCCCATTTCTATCCAGTTTTGATTAGCATTAGCAGAGCAGGTTTGAGGGATTTTGCCTGTGTGTGAGCTTTGCTGGATTTACATGGAGCTGACTCAAGGGCTAGCACTTGCTTTTGGGAGTTGAAATGTCAGTTTTCTCAAAACTCTCATATGCCTTTTGGTTTCTACACTCGCAGACTTCTACCATTCGCCCACTTGTGCAGGGAGGAGGAGGAGGAGCAATGAAAGGTGAATTTCATGAGGACTATTGTATTAAGAAGTATAATACTCAAATGTCTTGCTGGGTCTGATATTGGAGGTATGAAGCAGGGAATGGAATACTTAGATCATGTCAAGGAGGGCATAACATAGGGTCCTCAGAATTGGATGCAAGTGTTGTGGCCCCCATATAAAACAAGAATGGGATTTACGCAAAGTAGAAGGCTACTCTGACTTATTTTAGAGACTATGAAGCCTCTATTGGGCTAGTTAGCAGCTCAGACAGTGGTGGGAGTTTATCCAAGTATGCGGAACCTTTTAATGACAGCCCTGTGACAGGACACACAGCTCTGGAAAGCTTCCTAATGGAGCAGGAACCTCACCTGGGGGCTGATGGGGTGGTGATGGAGGAAACAAGTTAGAGAGCCCTAGGGGAGGTGAATCATAGGGTGTGATGTTGAGATAGTTTGCTCCTTTCCACTGAGCCACTTCTCTACTAAGGTTGTCTTCTGGCTAGTAAAGGAGGCATTTCAAAATGGTTCATGCTTCAAAATGACATGTTTTCTTTCCCCAGTAAAACAGTTCTGTTTTTGTTTTTCTTTTTTTGAATGGTTACTTTGTTTTGAACTTTTCTGCTTTTCTTATTTTTTCAGAAGCAGCTATTCTCAAACTTTTTGGTGTCAAGACCCCTTTACCTAAAAATTATAGAAGATCCCAAAAACACTCTGTCTAGGTGAATTACATCTATTGCACAAGAAGAATAAGTTAGATTTCTATGGAAAGTAACTGTCTCTACTGTTTTGCCTGTTTACTTATCTTCAGTAATGTATACCTTGTTCCTCTCAAAAACTTGAAATAGGATGAGTGAAATTTCTGTAATTCTTGGAATATGAAATTTATATACAGTTTGGTATAGTTCAGAGAGCTGAATTGCTTAGCTGGGAATAGTTGACTAGGCCAGCTCTTTTTTTATGTTCATTTCTATGTAAGCAGGATTCTGCTTCTGGGATCTCTTTTCTGTTGGGTTGCATTATTTGCTTTATTTCTATGTCACAAACTGATTTTGTCAACTTTTATAGTTTTGTACATTTGGTATCATATAGGGCAAGTTTTCTCATCTGTTCTTCATTAAGAGAGCTCTTCTTAGCCCTTTGTTCTGTGTAATTTAGAATTAGCCTGTGCTATTGCTCATAAAACTTTTTTCTTTCAGTTTGATTGGAATTTCATTGAATCGGTAGATTAAATTTGAGAGAATGTTTAAAATAATGAATTTTCCGGTCCTTGGCTAAGATCATACTTTTCTATCTTTTTGAGTCTTCTTTAATATATTTATTACATAAGTTATTATACAACTTTTGTTTAAAATGTTTTTTGCTACTGTTGTGGATAGTGTCTTCTTTTTGTCCATGAATTAAAAGGCAATTACTTTTTTAAAAAATCATTTTTCTGAGACAAGATCTCACTTTGTTACCCAGGCTGGAATGTAGTGGTGCAATAATGACTCACTGCAGCCTCAACTTCCTAGACTTCAGTGATCTTCCCACCTCAGCCTCCCCTAGCAGTTGGGACCACAGGCATGTGCCACCTCACTGGGCCAATTTTTGTACTTTTGGTAGAGATGAGGTTTTGCCATGCTGCACAGGCTGGTCTCGAACTCTTGGGCTCAAGGGATCCGCCCACCTCAGCCTCCCAAAGTGCTGGGATTACAGGTAATCACTTGTAATCAGGTGATTACCATGCCCAGCCTGAAAGGCAATTAATTTTTGAATAGTAACTTTCTTAGAACTTCTGGGTTATTAATTTTAAAAATTTGCCTGCAGATTTCAGATTTTCTAAATAGGTGACTGTATAGTATTCCAATAATGATAGTTTGTTTGTTAGAAAAGAAAAAAAAATGCCTATACTTTTGTCTTTTTTCTTCTTTGTCTTACTTGGACTTTCTTTAAAATATTAACCAAAGGTGAGAGTAGTGGACATTTTTGTCTTGTTTCTGATTTTAATGTTAATTATTTTAATATTTTATTATTATATATGGCATTTGGTGTTAATTTTTGTCAGGTATATTTGATCAGGTTAAGGAAGTTCTCTTCAATTGCCATTTATTTATTTGCTATGTGTTAAAAAATTGTGACTGGATATTGAATTTCATTGAACTTTTAAAATACATCTATATAGACATGATCATATAAGATTTCTCCTTTAATGATATTAATAGGTACTTTTCATGTTAAACCACTTGAATTCATGGGATAAATCTTTGTTGTATTTTATGTTTTAATTCACTGGCTGATCATATTTGCTAATATTTTCTTCAGAGTTTTGTATCGATGGTCGAGTGAGATAGACCCATAATTTTTCTTCCTCCTACTGTCCCTCTGGGTTTTGGTATAAGGGTTATACCAGTCTCATAGAATGACCTGAGGAATGTTTTCATATCTTAGGTTTTCTGAAAGAGTTTTTGTAATACTAGATTGGTTTGTTCTTTGAGTGCTTCATTCAGTTTCCTCTCAGACCATTTAGGACTTTTTTTTTTTTTTTTTTTTTTTTTTGCATTATGAGTTTTAAATTTTTCATTCAACTTCTTTGAAGATTATAGCACTCAACTTTAAAACCTTTTTTTTTGAATTAATTTTGGTAATGTTATATATTTTTTCTTTTTAAATTATTATTATACTTTAAGTTCTGGGATACATGTACAGAATGTGCAGGTTTGTTACATAGGTATACATGTGCCATGGTGGTTTGCTGCACCCATCAATCCGTCACCTACATTAGGTATTTCTCCTAATGTTATCCCTCCCCTAGTACCCCACCCCCAGGCCCTGGTGTGTGATGTTCTCCTCCCTGTGTCCATGTGTTCTCATTGTTAAACTCCCTCTTATGAGTGAGAACATGCGGTGTTTGGTTTTCTGTCCTTGTGTTAGTTTGCTGAGAATGATGGTTTCCAGCTTCATCCATGTCCCTGCAAAGGACATGAACTCATCCTTTTTTCTGGCTGCATAGTATTCCACGGTGTATATGTGCCACAATTTCTTTATCCAGTCTACCATTGATAGGCATTTGGGTTGGTTCCAAGCTTTTGCTATTGTGAATAGTGCTGCAATAAACATATGTGTGCATGTGTCTTTATAGTAGAATGATTTATAATATCCTTTGAGTATATCCCCAGTAATGGGATTGCTGGGTCAAATGGTATTTCTGGTTCTAGATCCTTGAGGGATCACCACACTATCTTCCACAATGGTTGAACTAATTTACACTCCCATCAACAGTGTAAAAGCATTCTTATTTCTCCACATCCTCTCCAGCATCTGTTGTTTCCTGACTTTTTAATGATTGCCATTCTAACTGGCATGAGATGGTATCTCACTGTGGTTTTGATTTGCATTTCTGTAATGACCAGTGATGCTGAGCTTTTTTCATACATTTGTTGGCCACATAAATGTCTTCTTTTGATAAGTGCCTGTCCATATCCTTCACTCACTTTTTGATGGGGTGGTTTGTTTTTTTCTTGAAAATTTGTTTAAGTTCCTTATAGATTCTGGATATTAGCCCTTTGTCAGATGGATAGATTGCAAAAATTTTCTCCCATTCTGTAGATTGTCTGTTCACTCTGGTGATAGTTTCTTTTGCTGTGTAGAAGCTCTTTAGTTTAATTAGATCCCATTTGTCAATTTTGGCTTTTGCTGCCATTGCTTTTGGTGTTTTAGCCATGAAGTCTTTGCCCATGCCTATGTCCTGAATCGTATTGCCTCGGTTTTTTTCTAGGGTTTTTATGATTTTAGGTCTTACATTTAAGTCTTTAATCCATCTTGAGTTAATTTTTGTGTACAGTGTAAGGAAGGGATTCAGTTTCAGTTTTCTGCATATGACTAGCCAGTGTTCAGAACACCATTTATTAAATAAGGTATCCATTACCCATTGCTTGTTTCTGTCAGGTTTGTTAAAGATTAGATGGTTGTAGATATGTGGCATTATTTCTGAGGCTTCTGTTCTGTTGCATTGGTCTATATATGTGTTTTGGGTAGCAGTACCATGCTGTTTTGGTTACTGTAGCCTTGAAGTATAATTTGAAGTCAGGTAGCATGATGCCTCCAGCCTTGTTTTTTTTGCATAGGATTGTCTTGACTATATGGGCTCTATTTTGGTTCCATGTGCAACTTAAAGTAGTTTTTTCTAATTCTGTGAAGAAAGTCAATGGTAGCTTGATGGGTATAGCATTGAATCTATAAATTACTTTGGGCAGTCTGGCCATTTTCATGATACTGATTCTTCCTATCCATGAGCATGGAATGTTTTTCCATTTGTTTGTCCTCTCTTATTTTCTTGAGCAGTGGTTTGTGGTTCTCCTTGAAAAGATCCTTAACATCCCTTGTGAATTGTATTCCTAGGTATTTTATTCTGTTGGTAGCAATTATGAATGGGAGTTCACGTATGATTTGGCTGTTTGTCTCTTGTTGGTGTATAGGATTGCTTGTAATTTTTGCAGATTGATTTTGTATCCTGAGACTTTGCTGAAGTTGCTTATCAGCTTAAGGAGATTTTAGACTGAGATGATGGGGTTTTCTAAATATACAATCATGTAATCTACAAACAGAAACAATTTGACTTCCTGTCTTACCTATGTGAATACCCTTTATTTCTTTCTCTTGCCTGATTGCCCTGGCCAGAACTTTCAATAGTAGGTTGAATAGGAGTGGTGAGAGAGGGCATCTTTGTCTTGTGCTGGTTTTCAAAGGGAATACTTCCAGTTTTGGGCCATTCAGTGTGATATTGGCTGTGGGTTTTTTTTCTTCTATTTTACTTTTTTTGTTGTTTTTCTTATTTTGATGCTTAGCTCATTAATTTTCAGCCTTTCTTTTTTTCTAACACAAGATTTTAAGACTAAATTTTACTGCTTAGCTCACAAGTTTTTATATTAGTATGTTGTCATTATTTTTGTGTTTTCTGATTTCTGTTGTTTACTCCTTTGGCCGTGAATTATTTGTAAGTATTAATTTTTTTACTGACAGTTTTTTACTAATGTATTTTGAAGCTCTTTGTTAAGTATATATAAGTTTAGAGTTATGTCTTCCTTTATAATTTTAAAAGTCATTCTTCCCTTATGTAGGTATATGCCATTTCCTTATTTCTACTTATAGTCTGTATGTTGGATGCAAATATAGCTACATTAGCTTTCCTTGAAGGCCTCTTTTAAAGTCTTTTCTTTGCAATATTTTTGTGTCCTTATTTTTTAGGAATGTCTTATGAACAGCATATCAATAGATATCTTAAAAATTCAGACTTTTAAAGATAACAGGGTATTTGGTTCACTTAGATATATCATAATTATTAATATATTTGTGATTATTTTTAGCATTTTTATGTAACATTTCCAGTTTTGTTTTGTTTTTTTTTTCTCATTTTTGGTGATTTTTTTGAGTTTTTCCTTCTCATTTGTTTTGTCCCCTTCAGTAGCAGGGAGCTTAGTCATTTTTAAAATTGTTTATTCTGTTATTTTAGAATATGTGTTTGTAAATATGCGTGTGTGTGTGTGTGTGTGTATGTATATGCCCACATATATTTGTATTTATATATGTGTATCTTAACAAAGTCTACAGTTATTCAATATTCTTACTCTCCTTGTGAACCATTTAGGTCATTTTTGTTATGCTGCTTTCTTTGTTTACAAAATTGCTCATATTTAGATTTTTTAAAAAAACTTGCTGAATCAGATAATTCTTACTGTCAATAATACAACTATTCATTTTCATTTACACACCTGTTTTTCTGTTTTTTTTCACTGTTTATTCATGTGTCACAGATTTTTCTCTAGTATTACTTTCCTTTTTCCTGAAGTGTACATCTTTTAAGAAGGGATTATTAAGCTGTCTCATTTTTTTGTCTGAAATCTTATGCTCGCTCTTAACTGTAAATAGCACGCTATCTGATCTGTTGTTCAAAAGAAAACATAAATAGTAAGATAAACTTAGTATAAAATTTTACTTCTTGAAATATCTATGAAAGAATAATGATTTGTGTATTATCTCTTGCTTTGTTTTATCCATACTCCTATACTCTGTATAATGATTTGTGTATTATCTATTGCTTTGTTTTACCCATACTCCTATACTCTTCTTGTGACACGGATAATCAAGAATAACCTGTAGGAGATTCAGAATCTTTTTTTTCCTGTTACAAAATTGGTCCAAAATAGTTATCCTATTTCTTTTGATTCCCACTGGATAGTACTTTCTTGCTTGCTCTAATTGCTGTTCTAAAAAATGTCTGAACTTGACTTGTTAATTTCTTTAGTTCCCTTAACTGTCTGGGCACTGAAACAGGTATAGCTGTTCTCAATGCATTCTCACTTGTCACAAATTTGTTATTTTGTATGGTTTAAAAATCAGTGCTTATTTGAAGCAGAACTCGGACTTAGGAGTTCTTCATTTGCATATTTGTAGTTCTCACACTGTGATAACTTGCATGACTAAGTGTCACTAAATTCTACCAGTATCCTATAAGCTTGCCGCATTTTCTGTGTCGGTCCTGATAGAGACTTTGGGGCCAGTATTGTTTGAGTTGGGGAAGTTTAGGTGTTCTGTGCCCCTGTTGTAGGGTGAGAGCTCCTGTCTTGCTTTCTGTGTTTGGTTACCTGTCTTCGTGATTACCTGGACAACTTTAACTGGGATCTCGCTATCTGCTGCCAGGCTTGCCTGCCTACTTGCCTACCTGCCAGCCTGTACCTGTGACAGTGTTGTTCACTCTATCCTGTTACCTGACACTATGTTCTCCAGTTACTGCTGGCCCCTAGCTTGGTTGGATTTTTTTCATCAGTGATGCTGGTTGGACAGACTTCCAAGGAAAACATTTCTGTAGAGGCATGTTTAATTTTCTCAGACAGCCCATTTTGTTGGTAGTTGAACCCTTGGTTCTAAAGTACCGGTGAGCATTTCAGAAAGGACACAAGCTTTCAAGAGAAAATTAGCTGCAATTAAGAATCTTCTTTTTATTGTAAACATATTGAGTGTTAATATTCTTTGGTTCTAGTTTATTTCTAAGCAAAAACTTGTGTGCCATAGGAGTAGAATTTTAGATCTTTTATTTTATATGTAAAGATTGATTTCTTAACTTTATTCATTTTGAATTTCATATTATTCTATTTAATTTATCTAAACAAATGGATTATTTTCCTACAGTACTGAAATGCTACCTCATTGATTTATTTCATTTTCTGGTTGTTACCTGGTGATTAATTTCTGTAAATCAGCAGAAGTAATATGAGTATACTATAATATGATTGTACTGTAATATGATTGAACAAGATTTAATATTAGGAAAATTTATAAATTAATGCAGTGGTGGCAAGAAAGTGTTTTCTAGAATATTCATTTTTATCCTTATGAGCTTTACTTTCAAGTATAAAGACAAATGCTAGCATTAAATGCATTATATTTCTTCAAATAATTTTGTTATCTAATTGGTATCTTGAAGTAATTTCTTTCTTCTGAATTCTAATATCTAGTTTCTGAATACCCACTTTTTACTTAGGGTAAAAAAAAAATGATATAATAATTCTAACACTTCAGAAGACTGAGGTGGAAGGATCACTTGAGGCCAGGAGTTCAAGACCAGCTTGTACAAAATAGCAAAACCCCCATCTCTACAACAACTAAAAATTAGCTGGGTGTGATGGGACACACTTGTAGTCATAGATACTTGGAAAACTGAGGCAGGAAGAAGCTTGAGCTCAGGAGTTGGATGCTAGCTTAGGAGTTGAAGGCTGCGGTGAGCCATGATTGTGCTACTGCACTCCAGCCTAGGCAACAGAGTGAGACCTTGTCTCCTAAGGAAAAAAAAGTAGTATGTAGAGATGGTCAACTCCCCGAAGGCAAATCTTATTATTAATTTTAATTTCATAGTTGCTGGCTCAGTGCCTAACTACAGTGCATAGTCAGTCCTCCATTAATGTTTTGAATAGAAATCAACCAGATGAGCTAGCATTAAAGTTTGGATTCAAAATTTTCATTTATCAAAATTGCAGAAATATAGGTAATTATAAGATAGCTGCATACTGAATTAATTTATATCCAGATATAAATGTACATGATCAGCTTGATCAGTTTTCCTTTTCACAAAGGAAGTGTTAAACCTCGGGCCGGGAGCGGTGGCTCAAGCCTGTAATCCCAGCACTTTGGGAGGCCGAGACGGGTGGATCACGAGGTAAGGAGATCGAGACCATCCTGGCTAACACGGTGAAACCCCGTCTCTACTAAAAAATACAAAAAACTAGCCGGGCGAGGTGGCGGGCGCTTGTAGTACCAGCTACTCGGGAGGCTGAGGCAGGAGAATGGCGTGAACCTGGGAGGCGGAGCTTGCAGTGAGAGATCCGGCCACTGCACTCCAGCCCGGACTACAGAGCAAGACTCCGTCTCAAAAAAAAAAACCAAAAAAACCCGAAAGTGTTAAACCTCAAAGTGGTTTTTAGTATAAATGGGGCTTATGGCAGAGTTCTCTGCCATAATTTCACATCTTATTTTGCAACAAGTGAAAAATTTGTTTCCCTGTGTTATTTTAAAGCTACACTACAGTTTTATTGGTTAATAATAGACTTATTCTGATGGCACTGCATCAGATAGTTGAAGGGAAGACACAGTTTTTGCCTCAGTCACTCATATGCTGTACAGTGTAAAGCCATAGGACACCTGGACTTCAGTCTACCTGCTTGGGTATCATGCTTGACAGGGGTTAAAACTTAAAGTTCCTTATCTCTTAACCATTTTTATGTTTCTGAGTTCAACCCTGTTAAGATTACTGACAGCATTCTTGGAAGACTGTGTCCTGAGGAAGGAAGAATTTTGAAAATAAATGATTCTGTTAGATAGAATGGGAGAAAAGAAGATTCTTGGAGTACATATGGGAGGATGAAAGCCAGAATTTTAGGGAGTTATCAGGAAGCAAAAGTAAGTGTGACTAGATTGGCAGGTATGGCTGGAACTGGGTTCCAAAGCTTAGGGAAGGGAGATGATTTTTAATTCCTTTTCCAAATGCTGACTGTTACCTTTTAAATTATAGGATTTGTGAGCAAACTTCCATCTTTTAACAAAATAAGGAATCAGTATTATTCTTTCTGTTGATTTCATGGAGCTATACAATGACTAACTTTGATGGAGTTAAAAATTGGTACCTGAGATATCCTACCTAGCCCACTTTACTGTACAACCTTCTTTCTTCACACTTCTTTTTGTAGGAACGACAGGAACAGTAGGCAGTAAGCCATACTAACTAAAGCAATTTTAATTGTTTTTCTACCTTTGACTAACTAGGTATGAGAAAGCAAGTATATATTTGATAGGCCTGCTATCATGATTTCTGGGTAGAAATTTCTTAAACAGCTTTCTAATCTACTCATTTTTAGATTAGAAAGTGGCTTAGTGGTAAGGTACTAGAGTTAGACCCTTATTCTTTATTAATCATTAATCAGTTTCAAATGTGGATTTTAAGTACCCCTTGAGGACAAGACATAATATGTATTTTGTGTGCAAAAAAAGCCTAAAATGTGGTTGTTGGTCTCAGTAGATCCAGTACTTGCCTAAAACATAATAAAACTAGTTAAATTTTCTGAATGATTTGCTGGAAGGAGTTTGTGTATGGATAGTTTCTCACTTCCAAACCACTTGCCTAAATGTCACTTCCTTGGAGACCTCCCCTGTTCTGCAGTTTAAATTAGCTTCTCAGGCTCTAACATATCACTCTTTTTATTTCCAGAGTGTAATTTATCATTACCTGATGTTTCTTCTTCATTTATTTTTCTCATATTGGAACTTATAGGTTCCGGGATAGTAGAGCCATTGTCTATCTCATTCACCTCTTTATTCCCAGGGCCTAGGCCACTGCCTAGCACATGGCAGGTACACAAAAAATGTTCATCAAGTGAATGTATACATTTTCTTACTCTCACCTTCTTTTTTCTTTTTTGGTTACTGTTATTTGTTAGAGTTATTATGTTGTCATTTGTTAGAGTTATTATGGGAATACGAAATAGGTGGGCCCTAAAAAATAACAAATGGCCGTATCACATCAGGGCTTTGAGGTAAATATAGTTTCATTAAGTCATCAGCAATGTTAAATTAAGCTTTGAGATTGTATTCGCTTTCTTGTTACATTATATATTTATTTTCATTCATTAAAAATTGTAACTTGGCTAAAATCTCAGACTGTATAAACAATTCCTTTTTAAAATGAATTTGGTTATTTTCAAAGAAAAGATACATTTTCTGTATCACTGCTTAAATTTCCTTAAGAGGTTTTATGATAATTAAACTTAAAATACCAAAGATGGATATGGTTACATATTTTGCTGATTTCAAAGTTTGGAGAGTAGTTAATGAACGACTACTAGAAAGTTAATAGAAATAGTTAATGGACAACCGTTTGAATGTAGGAATAAAATTTTCATTTATTTATTTATATCCAAACTAATGATAATGGAAGGACAACTCTAGACTTAGTTTGGATGTAAATGAAAAAGCACAAAATGTTTCAAGATTAGTATTTCATTTTACCTATGGAAAGAATCATTTTCTTAGATTTGTCAAGTTACTTAGTTACTCGGTATTTAATAACCACCTATAGTTGGAGGATTCTATGAATTCAGATTCTGTAAAAGAAATAGTCACTTCTAAAGCCTGTCATTAAATTTGCTTTATTTAATGTGATGTGTTTGGTGTTTTCTGAGCAATAGTGGTTGTGGACATATAAAAATGAAAAGATTATTTTGATTTAAAAAATTAATATTAAATTTATTAATGTTACAGATTCAAACACCTAGTTTTATCTTTGGCTTCTAAGTTCTATTTATAAAGCACATTATTCTTTTATAAATATATCAAATTTTAAACATTTAAGGGTTTTTGAATGATATTTAGTCATTTACAAATTTAACCACAAAACTCTATAAATTTAATATATTTGATTTTTAATTACTTTTCTGAGAATTGATATACATTTTATGCATGTTACAAATTAAACTTACAAATATAGTGACTATAATGTTCTCTTAAATATGTCAATACTATGTTTAGTGCTAGTAAGATTTCTACTTATAATCACAAGTGTCAATCAGTTATTCAATTTTTAATTTTAATTGGAACTACAAGGAATTATTGTCCTGTCACTCTAATAGGTCATATTCTCTTATAAGTTACACATACTTAAAATATGATTGATTTTGTTATTATAAAATGTTAACAATATGAATTTGATTTTCCTAAATATTTCATATTTTAAATCTCCTCAGAATTATGTTATCCCAAGCAATTTTCTCAATTATTTGAGGCTGCATGAAGAATTTGAGCAAGATTTTTGTTAGTTCATTTAAGATATATCAAACTTTATTTATTGGTAACAGACATGTAATAAATTAATTTCTGCTTCACCATGTGGTCTGTACCCCTTATTCTATTCATTTGTAGAATGTTGTCTGTAATACTTGATTGGATTTTGTATTTCTTTGGCTATTAAGATATTTAAATACATTTTCACCAAGCTTTAAAGATCCTAGAACTATATGGACTTCTTTCTCTCTCTCTTTTTTTTTTTCATGTTCTTTCTATCTGGCAGAAGCACAGAAATCTTACTGTTATTAAAATATCTGATTGAATTCTGGCACTCTCTTAAGACTGTTCAGTTATAATTTACAAGGTGATTCTACTAATGCTAAGTAAAACCGATCAGTGAAATCCTTTAGTCTTTTGACCCTTCTTCCAGCTTTGTGTGCGTCCTCTATGCTGGGGGGAGGGAGGGGAAAATAAGAGTTCTCTTAAAAAGTACACTGATACTAATCCTATAGTGTCCTTTATGTTAAAAATGATAGCCTGTGTTCCTTTCAGTTTAGGTCAAAATAAAATGGAGAGAAAGCTCCTGAAACCCTTTTTGAAAGTAGGAGTAGAAAAAGGAAATAACACTAAATGCCTACACCTTACCAGATGTTTTGCGTAGACTATTTAATTTAAATTGATTTCATTCTTACCATAAACCTGCCAGGTAAGTAATATTAATCCCTCATAAAGTTTATTTACACATAAGGAAACTGTTATTCAGTAAAGTTAACTTTTCAGGGGTCATAAAACTATTAAGCGAAGGAGCCAAAATTTGAATCTAGATGTGTTTATTTTTTTAAAATCCAGATCTCTTTTTTTAATCCGTATCTCCTTCATCAGAAGGTAAATAAATGACAATAAAGTTAAAATTGTGTTCGTTTAAAAGATGTTGCTTGTGGCTATGTTTCTTTTCATTTGCTTGTTTTCCCTGCAGATATATTTAATAGAAAAGCAAAGAAAGTTCCAATGTGCTTTCTAAATCATCCCTATTGGTTTTGTAGACCCATTTATTGGCAGGAAAGATACACATGTTTGTAGAACTCGCATCTGCTTTCAGGTTTCTATAGCCTTTTCTTTATGTAAATTAGTTTGAATAGGTAAAGGAGAGAATTGAGTAATGATATGATGTATTTAATCCGGAAGGAAAGATCGTAAATTCACTAACTTCCTGACTCTTATGTGTTCTCTTCTCCTTCCTCTGCTTTATAAGAAAACAAGACTGGTTAATAAAAACACAAAACTTATAAATAAAGTGACACATTTGCCTTAAAAGGGAAACTTGAACCTTAATGAGGGGTGGTTTATTTTTTCAGATAACTTGGGTGTCTTTTGGTTGTATTGAATGTTTTGTGCTTTTCAAAATGATACCATGACTAATAATATTAGCATTATTCTAATAACCCAGTAGGTTGCGTATACTAGGTATTATTCCCATTTCATTAATGAGTAAATAAAAAAACAAAACAAAACAATGGATAGCCTGAGTCACAGGGCCAGACAAATTCAGAGCCAAAAATCTATAATATTTTAAGTAAAATGTTATGTTTGAAAGACTGTGAGGTTCCTTATATGTATAAAATTGGATGGATTTAGGAGTTCTATCTGGTTATCTTTATAGGAAGTTGAAGTATTCAGAGTGAAGGTTATTTTTAGAAATGACTGGGTGGCCTTTTGCAAAAACTATTTTGAAATATTTATACTCATTGTAGTAGCACATAGTGCCAAAGTAGGATACAAATATCCTTTTAGGCAGCAAATTACTATTTAAAGTATGAATTAAAGTATTTGGAAAATGTTTGCCCTTATCCTTGAACACATTCATGTTTTACTTGTGATTTGAACACAAATCCTAGAACAGATTTGTATTGGTACAGCCAATGTATTTGAGTGGAGCCCAAGTGTTGATATGTCGGAGGATGTTCATTTTACCTTATTTTTTAAAAATCAATATTGTTGACTATTTTATAAATATTTCAATGCCTACTGTGTGCCTAAAAGTATTCTATGAGAAATGTATTGAATCTACTTTTTGAATCTTCATTGGGTTTTGAAATAGAAACTTTGGAGTCAAATGAATTTTCTGGGATTCACTGTATATCAACTAATCCCATAGTCTTAATTTAAATCTTTTCAACATCAGGAGTGACAGGTTTTTTTGGTGCAGGTCACCTGTGAATGGGTCCTTTATCTAGAATGAGATTTTTAAAAATATTTGTTTATGTCTAATACATCCTCACATTAACTCATGGTATGTTTCTGGGTAGTTCACTGTCTCCAAATTTTATAAACCACAAAAATGTGCTGCTGCTGAGATGTCTGTAATTAATTATTTTTGTAAATATGTTTTGTCAACTCTGGTGCCTTAGCTGTTCTTAGATTTTTGAAGAACGTCCTGATGAAACAAAGTTCTCATATATTATTATATTGGATTGTCAGTTGAAACTAGTGGTTTTTTTAATTAAGAAAAAGACACTCAAAATTTTGAAAAATATTGTAAAATATTCAATAGTTTCCCCATGTTGTGAATGTATGACATATGACTCTAAATTGGATTTCTTTAACTTCTTTCTTGTAAGAAAATCTCACTTTTCTTTTAAAGGAATGCAGAAATTGTTCCTTATAAGGAAAACATCTGGAGTTCTATTTATAAGCATATGGTATTCAACCAAAAAACTCATGTTGAAAATTCAGATAAATAGCAAAATCATGCATTAAAAAATACATTGAAATGATGCATGTGTAATCTAAAAAAATTAATATATATGAAATGCAGTAAATTCCACCTTAATTTTGGGCTTGATCTTGGGAGTCTGAGTGACTACAGTGTCATTGACTTGAGCATAAAAGGACTAAGTATATTCCTGCTGGAGTCAAGTTTGCATATTAACACAGCTCCCTTTGAATTTCTGTATCTGTGGGTTTCGGTGTAGGCAGAAGACTTGCCACAGAATAACAGGATAATTCACAGTAGAAATTTCCTTTCCTGGATTTACTTTCTCTTCATACATGCTTTATCAGTAAAATGACTTACTTTTAAATATATGAAGTCACAGAATTTAAAATTCAAAATAGAAATTGCTTAAATACAGCAAAAAAATCTTGTTATTCAAGATACTTGGGGAATCAAGCATTTGGGTTTATGAAACCACCTAGCCATAGAATATGAACAAACAATTCTCAAAATATTAAAATATATTTAACATGGAAACTTATTTGAATAAGTAGTTTTTGTGTAAATGTGACATTTTAGGAATTTGAAATGAATTTTAGGTTTACCAGTTATGCCACACTTAACTTGGATTGGTGAAGCATGGAAATGAAAATTTCTTAATGAGACTTTCTAAATTTTAATATGATGGATAACTCAGTTTTAAACTATAGTTTCTATTTTTTATAGCAGCTTTATTGAGATATAATTCACATATCATAAATTTTTTAGTATACTTGCAGAATTGTTCAGCCATAATCAATTTTAGAAATTTCCATCACCCCATCCCTGGCTCACATTAGCCACAGGCAAGTGCTAATCATTTGTTTTTTTCTGGATTGGCTTGTTCTGTACATTTTATGTAAATAGAATCATATACTATATAGTCTTCTGTGTCTTCTACCTTTCACCTGACAATGTTTTCATCCATGTTGCAGTGCATACCAATACTTCATTCCTTTTTGTTGTCAATTAATATTCATTGTATGGATATACATGTTGAGTTTCCCTTTTCAGAAATGCTTGGGACCAGAATGTTTTGGATTTTTGATTTTTTGAAGTTTTGAATATTTGCAATACTTTATGTATTATACAAGCCTTTGTGACATTTTCAACAATATCTTTATACCAGATAGTAGAGAATAAGTAGAAAAGCCACAGTGAGTGATGCACATAGGTCTTGACCTCATGTGGGGGCATTGTGGGGAACCTGGCATTGACATATCCCATTGGCATATCCACCTGCACATTGTGAGCCATTTTATTACCCTTTGTGTGAGTGTGTAGGGGAATAACGGTGTGCAGGAAAATATATATTCCACCTGAAAAGGGTTGGAGGGGTCTTTTTTTTCCTTGGGGAAACTGACTAAATTGTTTATTGTGCACCTGTGTTCTGAATGCAACTTCTCACTAGAAGTCAGGTGTAGGATATTCCATTTGTGAAGTTACATTAGTGCTCAGAATGTTTTGAATTTCTGGGTTAGGTTTGCCCAAACTATACTATATTTTATTTATCCATTTATCAGTTGAGAGATATTTGGGTAGTTTCCTCATTTTGGCTGTTATTAATAATGCTGCTGTAAACATTCATGTGGAAGTTTTTGCAGGGACATAGGCTTTCTTTTTTTTTTAAGATAATTATCTGGGAGTATATGGTTAATATTTGAAAAGATTAATTTTACTGTTTTAAAATTATACTTTAAGTTCTGGGATACATGTGCAGAATGTGCAGTTTACATAGGTATACACGTGCCATGGTGGTTTGCTGCACCCATCAACCCGTCATCTACCTTAGGTATTTCTCCTAATGCTATCCCTCACCTAACCACCCACCCTCTGACAGGCCCCGGTGTGTGATGTTCCCCTCTTTGTGTCCCTGTGATCTCATTGTTCAGCTCTCAATTATGAATGAGAACATGTGGTGTTTAGTTTTCTGTTCCTGTCATAGTTTGCTGTAAACGAGAGTTTCCAGCTTCATCCATGTCCCTGCAAAGGACATGAACTCATCCTTTTTTCTAGCTGCATAGTATTCCATGGTGTATATGTGCCACAATTTCTTTATCCAGTCTACCATTGATGGGCATTTGGCTTGGCTCCAAGTCTTTGCTATTGTGAACAGTGCTATAATAAACATATGTATGAATGTGTCTTCATAGTAGAATGATTTGAGTATATACCCAGTAATGAGATTGCTGAGTCAAATGGTATTTCTGATTCTAGATCCTAGAGGAATTGCCACAGTGTCTTTCAAAATGGTTGAACTAACTTACAGTCCCACCAACAGTGTAAAAGTGTTCCTATTTCTCCACATCCTCTCCAGCATCTGTTGTTTCCTGACTTTTTAATAACTGCCATTCTAACTGGTGTGAGATGGTATCTCATTGTGGTTTTGATTTGCATTTCTCTAATGACCAGTGATGATGAGCTTTATTTCATATGTATGTTGGCTGCAAAAATATCTTCTTTTGAAAAGTGTCTGTTCATGTCCTTTGCCCACTTTTTGATGGGGTTGTTTGTTTTTTTCTTGAAAATTTGTTCGAGTTCCTTGTAGATTCTGGATATTAGCCCTTTGTCAGATGGATAGATTGCAAAAATTTTCTCCCATTATGTAGGTTGCCTCTTCACTCTGGTGATAGTTTCTTTTGCTGTGCAGAAGCTTTTTAATTTAATTAGCTCTCATTTGTCAACTTTGGCTTTTGTTGCTATTGCTTTTGGCATTTTAGTCATGAAGTCTTTGCTCATGCCTATGTCTTGGATGGTACTGCCTAGGTTTTCTTCTAGGGTTTTTATGGTTTTAGGTCTTACATTTAAGACTGTAATCCATCTTGAGTTAATTTTTGTATATGGTTTAAGTAAGGGGTCCAGTTTCAGTTTTCTGCATATGGCTAGCCAGTTTTCTCAACACCATTTATTAAATAGGGAATCCATTACCCATTGCTTGTTTCTGTCGGGTTTGTCAAAGATCAGATGGTTGTATGTATGGCATTATTTCTGAGGCCTCTTTTCTGTTCCTTTGGTCTATATGTCTGTTTTGGGTAGCAGTACCATGCTGTTTTGGTTACTGTAGCCTTGTAATATAATTTGAAGTCAGGGAGTATGATGCCTCCAGCTTTGTGCTTTTTGCTTAGGAGTGTCTTGGCTATATGGGCTTTTTTTTTTTCTTTTTTTGATTTCATGTGAAATTAAGGTAGTTTTTTTCTAATTCTGTGAAGAAAGTCAATGGTAGCTTGATGGGGATAGCATTGAATCTATAAATTACTTTGGGCAGTATGGCCATTTTCACGATATTGATTCCTCCTATCCATGAGCATGGAATGTTTTTCCATTTGTTCGTGTCCTCTCTTATTTTGTTGAGCAGTGGTTTGTAGTTCTCCTTGAAGAGGTCCTTCACATTCCTTTAAGTTGTATTCCTAGGTAGTTTATTCTCTTTGTAGCAATTGTGAATGGGTGTTCACATATGATTTGGCTCTCTGTTTGTCTCTTACTGGTGGATAGTAATGCTTGTGATTTTTGCACATGGATTTTTTTATCCTGAGACTTTGCTGAAGTTGCTTTTCAGCTTAAGGAGATTTTGGGCTGAGACGATGGGGTTCCTAAATGTACAACATACAATTATGTCATCTGCAAACAGAGACAGTTTGACTTCCTGTCTTCCCTATGTGAATACCCTTTATTTCTTTCTCTTGCTTGATTGCCCTGGCCAGAACTTCCAATACTATATTGAATAGGAGTGGTGAGAGAGGGCATCCTTGTCTTGTGCTGGTTTTCAAAGGGAATGCTTCCAACTTTTGGCCATTTATTATGATATTCGCTGTGGGTTTGTCATAAATAGCTCTTCTTATTTTGAAATACATTCCATCAATACTTAGTTTACTGAGTTTTTAGCATGAAGAAGTGTTGAATTTTATTGAAGGCCTTTTTTGCACCTATTGAGATAATCATGTGGTTTTTTTCATTGGTTCTGTTTATGTGATGGATTAAGTTTATTAATTTGCCTATGTTGAACCAGCCTTGCATCCCAGGGATGGAGCTGACTTGATTGTGGAGGATAAACTTTTTGATGTGGTGCTGGATTTGGTTTGGCAGTATTTTATTGAGGATTTTTGCATCGATGTTCTTCAGGAATACTGGCCTGAAATTTTCTTTTTTTATTGTGACCTTGCCAGGTTTTGGTATCAGGATGATGCTGGCCTTATAAAATGAGTTCGGGAGGAGTCCCTTTTTTTCTGTTGTTTGGAATAGTTTCAGAAGGAATGGTACCAGCTCCTCTTTGTACCTTTGGTAGAATTTGGCTGTGAATTTGTCTGGTCCTGTACGTTTTTGGTTGGTAGGCTGTTAATTACTGCCTCAATTTGAGAACTTGTTTTTGGTCTATTCAGGGAATCGAATTCTTCCTGGTTTAGACTTGGGAGGGTGTATGTGTCCAGGATTTTATCCATTTCTTCTAGAATTTCTAGTTTATTTGTGTAGAGGTGTTTATAGTATTCTCTGATGGTAGTTTGTATTTCTGTGGGAGATCAGTGATAATATCCCCTTTATCATTTTTTATTGTGTCTATTTGTATCTTCTCCCTTTTCTTCTTTGTTAGTCTGGCTGGTGGTCTATTTTGTTGATCTTTTCAAAAAAGCAACTCCTGATTCATTGATTTTTTGAAGGGTTTTTCATGTCTCTGTCTCCTTCATTTCTGCTCTGATCTTAGGTATTTCTTGACTCCTGCCAGCTTTTGAGTTTGTTTGCTCTTGCTTCTCTAGTTCTTTTAATTGTGATGTTAGGGTGTCAATTTTAGATCTTTCCTGCTTTCTCTTGTGGGAAATTGAGTGCTATAAATTTTTCTCTAAACACTGCTTTAGCTGTGTCCCAGAGATTCTGGTACATTCGTGTCTTTGTTCTCATTCATTTCAAAGAACTTATTTATTTCTACCTTAATTTTGTTATTTACCCACTAGTCATTCAGGAGCAGATTTTTCAGTTTCCCTGTAGTTGCATGGTTTTCAGTGAGTTTCTTAAACCTGAATACTAATTTGATTGCACTGTGGTCTGGAAGACTGTTTGTTGTGATTTCTGTTCTATTACATTTTTTGAGGAGTGTTTTACTTCCAATTATGTGGTCAATTTTAGAATAAGTGTGATGTGGTTCTGAGAAGAATGTATATTCTTTTGATTTGGAGTGGAGAGTTCTGTAGATGCCTGTTAGGTCCACTTGGTGCAGAGCTGAGTCAAGCCCTGAATATCCTTGTTAATTTTCTGTCTTGTTGAGCTGTCAAATATTGACAGTGGTGTGTTAAAGTCTCCCATTATTATTGTGTGGGAGTCTAAATCTCTTTGTAGGTCTCTTAGAACTTGCTTTATGAATCTGGGTGCTCCTGTAGTGGGTGCATGTATATTTAGAATAGTTAGCTCTTCTTGTTGCATTGATCCCTATACTATTATGTAATGCCCTTCTTTGTCTCTTTTGATCTTTGTTGGTTTAAAGTCTGTTTTATCAGAGAGTAGGATTGCAACCCCTGCCTTTTTTTTTTTTTTGCTTTCCATTTGCCCGGTAAATATTCGTCCATCTCTTTATTTTGAGCCAATGTGTGTCTTAGCACGTGAGATGGGTCTCCTGAATACAGCACAGTGACAGGTCTTGACTCTTTATCCAATATGCCAGTCTGTGTCTTTTAATTGAGGCATTTAGCCTGTTTACATTTAAGGTTAATATTGTTATGGGTGAATTTGATGCAGTCATTATGAAGCTAGCTGGTTTTTTGCCCGTTAGTTAATGCAGTTTCTTCTAGTGTCGATGGTCTTTACAATTTGGTATGTTTTTGCAGTGGCTGATACTGGTTGTTCCTTTCCATATTTAGTGCTTCCTTCCACATCTCCTGTAAGGCAGGCCTGGTGGTGACAAAATTTCACAGCATTTGCTTGTTTGTAAAGGATTTTATTTCTCCTTTGCTTATGAGGCTTAGTTTGGCTGGATATGAAATTCTGGGTTGAAAATTCTTTTCTTTAAGAATGTTGAATGTTGGTCCCACTCTCTTCTGGCTTGTACAGTTTCTGCAGAGAGATCCTCTGTTAGTCTGATGGGCTTCCCTTTGCGGGTAACCTGACCTTTCTCTCTGGGTGCCCTTAACATTTTTTCCTTCATTTCAACCTTGGTGAAACTGACCATTATGTGTCTTGCGGTGGTTGTTCTTGAGGATTATCTTTGTGGTGTTCTCCGTATTTCCTGACTTTGAATGTTGGCTTGTCTTGCTAGATTGGGGAAGTTCTCCCGGATAATATCCTGAAGAGTGTTTTCCAGCTTGGTTCCATTCTCCCTGTCACTTTCAGGTACACTAATCAAATGTAGGTTTGGTCTTTGCACATAGCCCCATATTTCTTGGAGGCTTTGTTCATTCCTTTTCATTCTTTTTTCTCTAATCTTGTCTTCATGCTTTATTTCATTAAATTGATCTTCAGTCTCGGGAATACGCTTTCTTCTGCTTGATCGATTTGGCTATTGATACTTGTGTATGCTTCACGAAGTTCTGGTGCTGTGTTTTTCAGCTCCATCAGGTCATTTATGTTCCTCTCTAAACTGGTTATTCTAGTTAGCAATTCATCTAACCTTTTTTCAAAGTTCTTAGCTTCTTTACATTGGGTTAGAACATGCTCCTTTGGCTTGGAGGAGTTTGTTATTACCCATGTTCTAAAGTCTACTTCTGTCAATTCGTCAAACTTATTCTCCATCAAGTTTTGTTCACTTGCTGGCAAGGAGTTGTGATGAATCTTTGGAGGAGAAGAGACATTCTGGTTTTTGGAATTTTCAGTCTTTTTGTGCTGGTTTTTCCTCATATTTGTGGATTTATCTACCTTTGTGCTTTCATGTTGACCTTTGAATGGAGTTTCTGCAGGGATATCCTTTTTGTTGATGTTGATGCTATTCCTTTCTGATTGTTAGTTTCCCTTCTAACAGTCAGGCCCCTCTGCTTCAGGTCTGCTGGAGTTTGCTGCAGGTTCACTCCAGACCCTGTTTGCCTGGGTATTACCAGTGGAGGCTGTAGAACAGCAAAGATTGCTGCCTGTTTCTTCCTCTGGAAGCTTTTTCTCAGTAGGACACCCACCAGATGCCAGTCAGAGCTCTCCTGTATGGGGTTATCTGTCAACCCCTGCTGGAAGGTGTCTCCCAGTCAGGAGGTACAGGGGTCAGCAACCCACTTGAGGAGGCAGTCTGATGCTTAATAGAGCTTAAGCACTGTGCTGGGAGATTTGCTACTCTCTTCAGAGCTGCCAGGTAAGAATGTTTAAGTCTGCTGAAACTGTGCCCAGAGCCACCCTTTCCCCCAGGTGCTCTGTCCCAGGGAGATGGGAGTTTTATCTATAAGCCTCTGACTGGGGCTGCTGCCTTTCTTTTGGAGATGCCCTTCCCAGAGAGGAGGAATGTAGAGAGCCAGTCTGGCTATTCTGGCTGTGCTAAGCTGCACTAGGCTCCACCCAGTTCAACCTTTCTGGTGGCTTTGTTTACACTGTGAAGTGGGGGAACCACCTACTCAAGCCTGATGGTGAACAACCCTGTCCCCACCAAGCTGGAGTGTCCCAGGTCGACTTCAGATTGCTGTGCTGGCGACGAGCGTTTCAAGCCAGTGGATCTTAGTTTGCTGGGCTCCATGGGGCTGGGATCCACTGAGCTAGACTACTTGGCTCTCTGCCTTCAGCCCCCTTTCCAGGAAGTGAATGGTTCTGTCTCACAGGCGTTCCAGGTGCCACTGGGGTATGAAAAAACACTCCTGCAGCTAACTCGGTGTCTGCCCAAATGGCCTTCCAGTTTTGTGCTTGAAACCCAGGACCCTGGTGGCATAGGCACCAGAGGGAAACTCCTGGTCTGCAGGTTGCAAAGACCGTGGGAAAAGTGTGGTATCTGGGCTGGAGTGCACTGTTCCTTACTCCACAGTCCCTCACGGCTTCACTTGGCTAGTGGAGGAAGTTCCCTGACCCCTTGCACTTCCCGGATGAGGCAGTGTCGCAACCTGCTTTGGCTCATGCCCCACCCTGCTTTGGCTCACTCTCCGTGGGCTGTCCCCACTGTTTAACCAGTCCCAATGAGACAAACTGGGTACCTCAGTTGGAAATGCAGAAACCACCTGCCTTCTGCTTTGACCTCGTTGGGAGCTGCAGACAGGAGCTGTTCCTATTTGGCCATCTTGCCAGCCACCTTTTTTTTTTTTTGAGACAGAGTCTCACTCAGTTGCCCAGGCTGGAGTGCAATGGCGTAATCTCAGCATATTGCAACCTCCATTGCAACCTCCGCCTCCTGGGTTCAAGTGATTCTTCTGCCTCAGTCTCCTTAGTAGCTGGGACTACCTAATTTTACATTGTTAAGAGTAAACAGGGTTCTGTATTCGATATATAATGAACTGACATAAGGAAGCATCTTTGAGTAGTGGAAATGGGTTTTCTAATCATGACTCTAGCATTTAAATCTTCTGTACCTCTAATTTCTTACATAGTAAGTGGAAGTTCAACAATTGGAAGATTTCTGTGGTTTTCAGCACTCTTGTCCTCTCTCTGTGCTTTCTCATTCAGCAAACATTTGTCAAGTGTCTACTCTGTGGCAGAATTTGTGCAAGAACTTGGGAACACTCTGTCTTCAGATGAGCTCAGAACCTAGTAGGAGAGAGAGGAAAGGGACAAAAGAGAAATAAAAGCAACACTTGTAAGTCAACCATTAGAAGCCAGTGTGGTGAGTGTCTCAAGAGTGATAATCACTTAGTGGTGGACCACTGAGGAGCCTCCTACTGCGGGTCAGAGTGCAGTGGGGGAGGTCTAGGAAGATTTCTTGGTAGAAATCACATTTAAGTAACCCTCAGGTAGTCAGCCAAGTGTATTAATGGACAAATGACATTTTATGGCAAAAGCTACTTGGTAATCATTTTATGCTTGAAATTTTGGATAAATGAATTGTTAAAGTTGACCAAGCAAGAAAAGACTGCAACACTTTTTTTCTTTATTACCCATGGCCAGATTTCCTAGTTATTTTCTCGTTGCAAAAGAATGTGAAACAAACTGATTAAGCTTAAGATAACTCTTAACTCTTACTTAGACTATCTTAGTCATCTTCAAAACTTTTTGAGATCATCTTGAGAATTCACAGTTTTCTCTTCTTTTTGTTGTTAGCAGGTGAAATTATGTACCTTTGGATACCCTCTGTATGGGTCAGTCTGTAGTACTCACAGTAGTGTTTAGATAGGAGTGTTTGCATGTGATTGCAGATCAACGGAGAAGCAAACAAAGCAATAACCAAAAAAGGTGTGCTGAAAGTTGCTGTTTCAACTCATAGATGCAGTAATCTAGTTGAAGTATTTTAGCAATCTCTTCAGTGCTATTCAAAAGAAAAATGCTTTGAACTTTGTTAATCGATTGAAATTTTCAGGATTTTTAAATTGGTCAGGATATAAGAATTCTTTCTTCCTAAGTTTTTCCCTTTGTTTTAATAGTCATTGTTTCCTTTAAAACCTGATTTAAAGCTTTGTCTTGAAGAAGGCTTCTATCATTACAAACTCTCCTTATGTAATTTATTTATATACTTCAGTACAATGTATTGCCCAGTTTGTATTCTCATAATGAGTTGATTCTAAATTAAAATACAGAGATATTTCTGTTATAGCCATGATGACCTAAGCACACATAGAAGGTGGCTGTGGGATGTGAATAATAATGCCTAATTTTAATTCATGAAAGCAGTTGTCTGTTTTTTCATACAACCTTGGTATTGTACTGTACTTATTATTGGTCTTTGGTACTGTGTATATATGGTCTTGTTATTTTTATTAGGTAGTTTATCTGTTCTAAGTTTTAGTTCTAGATATGTAAGTGGATAAGATTCACATTGACTTCGACTTTCATGATTACATGAATGCAAATCAAACATTGACCAGAGAGAAAAGAAACAACCTTTCTTAGATGAAGCAATGCATTCCTAACTTATGCTGTTAGGACTGATTTTTTTTTTCCCCTACAAATGTGACAGGCTTCTTGTTCTCTAGCAGCGACCTCTACCTTGGCCCTGACTCAGCTGGTATGATGGCTCTTTGTGCAAATATTTTCTCAACCTTCGATTTGTCACAAGTAGCTAAGCATTATCCCATGAATAGTAGATTTATGATTTTTCTAGCATTAGCACAGTGACTAGGACACTAACTTGTTCCAGATGTGTTCCCTGGGTTTGAGTTTTCTTCCCAGGAACTGGTCTTTCTGAGCAAGAAGAAAATGAATGGCCAGTTAAGTAGATTTGTAATAGGTGTACACTGGCAGCCTGGAGGAAGATTAATCTGAAGACAGGTTGAGAGCACCTGGAATATTTTAGGATTTAGATGATCTGAAAATTAAGTGTTGACAAGTCATGGGACCTGGTAACTACCATGTTACTGATGGAGAGACTGGATCTTAGAGAGAGAGAGGAACTTGTCAAAAAGTCATCCCATTCTAAATTTAATATACTCTTACTGAATCAAAGTTTCATGTTCCTTCCATTCCATAATAGTTATAAAGACCAATGGAGTGAATAGATTCTTAATGGTTAGGAAATAACGACTTCCTGGACACAATATATTTTTAAAAAGCGGAAGTAGAAATTACTTAGTACTTTTCCAGGATGTTTCAGTCATTTAAAACAATGCTGAGATTTCACTTCCTTCACTTTTTTGCTTTATGAGATTTTGTCCCTTGTCTTAAATACTGTGAAAACAAGAAACCTCCACAAAACCTCGAAGAAATATATCTACCACATCATAAAAATAATGTGTGTTTTTATATTTTGGTTATTGTGTACTAAGCTATTTTCTGCCTTAGATTATAAACTAGAGTTGAAAAGGGCTGAACTGCTTATTTTTAAAAAGTGCTTTAATAAGATTATTGTTTAGGAGATGTACAGAGAATGATAGGCTAAAAGAATGCCTTGAATTGTAACGATGTCATGTGTTGAGAACCAAAAAGTGAGTTTGGAACTTAAGCATTCCCTTGAAGAATAGATAGATAAGAAAAAAGTGAACGTTGTAGGTTTTGGAGAGTTGAACTGTTGGTGGTGGAGAATATCAGACTAAAATAAGTATAGTTAGTGAGGTAGGAATTAGCATGTTGAATGAGCATTTGCCATCAGAGTAGATAATTCATGGGGGACGAGAGAGAGATAGAGATTAGATAGTATCAGAATTAGGAAGATGAGCTTTATTTATGGTATATAAGTCAAGTTATAGAACAGAGAAAACAAAAGTGATGTTTTAGAAATTTTCTTTTCTTTTTTTTTTTTTTTTGAGACAAGGTCTCACTCTGTCGCCCAGGCTGAAGTGCAGTGGCACAATCATAGCTCACTGTGGCCTCGACCTCAAGACTCAAGTGATCTTTTCATCTCAGCCTCCCAAGTAGCTGGAATTACAGGCTCATGCTGTCACACCCAGCTACTTTTTTATTTTTTGTAGAGACAGGGTCTCATTTTGTTGCCCAGGCTGGTCTCAGACTACTGAGCTCAAGCAATCCTCGCACCTCAGCCTCCCTAAGTGCTGGGATTGCAGACATGAGCCACTACGCCTGACCTCAGAAATTTTAATTTGAGGAAATGTAGATACCATTTAGGAAATTGATTGTAGTTTTAGGATCCTGCACTCTGGCAACAATAGTGGGCTTTGAGAAATGAAGGATGTGATATTGGATGAACTGCATGAGTTAAGGATGAATCTGAGATAGAGGTTCTGAAACTTGAGTGTGTATTAGGATCACCTGAGGAACTTGGTAAGGTTCTGATTTTGGCAGGATGGGTAAAAGGACAGAAATTGCATTTTTAAAGGTAGTCTCTGCATTTCTGATATAAATGGTAAACAAGTTCCTAGTCAGTGACCCCAGGATAATCATAGGGAGAGAAATGGAAATTAGGAGAATAGTTTTATAAGATGAAGTGGTCAGTTTGGTTTTGGGTAAGTTGAGTGTTATCTTTATATATTGCAATGACTTTGATAACAGGACATCCAAACAGAAAGAGCTGTCCAGTAAAAATAGATCTTCGTGTTGGATTGTAGTGCATCTGTGTGTGAGAGTGTATGATGTATCAGAGGAAGGTATTGGAAAAAGAACAAGAGCATGACCTTTTCTTCTGATTAATTCATCTAAGAAACACTGGGGCAGTGATGAATCTCTTTAGTTATGTCAGCTCAACACAGTTTCATTCTTGTTTCTCTTCTAAAGGAACATCGACGCTTCTCGTTTTATTTTCTTAACTCTTGGGAAAAGTACATAAATGTCTTTGCCATAGTCAAGCTGGTCTTGACTGGCTGACAGCATTTTCAACCACTAAAGGCAGCTATTTGAGTTGTTCATTAAAATAACTCATAAATAAGTCAAGACAAGTTATACAGAAGAGAAAGTTATGGGGAAGAGAAAATAGAAATGGTGTTTTAATTTGAGGAAATACAGACACCATACAGGAAATTGATTGTAGTTTTAAGATCCTGGACTCTGGTAAGCAATAATAGAATTTGAGAGGAAAGTTTATAGTATCTGATATATCCCTATATATAAATGATTCTTAATCCATATTTTTCAGGGCCCTTAGAGCTTTTCAGATAAGTTTAGCTAGCATTTTTAAATTCTTGAAAAAATTAAGTCTTCTGTTAATTTGGAAAAATATACTGTGTTGCAGTCTTTAGAAGAATCTTGGTATATAACAAACTCTGGTCTCACAATCAAATAAGCAGCGACATTGTGCTATAACCTAAAAATTGATATGAATCACTGTGATAAAGGAAGTTTACTCTAGTTTATTCGTAGATGAATAAAAGTAGCCTGGTAGCTTGACCTTGTTCTTTTGGCTTTGCCGCAGATTTATAAAATGTTCAACATTTCCATTTACTTCTGGACAAGCTGGAGTTGTTTTTTTTTTTTTTTTTTTTTTTTTTAAGTATTAAGATCCTTGAAGCTAGAGGTCTTTGAAACTGCATCTGAGTGGAAGAGGTCTAGTGTAAAGTGACTCATTCTTAAACATATTCAGAAATGCTGTGGGCCAAATTGAATCCCTTGAAATACAACCTGTATACACAGTTTTCAGTACATGAGCTAGTTGTGTTTCAGAAGTTTATGTGTAAGACAGCTGTTTGGAACTCAGGACTCATTTTTTTTTCCTTATTGAAGCAGCACAAAAATTATTGACTATGTTCTCAGGCCAGTTCACAAACATTTTTCACCCAAATGTACTTTAAGTATTAACTGTACAATTTCCATTTATTGAGTTGATATTTTTGTTTCTGTGGGAAAATATATCCCAAATCAGTTTGAAAAAAATAGGTTATCTTTGTTTAGCTGGGTTGGGGTCTTCTCAAAAGATATCACTGGTCCTTCATAAAAACCAGTAGTTTATTAATTATACATTTTTAACTCCTTCCCCTCAATTTAAAGGTACAATTTCGGGTTATTCATTCCCGTAGTGATTACTATTTTAGAAAGGTAGCCCCAGTTTCTCAGTCTTCCTCTTTCTTTACTTTCTCTTTTCTCTCTAAATGTTGGGTCATTATTAAGTTTATGTCTCTATATCAGGGGTTGTGTGTACAGGTTTGGTTACAAAATGGTTAGTGCTCCTATATTTCTTTTAGCCAGCATTGAGTAATAGAGTTAATCACTTTCTGTCTTTAAAAGAGACTGGTAAGGGCTTATGATATAAAGTTTATTTGGGAAATTATCTGTTATCTGTCAAGTATGGTGATGACTGGTATTGTACAGGATAGAAAACTAAAATACCTACTAAATTATTAATAACATAATACAAAAATTATTACAGCATGTTTATTATGTTGGATTTTAGTTCTTTGAACTTTGGTGAGCCATGCATAATACATTATCTGTTATATTTAATATGTTTTATTCTTTTTTTTTTTTTTTGAGATGGGGTTTCGCTCTGTCACCCAGGCTGGAGTGCAGTGGTGCAGTCTCGGCTCACTGCAACCTCTGACTCCCGGGTTCAAGCGATTCTCCTGCCTCAGCCTCCTGAGTAGCTGAGACTATAGGCACCCACCACCATGCTCGGCTAATTTTTTGTATTTTTAGTGGAAACGGGGTTTCAGTGTGTTAGCCAGGATGGTCTCGATCTCCTGACCTCGTGAACCGCCTATCTCGGCCTAACATGTTTTATTCTTAATGCATATTTTGTTTTGACTGGTTATGGTTGGTGAATATATGTGTTCATTAAATAAAAGAGATTCTGTTTAGCAGGGAGTAAGGCTGTTTTAACTTCAGCCTCAGGGAATGTTTTACTTTGATGGGATGGCTGTTAGTTTGAATGGAATCAAGGATCTGGAACCTTTTATTTATTAATCATTCACTCTACATGTATTTATTGAGTGTCTGCTTGGTGTCAGGCTCTGTTCTAGGTATTGGGGATACTACAATGACCAAAACAGACATGGTCCCTTCTTTATGTAGGTTATATTTTTGCTGGGGATCCAGAGAATAAATGAGAATTGAATAAGTAAATGTGTGTTGGGATATATTGTGAAGGTAGATCCAACTTGGCTAACAGATTGGCTATGGTATGTGAGAATCAAGGATATCAGCCAGGTTTTTGGTCTAAACAGCTAGAAGCCTGTAATTGCCTTGCCCTACAGTGGGGAAGACTGCAGGATATGGGGGCTTGTGGGAGTGAGAGGGGATCAAGGATATGGTTTTTATGTATTAACTTGAGGTTCCTGTTAGACATTGAAATTGAGGTGTTCGAAAGGCAGTTTAGGGGAGCTGTCTGGGATGAAGAGAAATTTGGCAGTTATCACTAGAGAGTAAATATAGGAAAAGAAGAGATTCAAGTTACAAGCCCCAGTGCTCTCCAATATTGAGGGGCTGGGAAGACAAGGAATTAGCAAAGTAGACCAAGAAGAGCAACTGTGACCATCAAGAATAGCTGAGGTAGATGGTGCCCCAAAAGCCAAGTTAAAAAGCATGTTTCAAGAAAATGGGGTGATCAGTTTTGTTAAATGTTGCTCATGGTTCAACTAAGATGAGAAGTGATCATTGAGCAACATTGAGGACATTGGTAATCTTTGAATGGAGTCATTTTTATGGAGAGGTGGCACAAAAGCTTGAATGGGGTGAGTTCAGGAGAGAATTTAGAGGAGATAATTAAATTGAAGATTAACATTTCAGACTGTTTATCAATCTGTAGACAGTTGACAATGAGTTCCTGAGAGGATGATTGGGATATGAGGCCAAATCAGGGGATATAGAGAATGTTATGGTGATAAGAGACTAGGTGGTGAAGGATGACTTGGGTATCTTGGGCTTCTTTTTTATTTTATTTTATTTTATTTTTGAAACGGAGTCTTGCTCTGTCACCCAGACTGGAGTTCAGTGGTGTGATCTCGGCTCACTGCAACCTCCGCTTCCCAGGTTCAAGCGATTCTTCTGCCTCAACCTCCTGAGTAGCTGGGACTACATGTGTGCACTACCATGCCCAGCTAATTTTTGTATTTTTAGTAGAGATGTGATTTCACCATATTGGCCAGGCTGGTCTCGAACCCCTGACCTCATGATCCACCTGCCTCAGCCTACCAAAGTGCTGGAATTACAGGCATGAGCCACCATGCCCGGCCCATCTTGGGCTTCTTGTGACTGATATGAAGGGGATGAAGGAAGTGTTTAACTCCGGTGTCTTCAAAGTAGATTGTGATGCAAAGCCTGTGAATGTTGAGGGATAGGGAATGGGGAGTGGCATAATTCTCATAGGCCATAAAGTGATTTCTTATAAGATACTTTGCTAAGGAATAATCTAGGAAAGTAAATTGTTTCGGTTTAACCTAACATTGAATTGTACCAAAAAGCCAAATTATGGCTATCTACTAAATATAGAGCCTGTATGTTTTTAATTGATTTATGATTATAGAGTAGACTAAATTTTTATGTGACATGTAAATGGCTACTGAAAGAATAAATGCTTGAAAGACTGAATATTACAGATTCTCCTTCAGTAAAGTTCTGAAAACCTGATAAATAATTCTAGGCATTTTTCCTAAAAACTTACTCCTTTTCTTGGAGACTGCTTAAAAATTTTACACTGCCAATTCATTTCTTGACATTTTTTTCCTATCGTGATCTTTTTTTTTGGGGGGGCTGGATTCATTTTCATTCAGTGGTTTGTTTGCTGAGTACTTTCCCCAAAATAAACACCAGTCATATTTAGAATGAAATAATGACCCAGTGTAAGTATTCTGAATACTGTTTCAACTTTTCAACATTTCTGAAAATTCTAGACTGATTTATTTTCCAGAATCCATTTAATTTAGATGTTCAGAGTAGTGCTTCTTCTTAAAACATCAACAGTTTTTGTTTTGTTTTGTTTTGTGAGACACGGTCATGTTCTGTTGCCCAGGCTGGAGTGCAGTGGCGTGATCTCAGCTCACTACAACCTCTGCCTCCCGGGTTCAAGCTATTCTCCTACCTCAGCCTTCCGAGTAGCTAGGATTACAGGCATGTGCCACTAGACCTAGCTAATTTTTGTATTTTTGGTAGATTCGGGGTTTTGCCATGTTGGCCAGGCTGGTCTTGAACTGCTGACCTCAAGTGATTCACCTGCCTCGACCTCACAAAGTGGTGGGATTACAGGTATGAGCCACCGTGTCCAGCCAACATCAACATTTTTAGTGATAGAATATGAGTTGTTTAAATCAAGTTTATGGTACTTTCTGGGCAAATTCTGAAGGGAGAGACGGTTGGTTTACTATTAGAATTTACTTGTTTGAACAAACTCTTTTATTTTATTAATCAAATTTGTCATATATTTGTAGTGCCAGATTACATTTTTAGTTTTTCTGCAGTAAATTGTATTAAATTCAGTTTATTAATAGCCAGATATATCCTGTATATCTCCATTAGTGGGTCTTTGTAGGACAGTATAGCTGTTAATCAGTGCTGTCTCCATGAATTTTCTTGGCGATCTCTAAATGAGATTTGTGGTTTGAGTGTGTCACCTTTATATTTTTACAAAAGGTAATTAGCACTAATGTTAAATGTTACTTAGCAAATGGATGCAAAGCTTTGACAGTCATTTTAGGTTATTTCTAGATAGCGTGGACTTAAAAAATTTTTTTGAGAAAGCTGTTTTCAGTTGACATACAGTCACTTGTAATCTTTTATTATCAAGGTCACCCCACAGAAGATCTCTGAATACCCATTCAGGTAAGTGTCATTATTACCTCTTAATTTTCTCCAGAGGAAATACCAGATTCTGTGGTGGCTTAGGTGAAGGAGTAAGACTCTTTACTCAACTTTTGTTTTTAATTGTAACTGTGCAGATGTCTCCTATGTCCTATGGCCAGTTATTTAAAATAGTGAAAGCCAAGTGCTAGTTTGGTGGTGTGCAGGCATGACTCAATTATCTGATAAGAGGAAGAGAATAGTTGAGTATATGTTACTTTGGTTGGCAATGTTAAAAGTATTATTTTTTGGTTTTAGGGTACCTTTTTAGTATTTACCTGTAAGGATTGAAATATTAAGTCAGAAAATTCATAATACTCATGAATTGCTGTAATTGTCTAGACTAACTTTCTTTTACTATTGGTGAAATCGTCTAGATTGATGCTTGTTCTTAAAGTTTGACCACAACTCTACACTCGAAGGTGGGGTGTCCAGTCTTTTGGCTTCCCTGGGTCACACTGGAGGAAGAATTGTCTTGGGCCACACATAAAATATACTAACAATAGCTGATGAGCTAAAAAAAAAAAAAAAAAAAGAAAAAGAAAATCACAAAAAATCTCATAATGTTTAAGAAAGTTTACAAATTTGTATTGGGCCACATTCACAGCCATCCTGGGCCACATGTGGCCCGTGGGCCACAGGTTGGACAAGCTTGCTCTAAGCAGTGCCTTGGCACATTTGTATGCATGTGTGTGTGTGTGTGTGTGTGTGTGTGTATATATGTATTAATATTACAGTTATATGTTATATATATGAAATAAAAGTTTCATGAAATAGTACTTACTTTTACATTGTACAGTACATTCTAATATATTTCTATCTGTTTTGACACAGGGTCTCCCTCTATTGCCCAGGCTAGAGTGTGGTGACACAACCTCACGGGCTCAGACAATCCTCCCACCTCAGCCTCCCAAGTAGCTGGGACTACAGGCGCATGCTACCATGCCCAGCTTAGTTTTTTTTTTTTTTTTTTAGAAAACGTTGGACATGAGCTACATTGATTTCATACCCCTTACTGAGTCATAACTTGCTTTTTGAAAAATTCTGGCCTACCTGATCTCTGAGGTGCCGCACAACTATGGGGTATGTTACTATGACTGTGTACATAAAAATCACTTTTTTGTTCTGGGTTCTTATGAGAAGGATAAAATTATTGAATATTACTCAAAGCCCACTGGCCACAAGAAAGTGATCTTTACCATCAGATAATTTTAAAAATGCATATAGAAGAGTCATATATTTGTATAACTAATCTTTGTTGAGTGGCAACTGTGTGCCACACTCTGAACTTACCACTGCCTATTTGAAGGTGAACAAACAGAGGCTGTCTCTATCTCCAGGAATTTCAGTGTAGTGGAAGAGATAATAAATAAGCGAATAAATATTTGTAAATTGCTGTGCAGCTGTGATAGAGAATAATGGAGGATGGTTGCCTGCTCACAGTTTTTGATCATCTCATTTGTATATAGCTTAAAGAAGAAAATGGGAGCCAGAAGCTTAGGTTTTTGGTCCCAGATGTCACATCCTTTTTCTTGAATAGGGTACCCTCGTTCCCATAAACTTTCTTAGGCAGGAGGTCCAGTGTACCTTTTTTTTTTTTTTTTTTGAGACAGAGTCTTGCTGTGTCACCCAGACTGCAGTGCGGTGGCAAGATCTCGGCTCACTCTAACCTCTATCTCTCAGGTTCAAGCAATTCTCCTGCCTCAGCCTCCTGAGTTGCTGGGACTAAGGAGCGCACTACCACACTTGGCAAATTTTTGTATTTTTAGTAGAGACTGGGTTTCACTATGTTGGCCAGGGTGGTCTTAAACTCTTGACCTCTGATGATCCACTTGTCTCAGCCTCCCAAAGTATTGGGTTTACAGGCGTTAGCCACTGTGCCTGACCTACAATTTATTTTAAAACTTATTATTACAGATAATTTTCTTGTGGGCATATTTTCACCTTGTATTACAGATAATTTTCTTTTCAACTGCCAGTTGGTGTTATTTTCAGGTGAAGTCTTCATCTTAGGCTATTACACATATATATGTATATGTACATATATTCTAATACAATTTTGTATTTCTTGTCTTTTCACACTACTGTCCATATTTCCATAGCAGTCATGAAGCAAAATTGAGGTTGTTACAAGTTTCTGTAATTATTATAGAGAAGAGTTTCTTTTTTTAATTTAACTTTATTTTTTTTTTATTATACTTTAAGTTCTAGAGTACATGTGCACAACGTGCAGGTTTGTTACATATGTATACATGTGCCATGGTGGTTTGCTGCACCCATTAATTCGTCATATACATTAGGTATTTCTCCTAATGCTATCCCTCCCCCAATCCCCCACCCCACTACAGGCCCCAGTGTGTGATGTTTCCCGCCCTGTGTCCAAGTGATCTCATTGTTCGATTCACACCTATGAGTGAGAACATGCGGTGTTTGGTTTTCTGTCCTTGTGATAGTTTGCTCAGAATGATAGGTTCCAGCTTCATCCATGTTGCTACAAAGGACATGAACTCATCCTTTTTTATGGCTGCATAGTATTCCATAGTGTATATGTGCCACATTTCTTAATCTAGTCTATCATTGATGGACATTTGGGTTGGTTACAAGTCTTTGCTACTGTGAATAGTGCTGCAGTAAACATATGTATGCATGTGTCTTTATAGTAGCATGATTTATAATCCTTTGGGTATATACCCAGTAACGGGATCACTGGGTAAAATGGTATTTCTAGTTCTAGATCTTTGAGGAATCGCCACAGTGTCTTCCACAATGGTTGAACTAGTTTACACTCCCACCAACAGTGTAAAAGTGTTCCTATTTCTCCACATCCTCTCCGGCACCCGTTATTCCCTGACTTTTTAATGATCGCCATTCTAACTGGTGTGAGATGGTATCTCATTGTGGTTTTGATTTGCATTTCTCTGATGACCAGCGATGATGAGCATTTTTTCATGTGTCT
>NW_012101454.1:1275320-1317361 GCF_000951045.1 Mandrillus leucophaeus
CCCTTGATTTCTTTCTCTTGCCTGATTGCCCTAGCCAGAACTTCCAACACTATGTTGAATAGGAGTGGTGAGAGAGGGCATTCCTGTCTTGTGCCCGTTTTCAAAGGGAATGCTTCCAGTTTTTGCCCATTCAGTATGATACTGGCTGTGGGTTTGTCATAAACAGCTCTTATTAGTTTGACATACGTTGCATCAGTACCGAGTTTATTGAGAGTTTTTAGCATGAAGCGCTGTTGAATTTTATTGAAGGCCTTTTCTGCATCTATTGAGATGATCCTGTGGTTTTTGTCTTTGGTTCTGTTTATGGGATGGATTATGTTTATTGATTTGTGTATGTTGAACCAGCCTTGCATCCCAGGAATGAAGCTAACTTGATCGTGGTGGATACGTTTTTTGATGTGCTACTGGATTTGGTTTGCTAGTATTTTATTGAGGATTTTTGCATCAATTTTCATTAGGGATATTGGTCTAACATTCTCTTTTTTCGTTGTGTCTCTGCCAGGCTTTGTATCAGGATGATGCTGGCCTCATAAAATGAGTTAGGGAGAATTCCCTCTTTTTCTATTGGTTGGAATAGTTTCAAAAGGAATGGTACCAGCTCCTCCTTGTACCTCTGGTAGAATTCGGCTGTGAATCCATCTTGTCCTGGAGTTCTTTTGGTTGGTAGGCTGTTAATTATTGCCTCAATTTCAGAGCCTGTTATTGGTCTATTCAGCAATTCAACTTCTTCCTGGTTTAGTTTTGGGAGGGTGTATGTGTCCAGGAATTTATCCATTTCTTCTAGATTTTCTAGTTTATTTGCATAGAGGTGTTTATAGTATTCTCTGATGGTAGTTTGTATTTCTGTGGGATCATTGGTGATATCCCCTTTATCATTTTTTATTGCGTCTGTTTGATTCTTCTCTCTTTTCTTCCTTATTAGTCTTGATAGCGGCCTATCAATTTTGTTGATATTTTCAAAAAAGCAGCTCCTGGATTCACTGATTGTTGAAGGGTTTTTTATGTCTCTATCTCCTTCAGTTCTACTCTGATCTTAGTTATTTCTTGCCTTCTGCTAGCTTTTGAATGTGTTTGCTCTTGCTTCTCTAGTTCTTTTAATTATGATATTAGGGTGTTGATTTTAGATCTTTCCTGCTTTCTCTTGTGGGCATTTAGTGCTATAAATTTCCCTCTACACACTGCTTTAAATGTGTCCCAGAAATTCGGGTACGTTGTGTCTTTGTTCTCATTGGTTTCAAAGAACATCTTTATTTCTGCCTTCATTTCATTATGTACCCACTAGTCATTCAGGAGCAGGTTGTTCAGTTTCCATGTAGTTGTGAAGGTTTGAGTGAGTTTCTTAATCCTGAGTTCTAATTCGATTGCACTGTGGTCTGAGAGAGTTTGTTATGATTTCTGTTCTTTTACATTTGCTAAGGAGTGCTTTACTTCCAACTATGTGTTCAGTTTTGGAATAAGTGCGATGTGATGCTGAGAAGAATGTATATTCTGTTGATTTGGGGTGGAGAGTTCTGTAGATGTCTATTAGGGCTGCTTGGTGTAGAGCTGAGTTCAATTCCTGGATATCCTTGTTAACTTTCTGTCTTGTTGATCTATCTAATATTGACAGTGGGGTGTTAAAGTCTCCCATTATTATTGTGTGGTAGTGTAAGTATCTTTTTAGGTCTCTCAGTACTTGTGTTATGAATCTGGGTGCCCCTGTATTGGGTTCATATATATTTAGGATAGTTAGCTCTTCTTGTTGAATTGATCCCTTTACCATTATGTAATGGCCTTCTTTGTCTCTTTTGATCTTTGTTGATTTAAAGTCTGTTTTATCAGAGACTAGGATTGCAACACCTGCTTTTTTTTTTTTGTTTGTTTTTTGCTTTCCATTTGCTTGGTAGATCTTCCTCCATCCCTTTATTTTGAGCCTATGTGTGTCTCTGCATGTGAGATGGATCTTAGAGGAGGGTTTCTTATGATTGAGGGCACTTGTCCCAATTCTTCTCTATTTCTCTACAAAAAATGAAATCATAAAATTTTCTTTCAGATTGTTAAGTATTCTTCAACTTAATTTTAATAGCTAATGGCAATTGCCATGTATGGATGGATATGAGAAATTTTTGAGAAAAATGAGATATTTATCTTGAGGAGGATTTGGCTGGTGAGAGGAGGAGACGTGATAGCTGTTTTCAGATATTCAGTGTAAGTGAGTTTCCACAAGTTTTAAAATCTTTGGAAACTAACTTGATACCAGCAAGCAAAAAATATAATGGAGAAAATTTTGATGGTTGGGGGAAGGTTTGTAGCACTGATTTCGGTGAATATGCTAGGTAGATTCTTTCAAGGTCGTGTTATACTTTTACCACTACCATTATCTTCTTTTTAGTTAAACTTGTAGTTTCATTGCTCAAGTTCTGGAAGAACCTGTTCTGTTTTCTCTTCCTTTTCCAATATTCTTGTCCACTTGACTCTATGCTCTCTTATAATAAAATTATTAAAATTATTGTTACATGGATTAAAATATTGACATTCAGAAATAGATTCGTGATTATCTGCAATGTGAATGTACCTGAAGGACATTATGCTAAGTGAAATAAGTCAGGCACAGAAAGATAAATACTGTGTTCTCATTCGTAGATAGGAGCTAAAACGTGCGCGGATAGAGGTAGAGAGTAGAGTTGTGGTTATTAGAGGCTGAGAGAGGTTGGTTAACAGATACAAAATTGTAGCTAGAAGAGAGGAATAAATTCTAGTGTTGCATAGCAGTGTAGCATGATTATGGGTAACAGTAATTTAGAGTATATTTTCCAAAAGCTAGAAGATTTTGAATGTTCACAGCACAAAATGATAAATGTTTGAGGTGATGCATATCTTAATTATCCAGATTTAATCATTACACATTGGATACAGAGTCATTGAAATAGCACACTGTATTCCATATATATGTACAATTATTATGTGTCAATTAAAAATTAAAGGAAAAAAGAAATAGATTCATGATTCTGACTTTTGAATAGACTATATACTTTTAAAAAGCTGCTGCTGCTTCTAGTTTTAGGTAATTTTGTTTTGTCTTTTTTATTATAAGATTGGCTTACACCAGATCTTTAATGCTGTGAAAGTATCCATTGCTCTCCAGCCATATAGGAGCTAGCCAGTAGGGTTTGGGCAGCAGCCTTTGGTGTGAAGCTGTTCTCTTGTCAGGGTATGCGTTGGGCCACTTTTCTTTTATAATTGATAACATGAACTATGCAGTTACTTGGTGATCTCAAAGTAATAGACCAGTGAAGTTTAGGAATAAAAATAAAATGTTTGCAAATGGTCAGAAATTGATAAAATATCAACTGGAAGAGTACATTGTGTGGTTGACAAAGTAGGGAATATTTATCGTTTTGAAACCTTTTTCTCTTTTAAAAATAGCTTTGGCTGCAGCTCTGCTGTTTATGTCACATAAAGTAATTCATTCTGTTGTGTCCTATTTAGCAGATAAACAGTGTCTCAAAATTTATGTAAAAGAAAAAAATTGCAAATTTAGTGAAACTGCAAAAATGGTTGAAGGTTTAGAAATTAAATCCTATTAAGAAAACAGTATCTTAACTGTATAGATAAAGTAATACTCCTTTTGAGTCAAGTATGATAGCAGGAGAGGAGGTATTTCCGCCAGTAAAAATCAAGATATGTTTGTATTCTTTGAGCTAGTAAGCCTGCTTCTCATAGTGTATTCTATGTAAATAATTCAAAAGGATGAAAGTTCTCTGTAGCTTTATTTAAACTAGTGAACAGTCTCATACCCTTACCCTAAAAGTGACACATTTTAGGTGTCTTCCCTGAATGCTATTTTATGCAACCATTGAAAAGGATATTTATGAAATTATTTATAGTGGCTTGAGACATGTAAAAATGTTTTATAAAATGAAATTTGTACACTATTATGTGTGAGCTATTTCTTAACTTTAAAAAGATGTTCTCTTGTTTTGAAAACATGTTTAGAATAGTTGTTTTTCTTTCTGGCTTATTTGCTAACTTACTATTTTATTTTTTCTCAATTGCTCCTTATCTTATTACATACATTTGAGATGTTATTCAGATTTCCAACTTTATTCTCTTTGTAAAATATTAACTGTCATTTAAAGTACAGTTCTTGTCACGTTTTGCATTGTAACTCACTTAATATTCTAACTTAAAGGCGATAAAACACATCCCATTGTGTATACATTTTTATTTATTTGATTTAAAAAAATAGTTAACACAGTAAATACTTGGAATTGTGTCAGAGGTTCATTACCCTGGACATTGGTGGGCTAGAGGCCTAGGAATTTGTCATCTGTTTCCAGATGGGAAACTCTGCCTTCTGATGTTCAGTCTTTATTACAATTAAAATACCAGAAAATTTTGTTAGAAGGAGATGTTGGGAATATGTAGAAATAACCCAAATATGTGTATATTACAATTCTGGAGGAAATACCTCAGTTAAAACAAAACAAAAATCAAGAATATTAAAAGTCTTTTATAATTGACAATAGATCCTCCATATCTTCTCATATTCTAGTGCTTATTTTACTTATTTGTAATTTAACTATTTAAGAAGAGACCGTTCCAATTTATTAAAAATTATTGAATAAGACACCAGCTCAACAGTTTGGTAAGTTTTTTTTTTTTTTTTTTTAATAATGTTTCCAAGTGGTGGTACTGTGTGTATTTAAGTAAGTAGTGAATTGGAGAGATGAGCCAATTTCCAGCAGATCTGATTAGATCTGAAAACCAGGCTAAATAATTCCTAGTGAGTATAGAAACAGAATTTGAGTGTCTAAATTATGTAGGTATTTACTTCTGTTACATTTTCTTAACCTTTGTTGAAAACAGTGGAAAAGTGAAGTGAGAAATGTCTACTTTCTAAAAAAAAGAAAATAAGAAATTATGAGTCAAAATATATGTTGAGAGTAAACCATTCTGTAGGTGTAAAGTAGGCAGAGTTTCAGCTTTAGAATAGATGTAATACAAATACATATACATATTCTCTTCCATATCCTAACATCCAGGATTGATAACCTGCCTCCCACCCCATAATTTAGCCTGATTTTTTTTTTTTTTTGTCCTTAGCTGTTCAGTAGTTTTAAAATTTGCATTAAATCTTTTAGCTTATTTTAGTCCCATGTAAAACTACTGATTAAATTTGGTGAACCCTTTGACTTTACAACAGAAAACAATCAAAATAGAGTTAACTCTAAAACAATGGTTATCACAGTTTTGAGAGCTCTTTTAGTCCAGTAGCTTTCAGATTTTTAGCTTGCATCTGAATTACCTGGAAGTTTGGTTAGAAAAGTAGGCCTAAATGTAGCCTGAGAATGTGCATTTCTAATGAGTTTCCAGGTGATGTTAATGAGGCTGGTTTTAGAACCATATTTGAAAAAAAACCCCACTGACTTAGGGTTTCAAAGAGATGTAAAGTCAACACTCTTATCTAGATACAAATAATGAGTTATCTAAGTATTGAACACATTTTGAAGATTTTATTTAAGTCATTAATGATGGAACTAGTCAGATATTATAAACAGTTCAAAGAAGCACAAATTTATGTGGAATAAAGGATATTGAAGTACATTTCCAAGTGGTCAGCAAACTGACTTTTTCTATCGGGGTAGTCAGTTGAACCTCCATGGGACAGAATTTTCTTGCATGTCTCCAGACTAGAGTAATTTACATTACTCTCAGTTATCTACAGCAGTTAACCAACAATTTGAGTTTCAGTATAGCTCAAAGTCAGTGAAAGGCTAGAATTAGAATTCACAATAGTAAAGACTTGGAAGCAACCCAAATGTCCATCAATGACAGACTGGATTAAGAAAATGTGGCACATATACACCATGGAATACTATGCAGCCATACAAAAGGATGAGTTCATGTCCTTTGTAGGGACATGGATGCAGCTGGAAACCATCATTCTCAACAAACTATCGCAAGAGCAGAAAACCAAACACCGCATGTTCTCACTCATAAGTGGGAATTGAACAATGAGAACACTTGGACACTGGGAAGGGAACATCACACACCAGGCCTGTCGTGGGGTAGGGGGAGAGGGGAGGGATAGCATTAGGAAATACACCTAATGTGAATGATGAGTTAATGGGTGCAGCACACCAGCATGGCACATGTATACATATATAACAAAACTGCACGTTGTGCACATGTACCCAAGAACTTAAAGTATAATAAAATATTAAAAAAAGAAAGAAAGAAAACGTGGAAGGTTTTGTACCACAAAGTCCATATTTTTCCATCTTGAGTGCACTGTCATCTTTTTTCTCATTCCCAATTTCCTTATAGTGGCTTTTTACCAAACTCTTCAGGTGATTCTGATGCAGTCTAAAGTTTGAGAACCATCATCTTAATGTGACAGAGAAAAGATTTAGTGTATTTGTAATACTTATTTACTAAATCATATGTTTTCTTATACAAGTTATTTCTTATACAAATTATTTCATATGTAGCCAGTTCATTGTTTTAAAAATCAAGGTCAGATTGCTCCTGTTAGCTGATATTTTAACCTCTTTATTGCCTGTGAAGGAATTAAATATGTATTTATATAATAAAGTAGTTGTGAAGTTTTTGAACATAATTAAAAAAAAGACTTTGTTGATCTAGTATAAAATATGCTTCATGAAGCATTTGATCAGTTAAAATATGAAAAATTTTAGTTGAAGATCTTTTAGTAGGGCTTATCTTTAGTCAGTCATTTTATACATAATAAAATGCCTCTCACAATTCTGAAAGGACCTGGCGAATTTAAGAAGCTGGGTGATGTGATATAAAGGGCCCTAGATTTAGGAGGTCATTCTTGATTTATTCCCTTTTTGTAGCTAGTAAGTTATTTAATTTGTAATTCACAGTGGTGGTGAGGACATAAAGATAAAGGCATCAAAGCTCTTGTGATGATGTAAGTACTTGCTTTCTGGATTTCAGTTTTCTTATGTGCAAAATAAGGTTGATGGAGTCAAATGAGACCCAAAGTTGTCTTAGGCACTAACATTGTGTGATACTTTGAATATTGCACAGTGGAAAACATTAAATAAGTGTGTGCTAAATTGGAGTCATTCACCATTTCTCTTTCTCATGTTTCTTTTTTATAACTTTTAAAATTGACACGTAATAATTGTGTGTATTTATTGAGTACATAATGATGTTGCATATCAGGGTAATTAGCACATCCATCATCTCAAACATTTATCATTTCTTTGTGTTGGAAATGTTTAATATCCTCTTTCTAGCTATTTGAAACTATATATTATTGTTAAATGTATTTATTTTACAGTACTATAGAACACTGGAATTCACTCTTCTTATCTAGCTGTAATTTTGTATTCTTTAACAAATCTCTCCCTTTCCCTTCCTTGTGCTTCCCCTTCTTAGCATCTAGTATCTTCTGTTCTACTTTACTTCTATGAGATCAACACTTTTTTAGCTTCCTCATATGAATGAGACATGTGGTGTTTAACTCTCTGTTCTTGGCTTATTTTACTTAACATAATGTCCTCCGGTTACATTCATGTTCTTGCAAATTACAGGATTTCCTTCTTTTTTTATGGCTGAATAGTATTCCATTGTATATAAATACACCACATTTTCTTTATCATCTGTTGTCGGACACCTGATTTAATTTCGTATCTTGGCTATTGTGAATGGTGCTGTAGTAAGTATGGGGGTGCAGATGTCTCTGCAATATACTGATTTCTTTTCCTTTGGAAAAATGCCCCAGCAATGGAAGTTCTATTTGTAGTTTTTTGAGAAACCTCCATACTGTTCTTTATAGTGGCTGTACTAGTTTCCATTCCCACCAATAGTGTGTCAGTTCCCTTATCTCCCCATTCTCGCTAGCATTTGCTATGTCTTGTCTTTTTGACAATTGCCATCTTAGAGTGAGATGATACCTAATTGTTGTTTTGATTTCAAATTCCCTGACAATTTGTGATGTTGAGCATTTTTTCATACATTTGTTGGCCATTTGTTTGTTTTTATTGGGAAATGTCTGTTCAGACCATTTGCCCATTTTTTAATTGGATCTTTTGCTTTTTTGTTGTTTTTTTTCTGTTTGAGTTTCTTGTATATTCTGGATATTAATCTCCTGTCAGGTAAATAGTTTGAAAATATTTTTTCTTATTCAAAATGTTGTCTCTTCACACTGTTGATTGTTTCCTTTACTGTGCTGAGGCTTTTTAGTTTAATATAGTCCCGTTTGTTTGTTTTTGTTGCCTATGCTTTTGGTAGTCTGACTGGTAATAGCTCTTTTTTTTTATTTTTATTTTTTCATTTTTATTTTCACCACTCTTTATTTTTTTATTTTTATTTTTTTAATTTTTGAGACAGAGTCTCACTCTGTCACCCAGGGCTGGAGTACAGTGGCAGGATCATGGCTCATTACAGCCTTGACTTTCTAGGCTCCAGTGATCCTCCCACTTCAGCCTTCCGAGTAGCTGGGAACACAGGTTCACACCAAGACACCCAGATAACTTCTGTACTTTTGGTAGAGACGGGGTTTCGCCATGTTGCCCCGGCTGGTCTTGAACTCCTGAGTTCAAACGATCCCCCTGCCTCGGCTTCCCAAAGTGCTGGGATTACAGGCGTGAGCCACTGCGCCCAGCCTGTTGTCACCATTCTTATTAAAACTTTCTTTTAAAATTGCTTTATTGAGGTATAGTTGACATTCAGTATACTGTATGTATTTAAAGTATACTATTTGGTAAGTTTAAACATAATGTATACCCTATGTGATCATCACAGCAATGAGGAAAATGAACGTCACACCCCAAAGTTTTCTTTGAGTCCTGCTGTAATCTTCCCCTCCCCGACTTCAGACAACTACTGATATGCTTCCTGTCATAATAGACTAGTTTGCATTTTCTAGGATTGTATATAAATGCAAGTACAGAGTATGTACTCTTTTTTAAATCCAGCCTTTTTGTTTAGCATAATTGCCCATGTTGTGCGTGTATCAATACTCTATACCTTCTTCTTGCCAGCTAGGATTCTTTTTTTATGGCTGTGCCACAATTTATTTGATCGCATGATGACAGATATGGAAATTGCTTTCACTTTTGGATATTACAAATAGAGCTGCTATGAACAGATGTATACACATTTTTATATAAACATACATTTTTCGTTTGGGTAATCACCTAGGAGTGGATCATATTGTAGATGTATGTTTACTTTTAAAGAAACTGTCAAACTGTTTTTCAAAGTGATTGTACCATTTTTATATTCCCACTAATAGTATATGAACATTCACTTTCCTTTACATCCATGCCAGCACTTGGTCTTGGCAGTCTTTTTAAATTTTAGCCATTGTAATAGGTATGTAGTAGAATGTTATTGTGGTTTCAATTTAGATTTCTCTAATGACTAATGATGTTGAGCATCTTTTTATTGCCTTTTTTTGCAATCCATATGTGTATCTTATTTTGTGAAAAATTTGCTTAAATATTTTCTGATTTTTAAAAAATTAAGTTGTTTGTTTTCTTACTGTTTTAATAGTTATTTATTTATTCCAAATATAAATAATATATTTATTCTGTGTATTTTGTTGAAGTTTGCTTTAGCAAGTTTTTCTTTCATGGATCATCTTTTGGTGTCATATCTGAGAAATCTTTGGTTAATCCAAGGTCACAAATATATTCTATCTTTTCTTCTAGATTTTTGTAGTTTTAGTTTTACTTTGAAGTATATGATATATTTTAAGTATTTTGAGTTAATCTTATACATGTTGAGAGGTATAGATTAGTATGTGTATGGTGGTTTTTGTTTTTGCATATGGATATCCAGTTGTTCCTGTACTTTTTTTCAAAAAGACCATCCTTTTTCTACAGAATTACTTCTGTCAAAAATCAGTTTTTTTAATATATGTGTGGGTGCTCTAGTTTATGTATTTTGTATATTTCTGGGTGCTCTTGTCTGTTCCATTGATCTGTTTGTCTTGTGTTGATGCCAGTACCACACTGTGTAGCTTAATAATAATCCTTAAAAGCAGGAACAGTTAGCCTTTGAATTGTGTTCTTTTCCAGTTTGGCTCCTCTAAGTATTTTCATTTGTATATTAATTTTAGAATTAGCTTGTCAATTTATACAAAAGAGCCTGCTGGTATTTTGACTTGTATTGTTTTGAATCTATGAATCAGTTTGGGGAGAACTGACATCTTAGCAATATTGAGTTTTCGTGAACAAGCTATAGCTGTATTTGTATAGGTCTCTTTAATTTCTCTCAGCAGTGTTTTGTAGTTTCTAGCGTACATATCTTACACTTTTTTTTTTTTTTTGCTGCGTTTATCCCTAAATATTTCCTATTTTTGCTGCTAATGTAGATGGCAATTTTTAAAATTTCAATTTTCTGTGCTAGTATCTAGAAATGCAGTGGGTTTTAAAAATACTTTTATTTTATATCTTTTAATCTTACTAGACTCCATTAGTATCAGTAGCTTGCAAATTTTGTCAGATTTTTTACCCAGACTGTCATGTCATCTGTGAATAAAGATACTTTTACATCTTTCTTTTCTCTTTGCTTGAGTTACTGAACTGGCTAAAGCCTCCAACTGAATGTTGGATATAAATGGTGAAGCAGACATCCTTGTCTTATTCCTGATTGTAGGGATGTAGGGGAGAAAGAGAAGTATCTTTTCCTTGCCCATTACAAGGTTTACGGCTGACATCCCATAACAAAAGACAGACTGACAAGAGAGAAGCGTAACAAGTTTATTTAACCGAAATTTTATCTGACACAGGAGCCCTCAGAAATGAAGACTTAAAGACCCAGGGAAAACTGTACGTTTGTTTTTTTTTTTTTCATTGGTGCGATGAAAAAATAAATAGCCATGTAGAAGTACGATTGGACTGAAAAGGTATGATCTATTGGGATTGTAGAGGAAACTTAGAAAGGCCTGTTTGTTCAGATTCTTCTGTGTCTTCATTCCTTCTCGCTGGGTATAGGGCAGGACACCAGTCACATAGGGTCTTCAGGGGAGAAGGTGGGGAAAATTCTTTTTGTGGCCCCAGGGAAAAAGGGCGGCAGAAGATCAGAGTGATCTTTGTGTTCATGCCAAGGTGCCATATTTTGGGATATCATGTTCTGAGCCCTGACAGGGAAAACACTGAGTCTTTCACCATTAAGTAAGAGGTTAGCTGTATTTTTTAAAAATGCAATTTTTATCAAGTTGGTGAAGTTCCTTTCTATTCTTTGTTAAATAGAGAGTTTTTATCAGGAATAAATGTTAGATTTGTAAGTTGTTAATTAGTTTAATTACATTGATTTTTTAAAAAACTAATTGCTGGGTGGGTGTGGTGGCTCACGCCTGTAATCCCAGCACTTTGGGAGGCTGAGGTAGGTGGATCACGAGGTCAAGAGATTGAGACCATTCTGGGCAACATGGTGAAACCCCGTCTCTACTAAAAATACAAAAATTAGCTGGGCATGGTGGTGCGCACCTGTAGTCCCAGTTACTCGGAAGGCTGAGGCAGGAGAATCACTTGAACCTGGGCGGCAGAGGTTGCAGTGAGTCGAGATCACACCGTCACACTCTAGCCTGGTGACTGAGTGAGACTCTGTCTCAAAAAAAAAAAAAAAAAAGCAAACAAACAAAAAACAAAGAAAACCCCACAAACTCTAATTGCTTTTTCAAGGTAAGCCAAACTTGCATTTCTGGGATAAAACTCACATGGTCATAATATATTATCCTTTCAACATGCTGTTTAATGTAGTTTGCTAATATAGTGATGCATTCTTCCAGCTTTTACATGTCTGAAAAAAAGTATTTTTCTTGCCTTTATTTTTGAAAGTATTTTTATTGATTATACAACTCTAAGTTGATATTTTTTTCTTTCATTACTTTAAGTAAGTTGCTGCATTATCTTCTTGCTAGTGTTGTTTTTCAAGAGAAATGGCCTCTCATCTTCGTCTTTGGCTGCTCCTAAGAGTTTCCCTTTATTGCTGATTTTGAGTAATTTGGTTATGATATGCCTTGGTGCCTTTTTCTCCATGTTTCTCGTGCTTGGGTTTTGTTGAGCTTCTTGGATCTATGGGTTTAGAGTTTTTATAAAACTTAAAAATTTGGCCATTTTCCTCCCCAATATTTTCTTTCCTTCCTTTTCTTTTCCTTAGGAGACTCAAATCACACGTATGTTAGGTTGCTTGAAGTTGTCCCATATTTCACTTGATGCTCTTTTGATTTTTTTATTATTAAATGTTTTTCCTTTGTGTCTCATTTTGGATAGTTTCCGTTAATTTACTACACGTTTCTTCTGTAATTTTTATACTCTACTGTTAATCTTATTCAGTATATTTTTTATCTTAGACATTATAATTTTTACTTGTAAGCTTCAGTCTTCTTTAGTATCTCCCATACCTGTACTTAATTTTTGACTCTATGATACAGTTATAATGATGGTTTTATGTCCATATTTACCATTTCTAAAATTTGTGCCCTTTGTGTCCATTCTATATTGATTTCACTGAATTGATTTTTCTCAGCATTATTGTTCAAACTTTCTTGCTTCTTTACATTTCTGAGACTCTATGATTGGATACCATTCTGAAAATTACCTTATTGAGTACTAGATATTTTTGTATTTCTATAAATATTCTTGAGTTTTTTTCTGGGATTCACTTAAGTTATGTAGAAATAATTTTATCCTTTTGGATCTTGCTTTAAAAAGTTTTGAGCAGGGCAAGAACAGCATTTGGTCCATGGCTCATAATTATTTCACTAGTGGAACAAAGTCCTTCTGAATACTCAGTCTATTGCTCCATAAATTACAGTGTTTTACAGTCTGGTGGAAGGACTGGATATATCTTGGGGAAAAAAAATGTACCTTGACCTCTAGCTTATGCTATACAAAAGTTAGTATGTGATGAATTATAGACCTAAATAGATAGCTGAAACTTTAACATCTCTAGGAAAAAAAAATAATATTTTCATGTCCTGAAGATAAGAAATGATGTATTATGCAGAACATAGAAAATATGCATAAAGGACAAGTTGATAAATTGAACATGATAAAAATTAAAACCTTTTTATAAAAAGGCACTGTTAATAAATGGATAAGAAACCTAGATACTAGGAGAAAATATTTGTCATGTATGCATCTGACAAAAAAAATCCTCTTTAGACTTTTTAAAGAACTCCTACAGATGAGTTAAGATTTTCTGTCTTTTTGCTGGTTTTTAGTAATGTGATATTGATGTGGCCTTGGTGTGGTTTTCGTTATGCATAACTTACCTGAGCACCTGTGAGTTACTGTTTTCATAAAAATTTGGGAAATTATTGGCCATTATTTCCTCAAATGCCTTTTGTGACCTTCTCCTCTCTTATTCTTGGATTCAAAGTACACATATGTCACTTGTTTACTATTGTAGGCTACTTAGGCTCTATTAATATTTTGTGGTCCATTTTTTCATACTCATCCATTTTTGTTTGTATTGCAGTGTTTTAAAATTTACTGTAATTTTCATTATTCAGTTCAGATACTCTGTACTTTTTTTGTACTTTTTTTTTTTGAGACAGAGTTTTTACTCTTGTTGCCCAGGCTGGAGTGCAATGGCGTAATCACAGCTCACTGCAACCTCCACCTGCTGGGTTCAAGCCTCCGCCTCCCAAGTAGCTAGAATTACAGACTTGTGCTACCATGCCCGGCTAATTTTTTGTATTTGTTGGAGACACGGGGTTTCACCATGTTGGTCAGGCTGGTCTTGAACTCCTGACCTCAGGTGATCCACCTGCCTCGGCCTCCCAAAGTGTTGGGATTACAGGCGTGAGCCACCACACCTGGCCAGATACTCTGTATGTTTTTTGTCTCTAAAAGTTCCATTTTCTTTTATATATCTTCCATTTGTTAAATCATACTCATATTTTCTTGTAAATATTTGAGCCTATTTAGGTTAATTATTTTAACATTTCCATGATCTGCTAAGTTTATTATTTCATATATTTTTGGGTCTGTTCTGGTCTCTTTTCACCCATTTATGAATCACATTTTAAAATTTATATCTGAAATTTTTTATCAGATGTTGGATATTATGACTCTTATGCTATTGTCTAGATTTTATTATCTTCTTTTACATTTTTTGAAATTTGTTTTGAGTGGTATCAAAGCTACTGTGGTTTAGCTTCATGTTTTGAGGCTTTTATCAAAACTTCGTTATGGTTGGTCTGGTGATACCCCTGTGGAGGCAGGGTAGCTCTGCTACTAAGATGTAACCCTCTGCTCGGTGTTTAGGGTGTTTGTCTCTCTATTCTTGTCTGTCAGAACTCAAGCATCTTGCAGCCCAGTGAGACCACTGGGAATTATTTAACTTGCAGCTCCCCAGTAATAGGTCACCCAGTCTCATCGAATTTTCTCCTCTGTGTATATGCATAACTTAGTAGTTAGCTATTGGCTTCAGGGGCCTCTGTGAAGATTTCTGGAGCTTTCTCTGCTAAGCTCTGAACTCACTGGTACTCAGCCCTACAAACTCTGGCCCCTTCAGTCTCCCTAGAGTCTTATTTTTAACTCCTCAACTTAGTGAGGCTGCTGTGATCTACTTGGGATTCCTAGCCTGCACTGTTGTGGAAAGGGTCTTATGGAAAAGATTTTACTCAGTTTTTTTCCTTCATTCATGGATCATAGTTCTGGGCTGCCTGTTGTCTCATAGTTCTGGGCTGCCTGTTGTCTCATAGTTCTGGGTTGCCTGTTGTCTCAATGTTTGAAAAAAATTTTTTTTCCCCAGTTTTCTAGTAGCTTACAGTGAGAAGGTATGGACAGTTTTACTTATTCCATCATGGCAGAAGTGGAACCATTTCTGTTTTTAATAGAAGAATTTATTTTAATTGTGACTTTGAATAAATATAACCTGAGGTAGTTTATTTTTCTTGTTTAGTGAGTAGCTCTTCACAGAAATAGAGCCCTCCTCCCTCCTTTTTTAAAAAACGAAATTCTACACAGGACCCCAATAAAGAAAATAGTTAAAACTTCATTTGCTCTCATTTAAATTAGTTTTATAGCTCTGTTGGTCTCTACCTAACTCCAAAGCAATTTGGTACTCCCGAAAATAAAATTTGAAAACCTGTGAACTATTTACCCCTCTCATTTTACAGGAGGAAACTAACTTCTAGAAGGGTCAAATGTTTTGTCTTAAAGTAATGACTCTTAAACTGTCTGGCTTATATGAGTTTTTCTAGCATTTGAAATAAGACCTCTTATATCCTAACTCAGTCTTATTTTTCTTAGTCAGCTTGATTTTTTTTTTAAAGGTCTCTTTGATTTTGAGCTGTTTCAGCATGAGATTCTTAGAGAACTCCATTTCCTATTAATCTTTGTATAGCGCATTGAGTCCACATGGGCTCTGTTGTAACTTCTAGCTGTTTAAACAATCTTGAAATAGTTTATATTAAATCCAGTCCAACATTTGGTTTATTCTGTTTTCTCACGCTTCAGTATGTAAGATTTCTGCTTATCAAACTGTATGAAGATGGCTACATACTTCTTGGTATTTTTTTGTTTGTTTTTGAGACAGAATCTTACTCTGTCATCCAGGCTCGGGTGCAGTAGCATAACCATGGCTCACTGCATCCTCGACCTTGGGGCTCAAGTGGTCCTTCCATCTCAGCCTCGCAAGTAGCAGGGAGTACAGATATAAGCCACTATGTCTGGCTGATTTTTAATTTTTTTGTAGAGACAGGGTCTCACCATGCTGCCAGGCTGTTCTTGAACCCCTGGACTCAAGCGATTCTCCCTGCTTGGCTTCCCAAAGTCCTGTGATTACTGGTGTGAGCCACTGCCATCCGTCTTGTTTTATTCCTCATTCCTCTTCAATTGTTGTGTTTATGTTATTTAATCTCCTAGAAAGTACTTGGACTATATTGTGATGAATGATATACTTTGAACTCTAAATAGTAGATCATTGATTGTGACCTTGAATTGTTGGGGAAGTTTTCATAGTGAAGGAAGCAGGGAATGTCAACAGCTTGCACTGTGTTACTTGGCAGAAATCTTCTTTATGTGCACCTGGGCAGTCTGCACTCCGAATCTAAGAGCTACAGTTTAATTTCTTACTGAAAGCTGTCCTGTGTTCAGTCACTGCTTCATCGGTATGGCCTATGGTATAGAAATGGGACAGCCACTCTTGATGAATGAGAGGTGGACAGGCAGGATAGATATAGCACTAGGTTAATCTCTTCAGTCTACTGGTTAGAGCTACTCTTTAATATTGAAAAATTATGTTGTTACTATTATTTTATTTCATTTTCTCCTTACTTAAAAAAGAAAATAAACAGAAAACACCAAATAATTTAGTTACACCTGTGTCCTCAGATAGTCTTAGAAAGGTTTCCTTTGAGACGCATCTGTAGTGGCTATTAAGGACTCAATGAATATTCATCCAATGAGCAGATGAACTAAGCCCAATAAAATCAACAAAACATTTCCTAAGAAATTGCTGATGATGTGCAACTATTTGAGTTGCATTACTTTTTAGCACAAGAAGAGTAGGATCACTACCAAAACCAGTTGAGATACCTTATTTTATTTATTTATTTATTTAGACGGAGTCTCACTTTGTTGTCCAGGCTGGAGTGCAGTGTCGCGATCTCAGCTCATTGCAACCTCTGCCTGCCGGGTTCAAGCGATTCTTGTGCCTCAGCCTTCTGAGTAGATGGGATTACAGGTGCCTGCCACCACGGCCAGCTAATTTTTTGTATTTTTAGTACGGATGGGATTTCACCATGTTGACTGGGCTGGTCTTGAAATCCTGACCTCGACTGATCTGCCCGCCTTGGCCTCCCAAAGTTCTGGGATTACAGGCATGAGCCACCGTGCCCAGCCAAGATACCTTATTTAAATTAAAATTCATCATGCATGAGTTCTGATGTAGTTCTTTTGTGAGTAGTGCAGCAAAATTTTTCATACCCATCCTTGTGTCCTCAACACTCAAAATAATGCTTCATACATGATATAGGTGTGATGTAGGTGTTCAGGAAGTGTTTATAAAATGATACAATAAGTCTGTTCTATTGCATTGCAGTGTTTGCTCATGACAGGCCTAACAGATCTCAAGAAAGCTATTCTTTCATGGCTGTTGATTTCATGTGGATTTTTGCATATACACTTCACATACACATATGTTTACATCTCTATGATGTATATTAGTAGCCATTTCCTTTCTAACATTGGTACTTAGTAGGTTGATTTTTTTAAACCAATCTTATTTTATGTAGTAATTGATGCTTTTTCGTGTACTCTTACTATAGCCTACATAATTTGAGTTCTTTTTCCTTGATTTTTTTCCTTTTTCCAGGTGAAAATTTCCTACCTATTGGAAATATAATTTGTAGTTTTTTGACTGATTTATCTTATATAGATACTTATTTATACTTATTTATACTTATAGATACTTATATAAATACTGATTTATCTTATATAGATAGGGCAATTTAGGGAGGATTTTTATGCATATTATTTTGTTTGCTCCCTCAGCTTCTTTGTAAGGTAGGTAAACAGATGAGATAAGTGATGCAGATAGGCTAATCGTTTCTCTCCAAGTCACACAGTTAAGTTGCAGGGTTAGGACTCCAGGGTCATTGTTCTATTTGCTGATGCTACAGTGTCTCTGAATATTCTGTTTCAAAAAGGGATAGATCATCTATTTGCTTTAGTTAACTCAGAATTGACTTGCAATTTTGATTAAAGAGAATGAGAAGGAAATGACTGTATTTAGTGGGAAAATGTCATTTCAGAGGTTGATTCTGATCTTTTAAAAATTGTAATTGTAATTATCTTGTTTAGAGCCCTGTGTCTTAAATCCTTGTTTATTAATTTGTTTGTCATATAAGCAGATGGTGAGAAAACAGTGATTCCCAGATCTGTCGTTACTGCTGTGGTAATTCGATGTTTTACAGTTAAGAATTTTGACTGGTAGAATGCTGTTCTGGAATTCACATGTCTCTGGGGACCTGTATTGTTTGGATTTAGAAATATACTTGTACTTGAATTCAGGGAAGGCTGTTATAAATAAGGGCTTAGCTTGCATGATAAGTAACATTTCTTTATGTAGCTATTCAGTTAAGCTATTGAAAGAAAAACATACAAACAAACAAACAACAGCAGCAGAAAAAATGCTTTGCCTTGTTGTTGACAGAAAAGTTGAAGCTTTTCAATGGTCTTTTCCTCTCTCATGCTGCATAACCATGAGGGTGATAAGCATACGATTATAATAAAGGCAGAAAAGTTCAAAGTCCAAAGGTATTAAATCTTTATGGTAGATGAGAGTCATATAATACACTAAGAAGTATGTTCTGAAAATCTTAACAGATCCAATTGCCCATATGACTCTCACAATATTATCCTGTATGAGGAGAATAGGATGATGCTTAGTGTGACTTTTGCAACATCAAACCCAGTTGAAATACAAATTTTATTTTGATTTTTGAGTCCAGTTTAACCAGTTATCTTTCATTTTCCATATTTCACATCGTTTTGATTAGTATTTTTTGTTAATCAGCTCAGAGTTACTATTTGCAGCCCTCTGAAAGCTGGAGCCTACATTAGAAGTTTTCTAAATGTATTGAAGACAAAGCCATTTATTAAAATCTAATATTAAGCTGTCACTTTCCAGAGGCATATTTGAAAAACAAACAAACAAACAAACAAAACAAACAAACAAAAAAACCAAGGGGGAAACCATAGAGTTCTTCCTAAGATGCTTTAATTCAGGTGTTTCTACTCAAAAGGTTAATCATTGACAAAATTCTTTGACATGTTTTAGTGTTTGTGTGAGTGTCACAAGCCATGCTTTTTAGAAACCAGAACTTTGTAATAAGTGCTCTCTCTGCAGCAATTATGAAGTGGTATCATCTACGGTAAACACTAATGTTGGTCTATTAAGAGGGAAATAGCGAGCCCTTCAAAATACCTTTGTGGGAGTGAAAATTACCTTTCATACTGAAACTTTACTAACCCCTAATGGTTAAGAGGCCATTCCACACTGTTCAAAAACATGTTATTAAAAATAATGAGTTTGATATTTTAAGTATATGACTATTGCAAAAATTATAATATTATGGATTAGGATTTATTCATACACTGAAGGTCTCATACGTTGATATGAACTATATTTCATTTAAGAAGGCCTTGGAAGGAGGAGTCAGAATTATGAGCAATCTGAGAGTTTATCCAAGACCTGTAAGTTATGAGAAGGAAGAGGTGAGAGGTAGCTGAGGTGGGTGTCCAGTTAGGACGCGTGAAGATGGGAATAAGTTCAGGGGACCTGAGGAGGGTGCTTGGTTCCTAGAGTCAGAGGAAAGTCAAATTAGGGATTCCTTTTAGGGAGGTAAGGAGAGCAGTTTAGACTTGAGGTTCCATTTGTGAGCTTGGAACCCAGAGTTAAAGGAAAATATACAGAATGGAAAAATATTACCTGGCCTAAAATTAGAAGTAGAATGATTTAGCGGGAAAGAAAAGTGAAAGAGGAACTATCATCTCCTAGGCAAAACAGAACAGTGTAGAGTCAGGCAGAAATCATGATTTGTCTTCAAGCTGAGATTAGTTAATTGGATGGCACAGTATAGGTGTCTAACTTACCCATACATAGTTTACTCTCTTTAGGTGTCCTTAAACTGTGATGAAAGTGTTCATATGAATTTACTCTGTATTTACATTTTACCCATGATATCTGTAATAGCTGTGCCTATAAAAAGGAGGGCCAGCCTCATTATTCCTTGGATGACTACACTGCAGTAGGACCCAGAGGATGCGAGTATGGGAACTTGATCCTGAGTCCTGCTGGTTGGAGAGTTGCCAGTGTCATCATAACTTATAAAAAAAGTCCCATAAGACACTTGTAAAGGATAAGCCTTAAAGTATGTTAAGAATAAATCAGAAAATTGCCTTTTAAAAATGCTGGTGATTGTGTCTTTCTTTTCTTTAGGTTTCTTTAATAAGTAATTTTAGTAAAGTGTCATTCTTAGTTGCTAAAGAAAACAGTCGTCTCCTGTTTTCAGTAGTCAGATTCAAGCCTATCAGGAAAAACTTAAATAATTAATCTTACACGTCTCCATTAATATGAGGAATCATGCATAAAATATAGTCCATGCTTATCTCTAAAATAAATAAGGAAATAAAATTTCCGTGTTCTGTTAGTTGTTAGAAAACATAGTAACTCAACTTGTTATTCTGTACCTTGGGAAAAAAAATGCTTCCTTGTTGATTCCAAGTGAGATCATTTAGAAACTAAAGTCTACCATGTAGAGTATAAAAATGAGATTGTTAAGGGGATGCTCCTTTATTCTGAAAACTCTCTAATGAGGGAACAAAAATATAACCCTGGTTTTAATATTTATGTAAGTTTTTGCAGAAATAATTTAAAGTAAGGAGAAGTAACTTTCAATCCCAAACATAGATCAAATACTTAGTAATTTGTTTGACCTATAATGCTGGTTCTCAACCCTGGCTACTCTTTACAATCACCTGGGAGCTTCTTAAAATTACCAGTGTGATCTTAACCCCAGAGATTCTGATATTATTGTTGGTCTGGGTTAGGGCCTAGGCATGGTTAATTGGATTCCTTAGGTAATTCTAATGTGTAGTCAAAATTGAAAACTACTGCCTTAGAAACACACAGTTGAACTTTCTTTTATCTTCATGTGGAATCAGAAAACGAAAGAGGAAGAAAAGGAGTGACCTGTAGATTAGCTACCCATCTGTGCTTCTTCTAACAGATCAAGGTAGGGAGCAGGTGAAGGCTTGGATATTGCACCCTGTGTACCAGAACACATGGGCCAGTGTGCAGTACTGAAAGTAAAGTTCTTGGATGTTACAGTGTGGTGGCATTTCTTGTCAGGAAAGAAGCGAATGATAGATTGTTTTAACTTCTCTTCTTCTGCTTGACTTTGAGTAACAAGTTGAGCATCTCCTGCATCTTTAGCATTTTAGGAAAAAAATCACTGTGCCAAGAGTATCAGGTAATCTGTCAGAGAAATATATGAATGGAGCAGATCTGTATATCACTTCAAACTAAAGAGATGTAAAAGCATTCCTTTGTGCTTTTTGGCTAAGCTATGACAGCACAATCACTGGCTATATTGTAAAGAAATTTATTTTAAAACAGTATGACGGCCAAAAAAAGCTATTGGAAGGAGAGGAAGAGAGGACACACCTGGGTTACATTTTGCCTCTTTTAAGCCTGTGAGACATGTTTAAAAATCTTTAAAGAAAGCTTACTTTGTCACTATCCCATTTCTGCTATAATCAACATAATTATACATTTTTAAATTATGTTTATGAGTACTGACTTAATGAATGAGTTCCATGTATATGGAGCTGCTTAAAGACTCTGAAAAGAATAGGAATGTCTTATTAATATCAATTCTGGATGCTACATGTCTAAATGAACCTTCTTTAGAGGGCTAATCCAGAGTACTCATGCATAGAATGAAAACTTACTGGATAGGCTCAATAATAGAAAGGATATGACTGGATATAACTGGGAGTAGATACCATGTACTGTGGTTTAACTGGTGACCTGTTTGATGTTGCTGTCCTGTAGTCATTGGTTAAATATACTCCTGATGACAGATGGGTACACACACTTCATCCAGCTTTGCTGCTGCACATTGTCATGGTGAAGGGGAAGGACACACTACACATGATGATTCCTTCCTGCAAACTACAGTCCATATCTTAACAAAGATCTGTCGAATGACTCCCTGTGGAAAAGAGGATTTTAATATAGTTTTCTCTTGCCAACTTGAGTAACGAGTTCCGATTATCCTAGAACAGAAATAATGGAAGTAATTTTTCATGGACCAACTATATACTTTTGTTTGTAAGCTGTTAGAATTGACATTTTGTTGGTTGGGTGCCAGGCTGCTAGACTATGCACCACGTGGGCAGGGATTTTGTTTAGAGCACTGTTATATTCCTGATGAAAGGTAAATGATTTTAATTTTGATAAAGTGATTTATTTACTTTTTAATTTTTCATTTTTTCCACTTGTTATTTCACTTTGTAATTATATGATATAATCTATTTTTAGTTTTCTTCACAGGGCTAAATATGGTAACAGTTTATTGTTTATTCAGGACATTGAGTAAACTGAGGATTTGTGAATTTTATAGAGAATAACAGTTTAAACAACGACTTGAACATTAGTGTTGAACTTTTGTCTTATAATAAACTTTTAAAAAAAGTTTAAAGAAGATTTTTAGAAGTTTCAAGGTATATAATCACAGATATAAAACACATTAAGGAAACCTATTCAGAATCACACAGATTTATTCACATTTCAAAACACTTAAATATGTAAAAAAGAAAATCCACAGAATGGTTTTAAATTACAAACTCACCTTGTGAATTTAAACCTAATTTCATTTTCAAAAGTTCAATTTTCAGGTCATTTTAGGATCATTTATATGTTGTAAAAGTGATATATACTAGCATCTGGTTATGGCCAGCACCTGCCAAGAAAGTTAATATAGCATTTCTTTAAGATCTTTGGTTTAGAAAAATGTTCTGGCAATCTTTATAGTAGCCTATATAAATACGTGCTACAAACCTTACCACTTCATGATTTTTGTGAATTCGTTTCTCCATTGAACAGATGCCAATAGAAAAATTAATTAGCCTTTCCCTTGTTACCTGACATAAGTTATTCTCTTCAAAAGATAAAAAAAAAAAAAAAACTGATGAGAAGAATCATAGAATTTTTAGAAGTGGAAAGTATCTTAGAAGTAATCTACACTTATTTTTAGCATCTTGCTTATAGATTTCAATTTTGTAAAAACCTTAGTGGTATTTTGATGGTAGGATACTTTTATTAAGTTTTTAAATGTCTTAATGTTCTCTCTGTAGCCTTATTTGTTAATTTTTGCCAAGAATCCTTCCACAAAATCTGAACTACTTGCTTCAATTTGCACCTTTCATAAGGATTAAAATAAATTGAGATCTTAAGAACATTTTTATTTATTTATTTAAGATGGAGTTTCGCTCTTTTGCCCAGGCTGGAGTGAAGCAGCGCAATCTCGGCTCACTGCAACCTCCGCCTCCCAGGTTCAAGTGATTCTCCTGCTTCAGCTTCCTGAGTAGCTGGGATTACAGGCGTGCATCACCACGCCCAGCTAACTTTTGTTATTTTCATTAGAGATGGAGTTTCACCATCTTGGCCAGGTTGGTCTTGAACTCAGGTGCTCCATCTGCCTCAGCCTCCCAAACTGCTAGGATTACAGGCATTAATCACCTTGACTGGCCAAGAACATTTTTAATGCTTGTTTATATAAGAAGATATTTGGCTAGGCCTTTGATTTTTTGAAGATCCTAAATTTAAAGTGCATGACCTATTATATATTTCTGCAACACAGGAAATTAACATTTTATTTAGTAGGATAATAACTTTTGGTAAACTATTGAGAAAAAATAAAATTTACTGCATTCTAATTATAAAGAGTAGTTTTCCATATCCCTTACCCTTCTCAATTCTGATATGGTCTGCTGGAGGTGAGACAGGGTTTATTTGCTAATAGCTTCTTAAGCATTCAGTTGTCTTACCACTGTCTCCTTCCCGTGCCTGATCTGTTTTCACTGAATGGCCATAATAATTTTTTTTTTTTTTGAGAGATGAAGTTTTGCACTTGTTGCCCAGGCTGGAGTGCAATGATGCAGTCTCAGCTCATCGCAACCTCCACCTCCCAGGTTCAAGTGATTCTCCTGCCTCAGCCTCCCGAGTAGCTAGGACTACAGGTGCACGCCACCACACTAGGCTAATTTTGTATTTTTAGTAGAGATGAGGTTTCACCATGGTGGTCAGGCTGGTCTTGAACTCCCGACCTCAGGTGATCCGCCCGCCTCAGTCTCCCAAAGTGCTGAGATTACAGGCATGAGCCACCGTGCCCGGCTATAATAAATTTTTGAATGGCCATCCTAAATTTTAGGTGCCTCATTGGAGCACAGTTTTGCCATAGATTGTAAGGTATTCTAGGGAGGTATTTTTGACGCTATTGACGTTTAACCCAGATAATTCTTTGTCATGGGGGACTGTCCTGTGCATTGTAGGATGTTTAACAGTGTTCCCTGCCTCACCCCAATAGATGCCAGTGGTGCCTCCTCTGTGCCCAATTTGTGACAAACAAAAATGTCTTAAGATGACGTTGCTTGAATGTCCTCTGGAGGGGAAAATCTCCAGTTGAGAACCACTACTCTAGGGCAAGAAGGTATTTTGTGTTTGTATTCTCTCATTTCCAATACACATGTCTCCTCAATTGTGTTATTATGTATAAGAACCCAGTAATTTTTGCTTAATTGAAATAGTAACTTTATTTTAAGGCCTGATTATCTTGTATAGAAATGGTGATTTTTATCACCATTGATATATAGCTGGTATATATCAACAAATATGTAAAAACCTGGAGAGGAAATATTGTATAATCCATGTATAGTATAAGTAAGAGTTAGTTTAGGTATCTGTTGGATCGATTTTAAATACTATCCTCAGTATTCCATATGTGGCTGTTACAAAGTTATAGAAACAAAGCTTTGCCAGGCATGGTGCCTCATGCATGTAATCCCAGCACTTTGGGAGGCCGAGCTGGGGAGATTACCTGAGGTCAGGAGCTCGAGACCAACCTGACCAACATGGTGAAACCCTACTGAAAATACAAAAATTAGCTGGGCGTGGTGGTACATGCCTGTAATCCAGCTACTCAGGAGGCCGAGGTGTGAGAATTGCTTGAACCTGGGAGGTGGAGGTTGCAGTGAGCCGAGATTACGCCATTGCGCTCCAGCCTGGGGGACAGAGTGAGACTCCATCTCAAATAAATAAATAAATAAATAAATAAATAAATAAATAAGCAAACTAAGCTTCAGTGTTTTCTTCTGTAAAATTGAAACAATATCTATTTTATGATTTTATTGTAAGGAATAAATTACATGATAAATATGGTCAGCTAAGCTCAGCTGAGAATCAGATGCCTTTGGTGGGTTGTAGTTCGATGGTACTCTTCTACTCCATTTTAACATTTCTGTTATCCGATTCATAAAAGGGGTTTTTAGGGGGAAAAACCTACTTGAAATCTCCCTACAATCGGCATACATATATATATGAAGTTTTAAAATGCATTAGAGAGACTCCTTATAGATTTATCTCTATTTGCCAAGAGGAACAATGGATGAAGGAATCAGCCTTATTGTGGGATTCTGTTTTAGTTACAGAGCAGGCTAAGTTGCATTAACAAATCCACAGTTTAATGGCTCAGTTCAGTAAAGTTTATTTCCTGCTCACATGTTAGTCCTTACTGCTTCAGGTTTGTTGGACATTCTTTCAGGAACTGAAGCTCCTTCTATCTAATGGGATCACCATGTACATTGTAAGCTTCACTGATGTCCTCTGGTAGAAGAGGTAAACGTGTAAAAGGAGTCCCACTGCTTTCCTAAAAGCAGTGGTCTGGAAGTGGTCTGGAAGTGGGATATTTAAATTCTGCTCATATTCTGTTTGTTCTTATTTGGTGAGAACTTGGTTTCATGGTCACACCTACCCCAGTGAAGAATGAGAGAGAGTGGAGTTTGGTTTCTGCGTTAAGACTCTTTCTTTAAAGAAAGAGGTTGCTGCCTACTGTCTTGACAGGGATGATAGCATTGTTCTCTAGCATCCAGGTGTGCTGGGATTCTTACGTCTTGGCCATCAAGATATGGGCGGCTTCCTAATGCTTCCAGTGGCTAGATATTAGGGAAGTGTTGAGTTCCAGCTTTGATTAGCACTTCTCTAGACCCATCAGGGCTTCATCTTGAGGACTTGTAATGAAAAGTAGAGGTCAGGAGTAATCACTGGACTCTTGGAAGTGCTCCTTTGGATTTTCAAGAATACTGGGAGTTGTACAGTTCTGCCAGAACTTGTGCTTCAGCAGTTTGAGCAGTTAGGACTTAATGTTGTTAGCCAAGCAACTAGGAGCTTGGAATTATTGACAGCCAGTTGAAATGAAAGGAATAAATATATATTCTTAGAGTAATGAAGTGAATTCTGGTTACTTGGATGTAAAGAGGCAGGAATAGTGCACACAGCATATCCTGCCAGGTAAAGAGGAGGATGGGGCAGAATGGCTTAGCAGGAAACTAGTGTTCCTTGCTACACAGGGAAAATAATTCCTCAGGTTTTATAGACTTGAACAGCAGCAAATATTTGATTATAATAAAAATGGAGGAACTTTGTATTAAATTATTTAATGAATGATGTGTTCTATTAAGAACCTTTCCAGGCTAGAAATCTTAGCATTTCTGGTACTGTATGTACTATTCAGAGGGTACAAACTATTCACAGTTCCAGAAATGTTAATATCAAAGACTGTTTGTATGTATTAAATTTCATACTGGCTGGATGCTGTGGCTTACGCCTATAATCCCAGCACTGTAGGGGGCTGAGGCAGGAGGATCACTTGAGCTTAGGAGTTTGAGGTCAGCCTGAGCAACAGAGTAAGACACTGTCTCTACAAATAATAATAATAATAATAATAATAATAATAGCAGCTGGGCATGGTGGCACACGCCTATAGTCCTAGCTGCTCTGGAGGCTGAGGTGGAAGGATTGATTGAGTCCGGGAGGTCAGGGCTGCAATGAGCTGTGATTCTGCCACTGCACTGCAGCCTGGGTAACAGAGTGAAACTCTACCTCAAGAAAAAACAAAACAAAACAAAATAGCTTCCTCTAAATGCAGTCTGATTTCGGAACTTCTGTTTTTCTTTACAAGTTTGATAATTATCTCTGTTTTTAAATTAAAGGAAATTCATTCTCTAAATTGTACTTGGTCTTTTTGGTTTCTGTCACTGAGTTCTACTCATAATGAATTTAGTTGAAGTCTGTGTCTTTCAGCGTAGTTACTCAATGTTGAAACTGTATGTTAGCAAGATGGATTAGTCCCTTATGTGGTTAGTAGTTCTTCAGACAGTTTTTTTCCTTTTTGCCTTCACCTTTAGTTTACCCCAAAATATATAATCAAAGTATATAGTTTTTAAAAATTCTATGCACTACTCTTTTTGAAAATTACAACTGTTTGAACCAGGTACTATTGCTATAACAGATAATATTTTAAAATTTAAAGATAAACAGGAGGATCTGTTAGGGGAACAGTATTCTTATATTGATTTTCTGTATTTAGTTGCAGATGTTACTGTTCATAAAGATATACAAGTACCACTGATGTTGGTATTGCACGTAGAGAGTAGATAAAAATGATAAATTGGATTCTGCCTGACAGAAATGCAGTCTGAGAGAAAACTTTTCTCTTTCAATATCATCTCTTTACACTTGGCCTAAGTTTAAGATAACAGTGCTGCCTTTCAGAATTCAGCCTTTCTTTGAAGATATTTTTTGTATCAGCATATTACATCCAAAATACTTCATGCTCAATATTATGTTATATGTAAAATGAGAATCATGCAAACATTAATATCTGAATTAAACATACCAAAATTAATTTTATACTTTCAAATGTGGAATTACAATAGAGCTTTCTTTCACAAGGTTGATTTTTAGATTATCTTACAATAAAAGCATCTGAAAAATTTTGGCTCACTTAGTCTTTCTCAGAGTTTCTTTTTATAAGGAAATCTTGGCAGACTGTGATCTGTACCATGAACTACTGATTGTAGGGGGAAATAATGATGCTATTTATTTTTGTGATTTTTTTTCAAATTGAACAATCAAGTTAAAACCTAAGGTAATGTTTCAAAAGTAATCACCGTATATGTGGTCTTATCCTTTTATCCTTATTTTCTCTGTAAACGACTCCTTTTCTGCTCTTCTGATTTCTTAATATTTTTCACTTTCTTCAGTTAAAATTTATTAATCACACATTTACTACTAATCAGGAATTATGAAGACTGGCATTTAAAAACTACTCTACTAGAGAGAACAACTTCCAGTTGAAATTCTTCATGGTTGGGTGACTAAAGATTCCAAAAGAGAGTGGTTTGGATGAATCAGCACCAGCTTGGAAAGGGAGCTCTTGAATCTGCTCCACATTTCTTATGAATGACTTAGATGAAGATACACAAAATAAATTTTTAGGGCATGAAAAGTTGAAAGGAATAGCTAATATGTTGAGTAGAGAAATAGGAATTTAAAATTATCTCAATGGACTGACATGCTATGTCATGGCAAATAATATGTTATTTCATGTGAATAAATATATATGTCTGCATTAATATATATAAAATATTCACTTAATTTCAAGGAAACAATACAGAAAGGTTTTAGTTGACTGCATGTTTTATATGAGCCAACAATATGATAAAGCTGGTAAAACTGTCAAAATAATAATGGACTATAGTAGTTAATAGTTTTTAAATAGTTTCCAAGAGGTCCCTGGTATTAGTCAGTTCTTGCACTGCTATAAAGAAATATCTGAGACTGAGTAGTTTATAAAGAAAAGAGGTTTAATTGGCTTATAGTTCTACAGGCTGTACAGGAAGCATAGTGGCTTCTGCTTCTGGGGAGACCTCAGGAAACTTACAGTCATGCCAGAAGGCGAAGAGGAAGCTGGCTCAACTTACATGGCCAGAGTAGGAGCAAGGGGAAGGGGAGGTGCTACACACTTTTAAACAACCAGATACCCTGAGAACTCTTATTATGAGAACAGCACTAGGGGGACAGTGCTAAACCATTCATGAGAAATCACCCCCATGATCCAGTCACCTCCCACCAGGCCCCACCTCCAACATGGGGGATTACAATTCCACATGATGTTTGGGCAGGGACACAGATCCAAGCCATATGACCCCCTGTACTCTGTTGTCTGCTCTTTAGGATACGTTTGGAGTATTTGTTTCGTTTTACACTTTATATATTAAGGAATAATTGGATATCCATAAGATGAACAAGATCATGCTTTTAGGAAGAGATACTTTATTTGGAGGGAATGCTTGAGAAGTCTAGAGAAGGACTTCTTAATTCTAGGGGACCTGATCTGGAGAAAAAATTTCTGGCAATGAGCATAAAATTATTCTGCCTTCTTATGAAAGGCAGGACTAGGATCACTGAGTATATAGAAGTTTTAGGGAAGTAGATTACATTATTATGTAATGGTGTGAAAAGTTGGAATCACTCAATTGGGCTGCCTTCACAAAGTGAGTCCTTTCCCCGTCAAGCTGAATGGCAATTTGTCTAGATTATTATTGTAAAGAGGGGATTAATTTACTAGCTGGATGGGATGACTTCTCTGGCCCCTTCCATTTTTTGTGTATATGTAGTAGGATTTATTGAAGAGTTTGGAAGTTTTTGTTTTTGTTGTGGACACCTTTTAATTCATATTATTCCTCAAAGTATGATTTGGGAAAGAGGTTGGTGTTGGAATTGTAACAGGCTTCATGATACATGCGGACTCCCTACCCATGCCATTTGACCATTTTTAATCTGTGAGCCTTTGTCATTTTCACTGCCTAAGAAATTAATCAACTGATGGTTTTATTTGAAGAGTAGGTGTTTACTGATAGGTCAGTCTCATTATTTTACTGATATGTATATACAGGGATATGGGAATATAATTCCTAGACATTTGTAACCTTAATTCAGTATGGTAAAATTTAGTCAATTTTTAATTACTGTGTATTCTTCCCATCCGTTTACACAGTTCAGTGGTTTCCTTTCTTCGTTCATATTCCTTAAATAGTCTTTGTTCCATGGACTGTCATTTTTTATTACATAATTTCTCTGTCCCTGCTGATTGCATTAGTCTAGTACTGGCAAGCAGAGGGTTATCCAAATGTTTATGAAGTAAACCAGAGTAGGATGGTATAGAAGTAGGAACAGATATTTTTCTGCAAATTTCACCAAATCTTTTCTGTGTTGTCATTAAAGAGACTCCTACCTGACTGCTGTTGTAGTGGGACAGATTTTGATCCCAAGTTTAGTAACATATACTTTTTTCGTTCATTTGGAAATAATTAGTGCTTGTGCTTATTAATTAAGAAATTACTTAGTTTGGTTTGCTACCAGTGCAAAAAGAAATTTTCAGTTTACATTTAAAAGGTTGAAGTGATTTAAAAATTATTAATATTGCAGCCCTTCTCAAACATTTCAGCTGATGAACAAGTTTTTAGCGTTTTCTCTGTACGTTTCTAAGTTTTTATTTTGAAATAATTTCAGATTTAAAGACAGACTGTAGGAAGAATTACAGATAATTCTCATGTACTTATAACCCAGATTTCCTAAATGGAAAATGGAAACATTTTATCATAGTTATTTTCTCTGCCTTCTTCTTTTTTCTTTTTGAACTATTTGAGATAAAGTTACAGTCATGATTATGTTTTTATCCCCAAATACTCAAGTATGCATTTCTTAAAATCAGGAACATGGTCTAAAACAACCACAATGCAATGATCAAAATCAGGAACTTAACATTGATACAGTACTTTTATTTATTTAATCTATATCCTTTATTTAAATTAGACCCGTTGACCCAGTAATGTCCTTTATGAGAACACAAAAGAAATCTGATTTAGAATCTGATATAGGCTCAGACAATTAGATTTAGTCATCATGTCTCCCTTAATTTGGAAGAATTCCTTATTTTTTCTTTGTCTTTTATGATATTGACATATTTTGAAGTGTGTAGGTCAGTTAGTTAATTGATAAAATGTTCATAAGCTTGGGTTTTTCTGCTCTTTTCCTCATGATTAGCTTTGGATTTATGCAGTCTTGGCAGGAATACTATGGAAGTGTTTTTGTTTTCTTTTCAGTACAGAAGGTCTGGAGATACATTGTAAAGATTTGTCCAGTTATTGATTATATTAACTTTGATCATTTTGTTAAGGTGGTTTCTCCACTTTGCCAGTTTGTTCCCTATGAAGTTATTATTTTATCCTTTAATAAATATCTTATGTGAAAATACTTTGAGACTTTGTAAATATCTATTTCTCATCAAAGTTAAATACAGTAGTTTTAGCACCTGTTGATTCTTGCATTAATGAAGCATCACTGCTTTAGAAAAAGCATTACTATGATAGTTGTAAAATGCTTTTTCTCATTCTGTCACTTGTGTATTTACTAATTGTCATTGTACTGTAAGGAAGAACTTTCTCACTTGCTTACTGACGTATTTATTTATATTAGCATGAACTCATTAATTCTTACCTTAATCTATGAGTTAAAATCCGTTACTATGGTTTTGTTTTTTGCTCAAATTATCCCGGATTTGGCCTTTTGGAACCTTTTCTGGATGGTTCTGTTTCCTTTTGAAAAATCTCCATAATTCCCTGAATTCTTCTTTATTCTGTGACACAAAAAGATGTTCCAGACTCATTGTATACGGATCTCTTCCTGTCTAGGAAGAATCCATTTCTCCAAGGAGCTATAGTTTCTTTTATTTGAATATGATTTTTAGAAACCAAGACCTGGGCACTTCATTTCTATTGGAGTATCATTTATACTGGAGTATTCATATATACTGGAGTATCATTGCTTCTAGTTGCTCTTAGTGGACAAACATAAAATATATATGTACACACATGAATATATATATACACACACACACAAAAACACACACACACACACACACATACACATACATATATACCAATTTCTGCATTGGTCTATCTATATTTAAAAATCTATAATGTGTAATGCTATTTATCATCGCCACAACTTAATGTCTACATAGAATGATAGGAAGCTTTATCAAATATGTCTTTATTTTGCCTTCATTTCTAAGGATTATTTTCACTGGATATAGAATTCTGAATGAAATCTCACTGGATAGGCTCAATAATAGTATGGATATAATAGAGAAAAGTGTCAGTGAACCAGAAGATAGATCATTAGAAATTATTGTGTCTGAAAAATAGAGATAAAAGATTGAGAAAAAATGAACAGAGTTTCATGGGCCTGCTGAATAATATCAAAATTTATGATGTTAATGTAATTAGAGTCTTAGAGAGACTGACAAGGAAAATATGTTTGAAGAAATAGTGGGTAAAAAGTCTTGTAAATGAAGAGAAAGTCACATTTAATGATTAAAGAAGGTCAGTGAACACCAGTTAGGATAAGTACAAAGAAAATCCAGGTGATTTATGGTGGCTCATGTCTGTAATCCTAGTACTTTGGAAGGCTAAGGTGGGAGGATTACTTGAGACCAGGAGTTTAATAACATCCTGGGCAACATGGTGAGACCCCTGCCTCTACAAAAAATAAAAAAATTAGGCAGGCATGATGGTGGGTGCCTGTAGGCCTAGCTACTCAGGAGACTGAGGCAGGAAGATCTTTTGTACCTAGGAGTTCAAGGTTACAGTGAACCATGATTGCGCTACTGCACTTCAGCCTGGGCAACAGTAAGACCTGAGACCCTGTCTCTAAAGAATAAGAAAGAAAATCTTGCCTAGATAGATTGTAATCAAGCTGCTGAAACCACAGATGAAAACAAAGTTTTGAGACAGAGAAAAATTACTTACCATATACAATGAAATAATGACTTAAATGACCACAAATTTCTCATTGAAAATCATGGGGGCTAGAGACAGATGAAGAAAAAAAAATTATCAATATCAGGAATGAAAAGGGGGGATATATAATAGTACTACAGACATTAAAAGGATAATAAGAGAATACAGCAACAGTCTTATGCCACACATTTGACAATGAGATGAAATAAATAAATGTTTTGAAAATTGCACCTTACCACAATTAATGCAAGAAGCAGCAGAGAATCTGAATAACTATATCTGTTAAGGAAAAGGAATTGCCCTAATGCCAAAACCAGATAAAAATATTGAAAAGCTGGTAATTATAGACAAAAATCTATCATGAATGTAAATGCAAGAATCTTAATAGGATATTAGTAATCAAATGTAATAATATATAAAAGGATAATACATGCCTAAGTAGAAGGTATCCCAAGAAAACAAGGTTTATTTAACATTCTAAAGCCAATCAGTGTAATTAAAAAAAAGAAATGAATCCCATTATTATTTTGGTAGATGCATTTAAGACATGTGACAATAATCCATTTATTAAATAAAAATTAGGAAATTCCTCAAACTCTGCACACCTATGAATAATCTGTAACTCATATTTAATGGTGAAAGACAGAATCTTATTCCCCTGAGAATAAGAACAAGACAAGGATACCTACTTTTGCCCACTTCCATTCAGCATTGTAATGGAGGTTCTAGCCATTGTGATAAGGTATATGTTATGGGTTGAATCGTGTACCTCAAAAAGTTGTGTTGAAGTCCTAACCTCTGGTACCTTTGAACGTATTCTTACCTAGAAATAGGGTCTTTGCATTGTAATCAAGTTAAAATGAGGCCATGCTGATTTAGGGTGGGTCCTAATCCAATATGACTAGTGTCCTTATTAGAAGAGAAGAGTCGCAGTGGGAAGGCAGTCATATGAAGATGGAGACAGATACTGGAATTATGTTCCCACAAGGCAAGGAACTTCTAGGGCAACCAGAAGCTGGAAGAGGGAAGGAAGAATTTTTTCCTAGCAGCTTTGGAGGGAGCATGGCCCAGTAACACCTTAATTTTGGACTTCTAGCCTCTAGAACTGCAAGATAATAAATTTTTGTTGTTTTCAACCAAGCAGTTTGTGGTACTCTCTGGGAAACTGAAATATAGCAAGTAAAAGAAATGAAAGGAATAAAGATGGGGAAATGAGACATAACACTGTTACTGTTTACAGATGTTATGATTATTACATGAAAATATTTTAGGAACCCTATAAAACAACTCTTAGAACTAATAAGTGAATCGTCATGATTGCAAACTACAAGGTTAATATACTAAAATTGGTGCATTCATTTATCCTAACAGCATACGGTTAGAAATTGAATTTTAAAAGAATCCCATTTATAGTAGCACTAAAAATCATAAAATACTTAGGTATAAACAAAACAAAAGATGTCCAAGACCCCTACACTAAAAATACAAAATATTGCCAATAGGATAGGAGGGAAGAAACTGAGAAGCTGATTATAAAAACTATGTGGAAATAAAAAAGGACCTAGAATGACCAAAGAAGTTTAAAGAAAAGGAAGTTGGAGGACTTATCCTACCTGATTTGAAGAACTAATATAAGGCTACAATAATCAACACATTTTGGTATGATGAAATTATACACGATAGATAATCTAAAAATAGGCCCACACATATATGAGCAATTGATTTTTTTAATAGAGGTATCTGTTCTAAGACAAATTCTTGTGGTTCTCTGATATTTCTACACATCTTTCGAGCAAGATGCATTGGCATGTTTGTTCTAGACTATCTTTCCAAAGACGTTTGTATAGTAAACTTGCTTGGGAGATTGAGATAGTGCCTTTCTCTGGGAGAAGAGTCTGGATTTGTTTTCTTTTATTTTTAGCCGTGCAACAATAGCTTATTATGTATGGGTTTTAAAGGTTTCAAAAATTATTTCCTGAATCTCTCCATACACAGGCAAAAATAAATATCCTATTTAACGTATTGGAATGTACAACTTAATCATTGCCTAGAGAAGGGAAAATTATCCCCAAAACATGCTTAACCAGGAGGCCAATTCATCTGCTGACTCCAAGAACATGGAGATGAACATGATAGACAGACTGTCCGCCATCTGAACCTTCATTCATCACCATTCATTCAGTAACCCTTACTCAGGCCCAGATGAGCAGCACATTTCTTGCCAACAATCATTAAATGTCCAAGAAGGCTCTCATTATCATCTTCTGCTGCAGAAATCTGGGATATCTGTTTCTTGGGTATCACTAGAAAATGTGTTGGAAGAGGCCAAGATGGCGGGTGACATCACCAAGGCTTACGTCACTTGGCCTGGTGACAACACAATCTTTGGGAATATTTTCCACAAAGAAATCCCAGATAAAATTACTTTTAAGTATGACTAGTATCTTTCTTTTCATGACATTTTCTCTCAAGCACTAACAGGACGGAGGAACTAGATTTGTTTTCTGACCACGATAGTAAGCATAATGTCTTCAACTTAGGCAAAGCCTGGGTAGGGTTGCCAGCAGCCACTGTGTAAGAGTGAGGGTTTGCTAAGTTTATGGTTCCTCAGTTGTGACACTGACCCGCTGTGTGCCAGCCTTCATCTGACCTTGCTTCTGCATTTCCCTGTGGGCCTTGGTGGGTAAGGAGACCAGTGCAAACATGAAGCTCTTTCTGCCTGATATGCTGAGAGTAATAAGGTGCTTTGTCTCTGATTCAGGTGTCTTGGGTCTTCTGCCAGTGTGAGGGAAGCCATGGCATGCTAACTTGTAGCTTGCAAGTAGGGTAAAATCTCAGATCCTTCATAGTTCTTGACAGTACCAAGGTAATTAAAAGGGAAAAGGAAAATCTTTTCAGAAATGGCACCATATTAACTGGATATCCATCTGTAAAACAATTAACATTAACCCTTAACTTCATACCAGACATAAAAATTCGATTGGATCATAGACCAACATGTAAAACTTAAAACTATACTACTTAGAAAAAATAGGCTGGGCATGGTGGCTCGCGCCTGTAATCCTAGCACTTTGGGAGGCCAAGGCAGGCAGATCACTTGAGGTTAGGAGTTCGAGACCAGGCTGGCCAACATGGGGAAACCCCATCTCTACTGAAAGTACAAAAATTACCCGGATGTGATGTCAGGCGCCTGTAATCCCAGCTACTCGGGAGGCTGAGGCACAAGAATCCCACTTGAACCCATGAGGTGGAGGTTGCAGTGAGCCCAGATCACGCCACTGCACTCCAACCTGGGCGATAGAATGAGATTCAGTCTCAATTAAAATAAATAAATAAATAAATAAAAAACATAGAACTTAAAATCTGCACCCTTGGGGCATGACACAGTAAGGTCACATCACAAAAAAGCAAGAATTGAAGAAAACATTTCCAAAACGTATATCAGACAAAGGACTTGTGTCCAGAATATATAAAGTACTCTTTCCATTTAATAATAACAAGACAATCCAATTTTAAAATAGTAGGCAAAATTTTTGAACAGATACTTGATAAAAGAAAATACATGAATAATTGATAAACCATAAACAGATGATTAGCATAGGTTGTTATCAGAGAAGTGCAAGGTAAAATCACAATTTTATCTTACTCTACATCCATTAGGATGGCAAGCGTGTGGAACAACTGGAAATTATATATATCACTGAGGTTAATGCAAAACAGTAAACAATTTGGCAATTGCTCGAAGCATTAAGCATCCCCCCAAACCAAGCCAGCCATTCCACTGGCTTTTTTAAATTTATTTATACAAAAGAAATGAAAACATGTGCCCATACACAGATTTGTACATGAATGCTGATACCAGTTTCATTTGCCATAGCCAAAACTGGAAACAACCCAAATTCCATCAACAGGTGAATGGAGAAACAAACTATATTATACCCAAACAGTGGACTCAGCAGTGAGAAGGAACAAACGGCTATATCATTATCATCATCATCATCATCAATGAATTTCAAAATAATTACCCTTAAAGAGACCAGACCAATAGAGAAATATTTATTATATAATTCTACTTATATACAGTTCTAGAAAGTACAATGAACCTGTAGTGACGTAAAGCAGATCAGTGTTAGCCTGGAAACAGGGTACAGTGAGAGATGGATTGTAAGGGGTCTGGTAGAAATGCTTGTTATCTTCAGTGTAGTGATGGTTTCATGGTAATATATAGGTAAGAAATCGTCAAATTGTACAGTTTATATATCCAGGTCATTGTGAATCAAATGTCAATAAAATTTAAAAGGAAGATATAAATTAAATATTCCATTATTTTTTAGAATATTCAATTTGTAAGTTCAGCTTTATCATAGAAAAGAGCTACATTTTTGTTGTTGTGGTTATTTATTTATTTATTTGTATTATACTTTAAGTTTTAGGGTGCATGTACAGCACGTGTAGGTTTGTTACATAGGTATACATGTGTCATGGTGGTTTGCTACACCCCTCAACCCATCATCTACATTAGGTATTTCTCCTACTGCTATACCTCTCCTAGCCACCGCCCCCTACCCTGCCCCCAAGACAGGCCCCGGTGTGTTATGTTCCCCTTCCTGTGTCCATGTGTTCTCACTGTTCAACTCCCACTTATGAGTGAGAACATGCAGAGTTTGGTTTTCTGTTCTTGTGTTAGTTTGCTGAGAGTAATGGTTTCTAGCTTCATCCATGTCCCTGCAAAGAACATGAACTCATCCTTTTTTATGACTGCATAGCATTCCATGGTGTATATGTGTCACATTTTCTCTATCCAGTCTATCGTTGATGGGCATTTGGATTGGTTCCAAGTCTTTGCTATTGTGAACAGTGCTGCAGTAAACATATGTGTGCATGTGTCTCTAGAGTAGAATGATTTTATAATTCTTTGGGTATATACCCAGTAATGGGATTGCTGAGTCAAATGGTATTTCTGGTTCTAGATCCTTGAGGAATCGCCACAGTGTCTTCCACAATGGTTGAACTAATTTACACTCCCACCAGGAGTGTAAAAGCATTCCTATTTCTCCACATCCTCTTGAGCATCTGTTGTTTCCTGACTAAAAATGATTGCCATTCTAACTGGTGTGAGATGGTGTCTCATTGTGGTTTTGATTTGCATTTCTCTAATGACCAGTGATGATGAGCATTTTTTCATATGCTTGTTGGCCGCATAAATGTCTTCTTTTGAAAAGTGTCTGTTCATATTCTTTGCTCACTTTTTGATGGGGTTGATTTTTTTTTCTTGTACATTTGTTTAAGTTCTTTGTAGATTCTGGATATTAGTCCTTTTTCAGATGGATAGATTGCAAAAATTTTTTCCCATTCTGTAGGTTGCCTCTTCACTGTGATGATAGTTTATTTTGTTGTGAAGAAACTCTTTAGTTTAATTAGATCCCATTGGTCAATTTTGGCTTTTGCTGCCATTACTTTTGGTGTTTTAGTCATGAAGTCTTTGCCCATGCCTATGTCCTGAATGGTATTGCCTAGGTTTCCTTCTAGGGTTTTTATGGTTTTAGGTCTTATGTTTAAGTCTTTAATCCATCTTGAGTTAATTTTTGTATAAGATGTAAGGAAGGGGTCCAGTTTCAGTTTTCTGCATTTAGCTAGCCAGTTTTCCCAATGCCATTTATTAAATAGGGAATCCTTTCCCCATTGCTTGTTTTTGTGAGGTTTCTCAAAGATCAGATGGTTGTAGATGTGTGGTGTTATTTCTGAAGGCTCTGTTCTGTTCCACTGGTCTATATCTCTGTTTTGGTACCAGTACCATGCTGTTTTGGTTCCTGTAGCCTTGTAGTATAGTTTGAAGTCAGGTAGTGTGATGCCTCCAGCTGTGTTCTTTTGGCTTAGGATTGTCTTGGCAATGTGGGCTCTTTTTTGGTTCCATATGAACTTTAAAAGAGTTTTTTTTCCAATTCTGTGAAGAAAGTCATTGGTAGTTTACGGGGATAGCATTGAATCTATAAATTACCTTGGGCAGTATGGCCATTTTCATGATATTGATTCTTCCTATCCATGAGTATGGTAGGTTGTTCCATTTGTTTGTGTCCTCTTTTATTTCACTGAGCAGTGGTTTGTAGCTGTCTCTTATACACATCTAGATGTGTATAAGAGACAGGCTTAGTTTGGCTGGATATGAAATTCTGGGTTTAAAATTCTTTTCTTTAAGAATGTTGAATATTGGCCCCCACTCTCTTCTGGCTTGTAGAGTTTTTGCCGAGAGATCTGCTGTTAGTCTGATGGGCTTCCATTTGTGGGTAATCTGACCTTTCTCTCTGGCTGCCCTTAACATTTTTTTCCTTCGTTTCAACTTTGGTGAATCTGACAATTATGTGTCTTGGAGTTGCACTTCTCGAGGAGTATCTTTGTGGTGGTGTTTGTATTTCCTGAATTTGAATGTTGGCCTGCCTTACTAGGTTGGGGAAGTTCTCCTGGATGATATCCTCCAGAGTGTTTTCCAACTTGGTTCCATTTTCCCTGTGACTTTCAGGCACACCAATCAGACGTAGATTTGGTCTTTTCACATAATCCTATATTTCTTGGAAGCTTTGTTCATTTCTTTTTACTTTTTTTTCTCTAAACTTCTCTTTTTGCTTCATTTCATTCATTTGGTCTTCTATCATTGATACTCTTTCTTCCAGTTGATAGAGTCAGTTACTGAAGCTTGTGCATTTGTCACGTAGTTCTTGTGTCATGATTTTCATCTCCGTCAGTTCATTTATGGACTTCTCTGCATTGATTATTCTAGTTATCTATTCTTCCATTCTTTTTTCAAGGTTTTTAGTTTCTTTGCGCTGGTTACGTAGTTCCTCCTTTAGCTCTGAGAAGTTTGATTGACTGAAGCCTTCTCTCAACTCGTCAAAGTCATTCTCCATCTAGCTTTCTTTCATGGCTGGCGATGAGCTGCGTTCCTTTGGAGGGGGAGAGGAGCTCTGATTTTTTGAATTTCCGGCTTTTCTGCACTGCTTTTTCCCCATCTTTGTGGTTTTATCTGCCATTGGTCTTTGATGATGGTGACGTACTGATGGGGTTTTGGTGTGGGTGTTCTTTGTGTTTGTTAGTTTTCCGTCTAACAGTCGGGACCCTCAGCTGTAGGTCTGTTGGAGTTTGCTTGAGGTCCATGCCAGACTCTGTTTGCCTGGGTATCAGCAGCGGAGGCTGCAGAAGATAGAATATTGCTGAATAGCGAGTGTTGCTGTCTGATTCTTGCTCTGGAAGCTTCGTCTCAGAGGTCTACCCAGCCGTGTGAGGTGTGAGGTGTCAGTCTGCACCTAGTGGGGGATGTCTCCCAGTTAGGCTACTCAGGACTCAGGGACCCGCTTGAGCAGGCAATCTGTCCATTCTCAGATCTCAACCTCTGTGCTGGGAGAACCACTGCTGTCTTCAAAGCTGTCAGACACGGACATTTACCTCTGCCAAGTTTTCTGCTGCTTTTTGTTTAGCTATGATCTGACCCCAGAGGTGAAGTCTACAGATGCAGGCAGGCCTCCTTGAGCTGAGGTGGGCTCCACCCAATTTGAGCTTCCTGGCCACTTTGTTTACCTACTTAAACCTCAGCAATGTTGGGCTCCCCTCCCCCAGCCCTGCTGCCACCTTGCAGTTAGATCTCAGACTGCTGTGCTAGCAATGAGGGAGGCTTCATGGGTGTGGGACCCTCTGGGCCAGGTGTGGGGTATAATCTCCTGCTGTGCCATTTGCTAAGACCCTTGGTAAATTACAGTATTAAGGTGGAAGTTACCCGATTTTCCAGGTGTTGTCTGTCTCCATTTTCCTTGGGTAGGAAAAGGAATTCCCTTCCCCCTTGTGCTTCCCATGTGAGGCGATGCCTCGCCCTGCTTCAGCTCTTGCTGGTTCAGCTGCACCCATGGACCAGCACCAACTGTCTGACACGCCCCAGTGAGATGAACCCAGTATCTCAGTTGAAAATGCAGAAATCACCCATCTTCTGTGTCGCTCACGCTAGGAGCTGGAGGCTGGAGCTGTTCCTATTTGGCCATCTTGGGCACTGCCTCCTTGAGTGAGTTTCTTAATCCTGAGTTCTAATTTGATTGCACTGTGTTCTGAAAGACTGTTTGTTATGATTTCCATTCTTTTACTTTTGCTGAGGAGTGTTTTACTTCCACTAGAATTTTATTCTAAAATTCTAATTTTAGAATAAGTGTGATGTGGTACTGAGAAGAATGTATATTCTGTTGATTTGGGGTGGAGAGTTCTGTAGATGTCTATTAGGTCGCTTGGACCAGAGCTGAGTTCAAGTCCTGAATATCCTTGTTAATTTTCTGTCTCATTGATGTGTCTAATATTGACAGTGGGGTGTTAAAGTCTCCCACTATTATTGTGTGGGAGTCTAAGTCTCTTTGTAGTCTCTAAGAACTTGCTTTATGAATCTGGATGCTCCTGTAGTGGGTGCATATATATTTAGGATAGTTAGCTCTTCTTGTTGCATTGATCCCTTTACCATTGTATAATGAATGCCCTTCTTTGTCTCATTTGATCTTTGTTGCTCTAAACTCTGTTTTCTCATAGAGTAGGATTACAACCCCTGCTTTTTTTCGCTTTTCATTTGCTTGGTAAATATTTCTTCATTTCTTTATTTTGAGCGTATGCGTGTCTTATGAATACAGCACACTGAGAGATTTTGATTCTTTATCCAATTTGCCAGTCTGTGTCTTTTAATTGGGGGCATGTAGACCATTTACATTTAAGGTTAATATTGTTATGTGTGAATTTTATACCGTCATTATGCTGCTAAGTGGTTATTTTGCCCATTAGTTTCTTCATAGTGTCAATAGGCTTTATAATTTGGTGTGTTTTTGCAGTGGCTGATACTGATTATTCCTTTCCACATTTAGTGTTTCCTTTAGGATCTCTTGTAAGGCAGGCCTGGTAGTGACAGAAATCTCTCAGCATTTGCTTGTCTGTAAAGGATTTTATTTCTCCTTCCTGTATGAAGCTTAGTTTGGCTGGGCATGAAATTCTGGATTGAAAATCCCCCCCCCCTTTTTTTTTTTTTTTGGAGATGGCGTCTCGCCGTCACCTGGTTGGAGTGCAATGGCATGATCTCAGCTCACTACAACCTTTGCCTCCTAGGTTCCAGCCATTCTCCTGCCTCAGCCTCCCAAGTACCTGGGATTACAGGTGCTCACCACCACGCCTGGCTAATTTTTGTATTTTTAGTAGTGATGGGGTTTTACCATGTTGGCCAGGCTGTTCTTGAACTCCTGACCTCGTGATCTGCCCACCTCATCCTCCTAAAGTGCTGGAATTACAGGTGTGAGCCACCGTGCCTGGCAAAAATTCTTTTCTTTAAGAATATTGTATATTGGTCCCCACTTTCTTCTGGCTTGTAGGGTTTCTGCAGAGAGATTCACTGTTAGCCTGATGGGCTTCCTTTTCTGGGTAACCCAACGTTTCCTCTGTCTGCCTTTAACATTTTTTCCGTTATTTCAACCTTGGTGAATCTGACAATTACGTGTCTTGCAGTTGCTCTTCTTGAGGAGTAACATTTTAGTGTTTTCCGTATTTCCTGAATTTAAACATTGGCCTGTCTTGCTAGGTTGGGCAAGTTCTCCTGGATAATATCCTGAAGAGTGTTTTCCAACT
>NW_012101454.1:1318395-1318961 GCF_000951045.1 Mandrillus leucophaeus
ATTTTGTATCCTGAGACTTCGCTGAAGTTGCTTATCAGCCTAAGGAGATTTTGGGCTGAGACGATGGGTTTTCTAAATATACAATCATGTCATCTGCAAACAGGGACAATTTGAGTTCCTCTCTTCCTATTTGAATATCCTTCATTTCTTTCTCTTGCCTGATTGCCCTAGCCAGAACTTCCAACACTACGTTGAACAAGAGTGGTGAGAGAGGGCATCCCTGTCTTATGCCAGTTTTCAAAGGGAATGCTTCCAGTTTTTGCCCATTCAGTGTAATATTGGCTATGGGTTTGCCATAAATAGCTCTTACTATTTTGAGATATGTTCCATCAATACCAAATTTATTGAGAGTTTTTAGCATGAAGTGCTGTTGAATTATGTCAAAGTCCTTTTCTACATCTATTGAGATAATCATGTGGTTTTTGTCTTTGGTTCTGTTTATATGCTGGATTACTCTTATTGCTTTGCGTATGTTGAACCAGCCTTGCATCCTAGGGATGAAACACACTTGATCATGGTGGATAAGGTTTGATGTGCTGCTGGATTCAGTTTGCCAGTATTTTATT
>NW_012101454.1:1325461-1355505 GCF_000951045.1 Mandrillus leucophaeus
TCTTCTTGTTGCATTGATCCCTTTACCATTGTATAATGAATGCCCTTCTTTGTCTCATTTGATCTTTGTTGCTCTAAACTCTGTTTTCTCATAGAGTAGGATTACAACCCCTGCTTTTTTTCGCTTTTCATTTGCTTGGTAAATATTTCTTCATTTCTTTATTTTGAGCGTATGCGTGTCTTATGAATACAGCACACTGAGAGATTTTGATTCTTTATCCAATTTGCCAGTCTGTGTCTTTTAATTGGGGGCATGTAGACCATTTACATTTAAGGTTAATATTGTTATGTGTGAATTTTATACCGTCATTATGCTGCTAAGTGGTTATTTTGCCCATTAGTTTCTTCATAGTGTCAATAGGCTTTATAATTTGGTGTGTTTTTGCAGTGGCTGATACTGATTATTCCTTTCCACATTTAGTGTTTCCTTTAGGATCTCTTGTAAGGCAGGCCTGGTAGTGACAGAAATCTCTCAGCATTTGCTTGTCTGTAAAGGATTTTATTTCTCCTTCCTGTATGAAGCTTAGTTTGGCTGGGCATGAAATTCTGGATTGAAAATCCCCCCCCCCTTTTTTTTTTTTTTTGGAGATGGCGTCTCGCCGTCACCTGGTTGGAGTGCAATGGCATGATCTCAGCTCACTACAACCTTTGCCTCCTAGGTTCCAGCCATTCTCCTGCCTCAGCCTCCCAAGTACCTGGGATTACAGGTGCTCACCACCACGCCTGGCTAATTTTTGTATTTTTAGTAGTGATGGGGTTTTACCATGTTGGCCAGGCTGTTCTTGAACTCCTGACCTCGTGATCTGCCCACCTCATCCTCCTAAAGTGCTGGAATTACAGGTGTGAGCCACCGTGCCTGGCAAAAATTCTTTTCTTTAAGAATATTGTATATTGGTCCCCACTTTCTTCTGGCTTGTAGGGTTTCTGCAGAGAGATTCACTGTTAGCCTGATGGGCTTCCTTTTCTGGGTAACCCAACGTTTCCTCTGTCTGCCTTTAACATTTTTTCCGTTATTTCAACCTTGGTGAATCTGACAATTACGTGTCTTGCAGTTGCTCTTCTTGAGGAGTAACATTTTAGTGTTTTCCGTATTTCCTGAATTTAAACATTGGCCTGTCTTGCTAGGTTGGGCAAGTTCTCCTGGATAATATCCTGAAGAGTGTTTTCCAACTTGGTTCCATTCTCCCTGTCACTTTCAGGTACACCAATCAAACATAGATTTGGTCTTTTCACATAGTCCCATATTTCTTTGAGGCTTCATTCATTCCTTTTCATTCTTTTTTCTCTAATATTATCTTCATGCTTTATTTCATTAAGTTGATCTTGAATCTCTGATACCCTTTCTTCCACTTGATTGATTTGGCTGTTGATACTTGTGTATGCTTCACGAAGTTCTTGTGCTCTGTTTTTCAGCTCCATAAGGTCATTTATTTTCTTCTCTAAACTGGTTATTCTAGTTAGCAATTGGTGTAACCTTTTATCAAGGTTCTTAGCTTCCTTGCATTGGGTTAGAACATGTTCCTTTAGCTCGGAGGAGTTTGTTATTACTTACCCACGTACTGAAGCCTACTTCTGTCAATTCATCAAACTCATTCTCCATCCAGTTTTGTTTTCTTTCTGACAAGGAGTTGTTATCCTTTGTAGGAAGAGGTGTTCTGGTTTTTGGAATTTTCAGCCTTTTCGTGCTGATTTCTTCTGATCTTCGTGGATTTATCTACCTTTGGTTTTTGATGTTGGTGACCTTCAGATGTGGTTTCTGTGTGCACATCATTTTTGTTGATGTTAATGCTATTTGTTTCTGTTTTTTAGTTTTCCTTCTTACAGTTAGGCCCCTCTACTGCAGATCTGCTGGAGTTTGCTGGAGGTCTACTCCAGACCCAGTTTCCCTGGGTATGACCAGCAGAGGCTCCAGATCAGCAAAGATTGCTGCCTATTCCTTGCTCTGGAAGCTTTGTCCCAGAGGGGCACCCTCCAGATGCCAGCTGGAGCTCTCCTGTATGAGGTGTCTATTGGCCCCTGCTTTGAAGTGTTTCCCTGTCAGGAGACACAGGTGTCAGCGACCCACTTGAGGAAGTGGTCTAGTCTGACCCTTAGTGGAGTTCAAACGCTGTGCTGGGAGATCTGCTGCTCTCTTCAGAGCCAGCAGGCAGGGACGTTTAAATCCTGAAGCTGTGCCCACAGTTGCCCCTTCCCCAAGGTGCTCTGTCCCAGGGAGATGGGGGTTTTATTTATAAGCCCCTGACTGGGGTTGCTGCCTTTTTTTCAGAGATACCCTGCCCATAATGTAGGAATATAGAGAGGCAGTCTGGCTACAGTGGCTTTGCTGAAGTGTGGAGAACTCTGCCCAGTTGGAACTTCCCCTCAGCTCTGTTTACACTGTGAGGGGAAAACCGCATACTGAAGCCTCAGCAATGGCGGACATCCCTCCCCCCACCAAGCTTGAGTGTCCCAGTTCGACTTCAGACTGCTGTGCTGGTAGCAAGAATTTCAAGCCAGTGGATCTTAGTTTGCTGGGCTCCATAGGGGTGGGATCTGTTGAGCTAGACCACTTGGCTCCCTGACTTCAGCCCGCTTTCCAAGGGAGTGAATGGTTCTGTCTTGCTGGCATTACAGCTGCCACCGGGATATGAAAAAATACTCCTGCAGCTAGCTCAGTGTCTGCCTAAACAGCCACCCAGTTTTGTGCTTGAAACCCAGGGCCTGGTGGCATAGGCACCGGAGGGAATCTCCTGGTCTGCAGGTTGCAAAGACCGTGGGAAAAGTGTAGAATCTGGGCCAGAATGCACCATTCCTCACAGGAGACTCTCTCATGGCTTTCCTTGGCTATGGGAGGGAGTTTCCTGACCTCTTGTACTTCCCGGGTGAGGCAATGCCCCATACTGCTTCGACTCACCCTACGTGGGCTGCACCCACTGTGTAACCAGTCCCATTGAGATGAGCCAAGTACCTCAGTTGGAAATGCAGATATCACCCACCTTCCACGTTGATCTCGCTGGGTGCTGCAGACCGGAGCTGCTCCTATTCGGCTATCTTGCCAGCCTCCCTTGAAAAGAGCTACGTTTTTATAGTCATGTGTCACTTAGTGACAGGGATATGTTCTGAGAGATGCTTCAAGGTGATTTTGTTGCTGTGCAAACATCATGGACTGTATTTAAACATAAATGATATAATCTACTACACACCTAGGCTATATGGTATAGTCTATTGCTCTCAGCAACAAACATGTGCAGCATGTTACTCTACTGAATATTGTTGGCAGTTGTATCACAGTGGTATTTGTATAGTTAAATATATCTAAACATGGAAGAGGTAAGGTAAAATTACTGTATGGTATTATAATCTTATGGGACCACCCTCATTTTTGTGGTCTGTTGTCAACCAAAACCTCTTTATGCCGCATGCTTCATATGACTGTACTTGCTTTGTGTATTTTGTTTTTTTTTGTGCTGTGACTTCGTGAATGACCTGCCTGTATATTTACTTTTAGGTCCATTGAGTGACATATATTAGTTTTCAGGATAACATAAAATTATTTACATTTTATTTGGCCTCACTTTTCTCAACTGTAAATTTAGGGTTGTATCATATCACCAAAAGTTCTTCTGTCACTAAAATTCTGTATTGTGATTATGGATAAATGAGTCTTTTGGGATTCAGAATCACCTCAGAAGAAAATACTGTAGAGAAATCAAGTATATTTAATCATAAAACTCATGTGTAATCCTTTTAGAGAATATTTTGGTGATTTTAGATCATTCTAGTAATGCAAAGTTGGACAAACAGAAAACAGCTGCCCAAAGATGAAAACTCAGCCTAGAATGGCTGATATTTCTAATCAGGGGTATAAATGAAATATGAGAAATATGAAATTTTCTTTCATAAAAATGAATTCATATTGCTTACTATATATTTGGAATAATTTAGAATAGCAATCTCAAATGCTCTGCTGAAGGGAAATTAAAAGATTAACACAACACATTTTATTAATATATTGTTCATGTAATTGCATATGTTAACATGTAATCTAGGTAAGTTTTATTAGAAATCGTGTGATGGAATAAATATTAGGTAACTTTTTAGGGCTAGAGGAAATAATGTATATTCACTTGGCTGAACAGAATGTGGAGCATGGGTGGGGAAGTTTTTTAAAAAGTGCCTTTTATGAAGTTTAAAGTTCTTAGAATATGCATATAAGTTTTACTCTATTATGCTTGTTACGTAAAGAACATCCTGTTTAATACATGCAAACAAATTCCATAGACAGATGTTCCCTGGTGACAGAAATGAAACACCTACAGAAGTTGTTTGTAGCAGGGCTGCATTGACATAATAGCCCTCTTTGAGTGGAGCCTGAAGCAGGAAGATAGCTAAACTGACTGAACCTTGTGGTTTCACTCTTTAGACCTGCTTGGACAAACAAGAAGGTCGGTGTGAAAAGTCTATTTGCAGATTAGTTTCAGAAGAAATTCTCAGAAGTGATTTTTTGTTAAAGCCAAGGAAAATAGAACTCCTGTTTTTGGTGCATATGTCACAGCTGAGCCTTTCTGTTTGAAGAGCTTCATTTAATAATTTTTGCCTTTTGGAGTATAGGCGCTAGACTATATCCTAGACACTGTAGCATTGATAAATGTTAACATACAGAGGCTGCGTATATTCTTTGCACCAAATACTTTCCTTCCTTGCACTGTTCTGTCACAAATCTTTTTCATGGGGTGAGGAAGTGTTTTATGGGAGGCCAAGCTACTTTTTAAAGGATCATGTGAAAACGTGAATTGAAATTTATTATTATTATTATTGTTATTATTGTGTAGTAAGTCCTAACTTAATGGAAATTTTTGTGTTCTGGAACTGTAAGCAGGTTTTGAGTTCATTGTAAGTAGACCAGATTTTGATTTAGAAAAAAATATTTGGAAAAAGTTAGAGAAATTGTGATTGAGATAATTGATTCTAGGCAATAGCTGATGATGTTAAATTTCTGTGCAGTTAGATAGAATGTATGTTAAAATATTACTCAACTGTTTAACCATCAGTGAATGAAGGGAGCCCAGAAGATCTGTTTAGTCTTAAGTAATTACAGAAGACAACTTGTGTGTTGTAAAGTGATTTTTCCCCTTAATAAGTTTGGTAAAGAACTATTAGGGATAGGAGACTTACATCGTGCTACCACTGGAATTATTGTAATTAATTTTTAAATGGGAATTTTATCTAATAAATCCCAGGGAAGAAAGTTTTATTTTGAAGCATGTCTTTCCTATCATACTCATTATTTGCTTTTTGGAAAATTATTTTAGACGTGTTTGATTTCATATTTCTGATGCATATTTTAGTGAATCAAAACTGACATACATTGCCATTTTAGTTGGCATTTACTTTACTAAATTATTGGTACATTTACTAAGTTTACATGTTACTGTCTTTTTTTAATTTAATTTAATTTAATTTAATTATTATACTTTAAGTTCTAGGGTACATGTACATAACATGCAGGTTTGTTACATATGTATACTTGTACCATGTTGGTGTGCTGCACCCATCAACTCATCATTTACATCAGGTATAACTTCCAATGCATTCCCCCCCACTCCCCCCTCCCCGTAATAGGCCCCGGTGTGTGATGTTCCCCTTCCCGAGTCCAAGTGATCTCATTGTTCAGTTCCCACCTATGAGTGAGAACATGCGGTGTTTGGTTTTCTGTTGTTGCAATAGTTTGCTGAGAATGATGGTTTCCAGCTGCATCCATGTCCCTACAAAGGAAACAAACTCATCCTTTTTTATGGCTGCATAGTATTCCATGGTGTATATGTGCCGCATTTTCTTAATCCAGTCTGTCGCTGATGGACATTTGGGTTGGTTCCAAGTCTTTGCTATTGTGAATAGTGCTGCAATGAACATACGTGTGCATGTGTCTTTATGGCAGCATGATTTATAATCCTTTGGGTATAAACCCAGTAATGGGATGGCTGGGCCATATGGTACTTCTAGTTCTAGATCCTTGAGGAATCGCCATACTGTTTTCCATAATGGTTGAACTAGTTTACAATCCCACCAACAGTGTAAAAGTGTTCCTAGTTCTCCACATCCTCTCCAGCACCTGTCGTTTCCTGACTTTTTAATGATCGCCATTCTAACTGGTGTGAGATGGTATCTCATTGTGGTTTTGATTTGCATTTCTCTGATGGCCAGTGATGACGAGCATTTTTTCATGTGTCTGTTGACTGTATGAATGTCTTCTTTTGAGAAATGTCTGTTCATATCCCTTGCCCACTTTTTGAACATGTTATTGTCTTAAAACGACAGCAGGCTTAGCTTGAGCATCATAGCTGTTGCATGCCCTAGGGCTCTTTCCTTTGTAGTAGGATGAATATGGTAATGACAGTGCAAGAGACATTCCAAAGACATGTATCTTATTGCTAACTCTCTGTTAGCCCTCTGAGCTTGCCCTTTAGTTAGAATTGTAAGTTGCTCTAGGGTACTTCTTACGCTTCTCTTGCTGTGCATAGTGCCCTCTCTTAATTAACAGCAGAGTAATATTCAGCAAATGTCTGCGAGCATCAATATCCTCATCTGTGAAATTGTATTAATAACACATATCACAAGGTAGCTGGTCAGATCCAAATCAGAAATATTTAGAAAGATTTTTAATAAGTAAACAAGTGTTTAGTAAAAAGCTTTTTAAAAACATCATTCAAATGTTATCTTAGTTCACTTTAATTAGCAACTTGAATCAAACTGACAGTCTCTTTGGCATTTGGTGGTGTTCTAGATAGCCAGTAGTTACTATTCCATTAAGTTCATCTGAGACTGCAGAGAAAAACTGTACATTTTAATATGTTTTATTGAAAAACATTTTTGTAGTCTTTTAATTTTTTTTTTTTAATTTTGCACAGATTGAGATCTGGGAAAGCGACTGACATATACTTTTAGATGTCTGATTTCCTAGAGGCAAATACTTTGGACAGAGTTTTCCTGTCCAAGTGTTAGCTCTGAGGTTCTTACCATTATAATGACAACAAAGAAAAAAGAGGTGGTAACCCCAAAAAGAACAGGGAGCAATGTTGCCTACCTACATACATAAAGCTGTCAGTAATTTGATCAACTCAACCAAAGAGATAGAAAAATTTGAAGTCAGAGCCACTAAATCTCTTACTCTTCCTTTAGAAGGCATAAAGTATATTTCACCCACGTAGTGTTTACCCAAGGAGGATTTTCCAAATATTTAACAACCTATGTGACATAGGTACCAAGGATTCAGGACTGGAACAGCATACTGGGCCTGCCCTTTCCTCCTGGGCTTTAGCTCTTTCGTTGTGTAGTTGTGGGGAATGTAGGGCAGGTGACTTATTCAGGGATTCTGGGAGAGGAGACTGGGAACCTCCTGTGGGAAAGGGTTAGTTGGGCCCTCTATTAAACAGCAGCTGATGGCCAAGTAGGGCGGAAACCCATGTGTGACTATTGAATATCAACCTCACGTTTACCCGAATGTGTCTACCCAAAACTGGATTCATAATACTGGTTTTCAGTTTTGTCTTACGGAAACTTGTTCTTCCTTTTGTTTACTTTAATCAGTTGTAGGAGATAGTTGAAGGAATAACTTAATATAACATTTAATTCCTAACATTGGCAGTTGAAGGTATAACTTAGATGTAACATTAAATTTCTAACATTTTTAGGAAGATATACAGAAAGTAAAAATATAGGTTCTGGGAAAATTACTGAAAGCAACCCTATTTGGAATCCTTTCATAAAGTGATCATTTTAATTTATCTTGGGCATAATATTTGATTTTTAATAAAATGTTTGTTGTAAAATCAGCATTTTAGAACCTAGCTAGGCACAGTGGCTAATGCCTGTAATCTGAGCACTTTGGGAGTTTGAGGTGGGTGGGATCACCTGAGGTCAGGAGTTCAAGACCAGCCTGACCAATATGGTGAAATGCTGTTTCTACTAAAAATATCAAAATTAACCAGGCTTGGTGGCATACACCTGTAATCCTAGGTATTCGGGAGGCTGAGGCAAGAGAATCGCTTGAACCTGGGAGGCGGAGGCTGCAGTGAGCTAAGATTGCATCACCGCACTCCAGCCTGGGCAACAGAGCGAGATTCGGTGATTCAGTTTCAAAAAAAAAAAAAAAAGACAGTATAGAACCTTAAATAGTATATAGTTTCTGAAGGACTAATTCATATGTAATTATGGAAATAGGAAGATAACCTTAAATTATTTCAACCAGACTGGTCTAACTCATCTGTAGTCAGTCAGTCACTCAGCTAGTAAATGCCTGAGGCAAAACCTTGGATTTCTGTTTCCTGTTATTTCTACTGTACCCTATCTGTGTTCAGAAGTGATGGTCTATTTTATAATCTGTTTGCTTCAAATCACGTTGGCAACCATTGTGATATATAGCCTTTGAGATACGTAGCATGGACGTTATTGTTTCTGTTTGAAATTTGAGGAAACTGAGTCTCAGAATTTCCTGGTTCTAGATCTTATTTCACTCTTCATGCTGGTGGATGTCAAAGATGCAGCTTATCACCATTCCTGTGTAGCTAGCCAAAGGTATCTCTCCATGCTTCTCTTGGTTGCATAAAATTACGGTGAGAGTTAATAGATGGTGCAGGTTCATGGACGATTTCTCAAAATGCATTTTGTGAAAAGATCACCAGAGAGAGAAAACTTGATACTTGTGTTTTCACTAAGACATAATCTTTTTTTTTTTTTTTTTTTTTAATTGAATAAGAAACTGAAATCTAGAGGCGCAAGCTCACTATTCAGGAAGATTTACTCATCAAACTGAGGGTAGGAATAGTAAAACTAATCGAATCCTTTCCCCCATATCTACCCTTAGTTAAAGCTTATTTATTCAGCTTTAGCTGCTCAGTTTATAGACCAATGCCCCCACTTCCCTGTAACCTTCTCTGGAGAAAGCAATATATCTTCTTATATTCTACCCACAATGGTCAGTCTGACTCTAGAACAACAAAATGGAAAATCTGAATCTAGAAGTTACATTTTTCAGGAGAATCTTTATTTTGGGCTGTATAGCCTGTGTTGTCTGGAAAATTGTCACTGAGTTCTTTTAGTATAATTAAGACAGTCTGCTTTATTACAAAATATATACAAAAGTGTGTAAAACAATCTTATATTGTGTATCATTACAAGTAATTATAAAATAAACACCCGTGTAAACCACCTCCTACATTAAGAAGTAGAATATTGTCTTCACCTCAGAAGTCTCTAATTCTTGGAGGTAACCACTGTTCCTAATTTTAACAGTAATCATTCTGTTACCTTTAAAATAATATTATTTAATGCATTCCTAAATAGTAGTAGTACACCTTACTCTTTAATTTTTAATTTTTTTTATTTTTTTATTTTGAGACGGAGTCTTGCTCTGTCGCCTGGGTTGGAGTGCAGTGGCGAGATCTCGGCTCACTGCAAGCTCTGCCTCCCGGGTTCACGCCATCTCTTGCCTCAGCACCCCCAGTAGCTGGAACTACAGGCGCCTGCCACCATGCTTGGCTAATTTGTCTGTGTGTGTGTGTGTGTGTGTGTTTTTTTTTTTTTAGTAGAGACAGGGTTTCGCCAGGTTAGATGGTCTCGATCAGACCTCGTGATACACCCGCCTCGGCCTCCCAAAGTGCTGGGATTACAGGCGTGAGCCACGTGCCTGGCCTAATTTTTTATTTGTAAATATATGTTCAAGTCCTTTGTCTAGTTTTCATTCTAGTGGGCTATCTTTTCTTATCAGTTTGTACAATTTCTATATGGAGTTTGACTGGAAACTTAGTTGCTTCTGTGGGTCACAGTGTCCTGTCTCATTCTGCACCATGTCTTTTCAATCTTCATTATGTTTTTTGTTGAGCAAAAGTTTTTTTCAATTTAGCCAAATTTATCAGTTATTTCCTTGATGGTTAGTGCTTTTTGTGTGTCATTTTAGAAATCTTTCCTACCTCAAGGTCATGAAGATTTTCTCCTGTATCCTAAAAGCTTTATATTTTGCTTGTATTCACATTAAGTCCTAAAAACTTACCTGAAGTTGATTTTTTTTGTGTGTGTCAGAGAAGGATCCAATTCCAGGTTTTTTTTCCATATGGACATCTAGTTGTCTCAACATTGTCATTGAGAAGTCTGTCCTTTTTCTACTTCTATGAAGTATGCCAGTTTTGTCTTAAATCAATGATTCATATATGTATGGGTCTGTTTATAGGTTTTTCTGGTCTGTCCCATTTGTCTTTTGTTTTTGTGATGCTATATGCCAATGCTGCACTATCTTAATTGCTATTTATTTATAATAAATCTTCATATCTCATAAAATTCTTACACTTTGTTCTTCAAAATTGCCTTGTTTTTTATTCTTGGCCTTTTGCGTTTGCATATAAATTTTACATCAGTCAATTTCCACAGAAACTTTTTTGTGAATTTAGACTGGGATAACATTGAGTCCATAGTAATTTGGAGAAAACTGTCATCTTTATATTTACTCTTCAATCCATATAAATAGTATATATTTCATTTATCCAGGTCTTTATAAATGTCTCAATAACATTTTATGAAGTTATCTTTAGAGATTTTTGTATGTCCTTTGCTAGAGGTAGTCCCATTTAGCAAGATTTCTGGTATACAAGATTAAAATAAAAATTAGTTATGTCTGTGTAATATCAATAAACATAATGACATTTTAAAAATACAGCATTAATTTAAAAAATATTCTAAGCAATACGATAGCATTTATTCTAAATATATTTAAAATTAAGGTGTAAATTTCTCACACATCATATTTTGTCCTTTGTTTCTTTTTTGATACTACGACCTCTGCCTCCCAGGTTCAGGTGATTCTCCTGCCTCAGCCTCCCGAGTAGCTGGAATTACAGCCAGCTAATTTTTGCATTTTTTGTAGACAGAGGGTTTCACCATGTTGGTCCGGCTGATGTCGAACTCCTGACTTCAATTGGTCCGCCAGCCTCAGCCTCCCAAAGTGCTGGTATTATAGGCATGAGCCACCACACCCGGCCGTATTTTGTCCTTTGAACTCTAAAAGTTTATGGTATATGAGTCTACAAATACAGTAGTGCCCCATTTACCAATTATTTGTACATTTGTATCAATTATTCAGAATTATGGAATATTCTAGTTTGAGAAGAGATACTTGATTTTATAGTGTTAATAGCAAGAAAAAATACCTTATTTTCTTGCCTATATTTTTGTTTAATCTTTTTAACAACCTTAAAAGTAGAGCATTATGATTCCTGTTTTATAGCAGATGAGACCTAAATGCAGGGATGTTAATGAATTTGCACAGTGTCACATGGCTAGAAGGTTGTGAGTACCATGATCTGAACTAGGCTGTGTTTAACACCAACATCCATGATGTTTTCACTCTAATTTTTGCCACGTATCAATAACTCCTGAGCTCAGTGCAGTATTTCAGCATGGGGATGGTAATTGATTACGATAATGAGAAATCTGAAGCATCAAAAGACTAATGTTCACTTTATTCTGTTTTATTAGGTGTAAAAGGGTACTACATTTTTCAGATTTCTATTCAGAACGTTAAAATCAAAGTTTAAGCCTGCTAAGCTTCAATTAATGATTCAAATTAATTAAAAATATTTTTCCTATAGTAAAGAGAACATATAATGCTTGAATGTAGTATTCATTAATGCTATATATTTGTTAAAATAGAAAAACATTTTATATTTAAATATTCCACATTTTACATAGAGCTCAATTTTTTAGCATAGAAAAAAATGTGAAATTTTAGCTTATATTTATATATCTTTTCTCCTTCTGTCAGTGACTGCCACCTTGCCAAATCTGTGGGAGTTTTATGATCTGTTATCCTCTGAGATCTGTGGATTCGTTTAACATTTTGCTGTGATTTTATTGGTTTTGGAATCAAGAACCAAAATCTGAATATAGTTCACTATTCATATAACAAGATTTAAGGATGTTTAGTTTTTAAAAGTTCTTTTGGTCCATATTAGATTTATTTCTGTTTGACTAATGAGTAGATGGAGGAAAAAAAGAATCAAACACTGCATATGGTTTCTGGAGGTATGTTTTAATAACAAAATCAAGTCCAGTCAATGAAAGCTTTCAGAAAATGGTTTTATAAAAAAACCTTGCGTTCTTTTGAGATCAAGAGCAGTTTTATCCCAAACCTTAATGTCTGTCATATGATTTTCTTCTTATTATTTTCTGTTCTCCATTTTTGCTTATTTGTTGAAAACATTTCTTAGCTATGTGGAGCCTTGCCTCAATGTTGTCTCTTATTTAGGTAGAGGCCAATAAGATTACAGCTGGAAAAGCTTCGATTGTCTATCATGAAGACCAGGATGGAATAAAAGAAAAATAAGTAATGCAGTTGTGATATTCTGCAATATACTTCAGCTCTCTTAATAAGATCATGCTGTAAGCAGTGTCTTTTAACTGAACCTTGCAACCCACTGGTGGGTCATGAAGTAGATTTAAAACATTGCAATTAGCATTTTTATTTAATGAATAGACATAGAATAGCATGGAAATTTAAGAGTGACTATAAACTTAAGAGAATTGTAAATAGGACAAGTAAAATAGAAAAATTAGTGTATCACACATAAAAAGGGGATTTTCATGAAACTTTAGTATTAGTTCCACAGACACACAGATACATCAAATAGTGTGTGAGTCAGGATTTAGTCCAGGAAACAAAAATTACATTTATTTTAAACAGGAAGATATTAAATACAAGGGAATTTGATGCTTATAAAATAGTTGGAAGATCTAAGATATGAGTTCTAGGCTGTTCTTGCTGGAATGACTTTAGGGAGTACAGAACTAATCCACCCAAGAGCCAATTATAGCTAATATGGTTGCTGCAACTGTGAGTTACGAATATACTCCTCTTGCTGCAATCCAGTAATCAGGAAGCCAGAATTACACTGCTAATGCTGTAGTCACAATTGCCTCTTGACACCCAGAAAATTGGTAAGTTCCACAAAAAGCACTACTAATACCTTGCATTTCTTTGTCTTTGTTTGCAGTTAAAACAGCCAAAAGGATGTAGGAAAATGGCTTCTGCTTCGCTTCTGCTCTCATTCATACACAGGAAAAGCAGCTCACTTCTCCTCCAAAGGGGGTGAGAGCAAAGTCACTGTACCCAGTGGAGGGACTTTTCTATCCCGTAGAGATACATACTGAAGTATTCACATGTTGTCTGGGATTTGCTTTAAAGTACTCTGGGAAAAAACGGGGGGGAGGGAGAGATGAGACTTCATGGCAGAAATGTTGATAATTATTGAGAATCGATTGTGAGCATATAGTGGTCCATTATTTTTCTTTGTTTTTGTATATATTTGAAAATTTCCATTATTAGTAATGGAAATTTTATATATAAATGTGAATATTTGCTTTTCTTTAACTGAAAAAAAATTGACTTTTACTTTTGAGAAGAAATAACAGACAAGCAGTAAAATAAAGAAACTATGCCACAGAGATAACGATACAAAGAAGAATATTGATTCTCGTTTTCTAAAATTTTAAAATTAGTGATTGCATTCATAAATACAAAGCATTGTCACTCTTGGCCTGTTATTTTAAAATGAAAATGTCACCTGGAGTTATGATAATTATTAGGACCACATGTGTTATGACCAAAAGTGATTTCATATCGATTTTAATAAATTAGGATTAGAGGAGTTAAATAATCAACTTAGTACATCTGAAAGGATTCATGGCTGAATCTTCTTACTCTAAATACCAGATTTGCACCACTGTAATATCCTTAAGTTGCTCTCTATCACGAGCACCTTTGAATATGCTGTACTCATACATTTTCTTTCCTTAGCCCTTGTTGAGAATATGAATCTGAAAGAATGGTGTGTGTGTGTGTGCACGCGCGCACGCGTGTTCATGCACTTTAACACTGGATTAATATAAAAATTAAATATTGAGTCTCCCAGTTTCAGCTCTGACATTTTAAGATCAAGGAAGTTGTTAATCTTGGCCAGGTGTGGTGCCTCACACCTGTAATTCCAACACTTTGGGAGGCCAAGTCAGGAGGATTGTTTGAGCACAGGAGTTTGAGACCAGCCTGGGCAATATAGGGAAACCTTGTTCTACAAAAAAATTTTAAAAAATTATTATTCCATCGTTACAACAAGAAAAAACTGGACAAACTGAAAAACCAGTGGCTCTCCTTGGACCCATCAGAAAATTGAGGTTACAGGGTAAACCCCCTCCCTGAAATCTGGAGACAGGTGCATCCAGAGAGTCTCAGCCAAGATCTGTTTACCTGGAGAAGAAGCTGCTAGAGTCATAAACTGGTAGGAACACTTTAAATGGCAATTTTGATAAATTGCTGAAGGCTAAATATGCAACAGGGTGTGACTTAGAAACTCCTACCTGCCTCCCCACCAGTGTTCATGGGCTTTACCTATAAGGAACCCCACCAGTTTCTCACAGATGATCTAAAACTGATCCCCTCATGGCCCTGGTGGGAGAAGTGGACAAGTAATCATCCTAAAATGTACTCAGAGCCCTTTTTATAAAATGTCTGCACTCCAGGGTGAAAGACTGTATCAGAGCCTTGTGCCAGAGCCATAGGAGTAGGCCATTACTGCCTGGGCCCTGTAGCCTTCCTGCTTCACTGAAGGAATTGGAAAAAACAATTCATGAAAAAACTTGTAAAGGTCACAGGCTAGAGACAAAGGCTCACTAAGAGACATTCAGTAATCTCTGATTAAACAGAGGTTTAGTTTAATCAGAGATTATAGAATGCTACTCCTTGCCCCCACTTCACTATCACACTGGCAGGTCTCCAGTATAATAACAGCAGATGACAGCTGAAAGAACTTCAAGACACAAATTCCCTCCGAGGAAGAGTACTTAAAGAAACCCATAGTTAAAAGGGAAGATGAAAACAAGGGCACTGGAGGAATTTTATACCTCTAGCACCCCACAGCAAACATTAGACAGCCCAACACATAGCCAGCAGAACATAAATCCCCATACCAAAAGCCTATGTACCTCATTCCTATTTACCATTACAACATGTCCACTTTCAACAAAAACTTACAAGGCATGCCAAAGGCAAGAAAAAACACAGTCTGAAGAGACAAAGCCATCATCAGAGCCCTAATCATAGGTGACACAGAGATTGGAATTATAAGACAGGCAGTTTAAAATAACTATGATTAATATATTAAGGGCTCTAATTGAAGAAGTAGACAACATGCAAGCACAGATGGGCCATGTAAGAATGGAGTTGGAAACTCGAATAAAAAATTGAAAGGGGGCCAGGCACAGTGGTTCATGCCTGTAATCCAGCACTTTGGGAGGCTGAGGCAGGCAGATCACTTGAGGTCAGGAGTTCAAGACCAGGCTGGCCAACGTGAAACCCTGTCTCTACTAAAAAATGCAAAAATTAGTTGGGCGTGGTGGTGCATGCCTATAATCCCAGCTACTCTGGAGGCTGAGGCAGGAGAACTGCTTGAACCTGGGAGGCAGAGATTGCAGTGAGCCAAGATCGTGCCACTGCCCTCCAGCCTGGGTGACAGAGGGAGACAGCATCTCAAGAAGAAAAAGAAAAGTATTAAAAGGAAATGCTAGAAATCAAAGACACTGTAACAGAAATGAAGAATGCCTTCAGGGTATCAGTAGACTTGATAAGGATGAGGAAAGAATAAGTAAGTTTGAAAATAGGTCAATAGAAGCTTCCCAAGTTGAAATGTAAGGGAAAAAAGGAATAAAGGGGAAAAAAATCAGAATAGAGCATCTAAGAACTGTGGATCAATTTTTAAAGGTGTGATATACCCATAATTGGAGTAACAGGAGGAGAAATAGATAAAGGAGAAGAATATTTGAAGTGATAATGGCTAACAACTTTCTGAAATTAATGACAGAAACCCACAAATGCAGGAAGCTCAGGGAATACCAGGTAGCATAAATAGCAAAACAAACAAAAACCAAATACCAACAGCCCACACCTGGCTGGGCACATCATATTCAAACTGCCAAAAACCAAAGACAGAGAAGATCTTGAAATAAGAGAGATGGTGGAAGATACATCTATCCTATAGAGGAACAAGGATCAGAAAGGTGGATATTGAAGCAAGGTTGCATACATTTTATGACATGGATGTTTTAAATATCTGCCATATGGCATGTTTTATGAAAGATAATACAGGATAAATAAGACCTAATAACTTCTCTCTCTCCCCCAGTCAAGTAATTAAAATCTAGTAGAAGAAAGTAAAATAAGTGTATAAGTAAAAATACAGCACAGATTTTAAAGTATCCTAGGGAGGTAACAAAAAAAAAAGTGCTATAAGGGATTTAGAGGAGGAAAAGATAGCATGGCTGAGTCAGTAACGGCTCCATGCATGATGATGTTAAGGAGTTATTTTACTTATAAGCAGCCAGCATCCTTTGAGACCATCCTGGGCAATATAGGGAAACCTTGTTTCTACAAAAAATAAAAATAATACGGGATATTATTTTAATAATAATACAGGATGTACTTCTGTTGCTCACGGGAGTTGACTCAGAACTTGACCTTTGTTATTTTCCTCTCGTTTCTTGAAATTTGTATCTTCTCCCTTATTCAGGTTATTTTGCTTTCTATTTTACTGAGAAAATAGTGATCATAGAGAACTTAGGCCATCTTGATCTCCATCCTTTCCCTTGTGCCACATCTAGGTTTCACTAGGCACTTTTCATTCTCTGAAGAAATTGTTTAATTTACTCTCGAATTTTACGGTTACTGACTTGTCTTGCATGATTATTTTGATGATCTGTTGACTTTTTTCCCCAATACCATCCTCCCAGCATAATATGCATTCTCCATGAAAGAGATTAAGCCTTTGTCTCCCTGCTGAAAATCTTCCACAGTTCTCACATTGGCCTCCAGAATAAAATCTACCTCTTTAGCCTGTCTTTCAAGGGCCTTCTTACTCTGCCCCAAACTATAGTTTGTGATTTCTGAGAGGAGATATCCCATGAAATATTTTCCAAATTTATTTGACAGAAATATCCACTTAGTGTCTCCTGGATCTCTAATGTTTTGCAGAGTACAGTTTGGGAAATGCTGGGATTGAAGGAAGAATGTGAACGTTTGGGAAAGGGAACAGGAGGGAAATGCATGACTAAGGTCATCTTAGTAGTAATGAGCATGGAGAATAGGCCAGCTGCATATGAGGTGATGACATACGTTAGTAGACGAATCCCAAAATGCTGATTTCTTCTCCAAGGTTTTTAGAATGATCCCCTGCGTCTGTTTATAATCTGCAAAGACTGTCATGCAGAAAAATAGGAGGAAAAACCCTTCCGCTCTTAATCTCAGGAGAAAAAAAGATTTTAATCATGTTTCTGGAAACTTGCATTGGTAGTATTTAAAGTCTTCCAGAGAGCTCAGTTTTATTTCATTTGTTGTTATATTTCATCTTGACAATGTAAGTGTAGGATTATTTGACAAATTTAAGAAGAATGTGTTTTCATTTCTTATGAATTTTTTGCAGCTTTTCTATAGCCTCCCTAAATGTTATTTACATTTATCCAATTGTCACTCTAAAATATGAATGTATACTTGTTAATGTTCCTGTTGCAAAGGCTGTGCTTCATTCAGTTTTCTTTTATTTGTAGTTTCTAGTAACTAGAAATCTCATGCTTTTCTGAAATAGGAATAATTGAATATTTATTGACATGTCCTTAAGGAGTACTGTATCACTCTGAAGTGACTTATGGCACATCAAAAATATTAACTATACATTATTCCCATATATTATTTTACTTATTTATTTAAAAATTCATTTTTTCCTGAACTTTTTTTCAGTGAGACTTCCAGGACCTTTGCTGGAAGCATAAATTTGAGATCTATTTGCCCACTGGGTGGTGCAAATAGAAGTTACAACACTTTACATGGGACCTTTATTAGAGGTCAAAATATGTGACCAGCCATGTAGTACATCCTTGGGAACAGGACATTATTTCTATACTTCACTCACTGGTGGGGAGAGGGTCCTACCATCCATCTCAGGCCTGTGGGCAATAGGTTTTACTTGGGAAGGTGACGTCAGGGAAAGCAGGTATTCAGGTGTGCTCTTACTGCCCTCCTGGAGTTCCTAGTCTACTTGTACATGAAATAGACCTACACGTAAGCATTTGAGATGATTCCAAAAATATTCCCTTTTTCAGGAGGTGTGGAGTTGTGAGTAGACAGGGAAGAATAAGCATTTAGGGAGTACATGATACTCATGCATCGTGTGCAGTGCAATGGGTCTTTTTCTGAAATTTTGTCTACAGAACCTAAAATTCCTACTTATGCTACTATTTTTTAAAACTGGCATGTTTTATTAGAAGAGTCAGATGACATGTCTGTTTAGATGTAGAACTTTTCATATGAAATGAATTTAAGAATGCTATCTTATGACCTTGTTTTTGCATGAAGGCATCTATACCATTTTTCATCTCGTCAAGTGAAAATATCAAATTTTGGTAAAGTTGTACTTCATTTATGATGCCTTGAAAAATATACCATACACATGATTCATTTATTATACATTTAGGGTTTTGACAGTGTGTCTGTTTTATTATGCAAAATATCTTTCTGTTTAACACACCTGTTCTTCACAGGTGTATATTAATGAGGACTTCATGATGTCTTGATTTAAAGTAAAACTTCTTGTTGATGTTATAGTCTCTAGTTTATTTTTATGCTCAAGAAAAGGTGAAAGATGCCATCAAGCTGACAAAATACAATGGTTTTAGCATCATCTACATGTTAAAATAAATTTCATGTTTTGAAATAATCCACACATTGAAATAAACAGAGTTTAGCTGATAACTCTCACTTTGGAATTTTATCTTTCTGGTACATCTAAAAGCATATTTTTGTTTAAAAAAAAAGTTCCTTTAAGACAGATTTTAGGTACTCCATTTGCTACACAATTTCATTAACTTAGAACCGTATTTTTAAAATGTTTTCCCCACACAGGTAAGAGACATGGAAAATTTGCCACTGTGCAGTCCCTGTAGCATATATAAAAAATGAGACTGCTAAATTAGGTCTTTTCTTCTTTACCTTCTTTAAACCTGTGTTATTCTTTTGTGATATTTCCATCACTTAAGGGAATGAGATTTCAAATTAAATTCTAGAGAGACTTAAATTCCCCTTGAGTTTTCTTTTACTTGAGGTATGACTATGCTACGGGGTAATTAGTGGTGACTCAGTAGGATAATACAAGCAGAGTGGTAAGACATATTTGCCTTGACTAACTGTGCTGAGAATAAACAGGCACATTCCACTAAATACCCTTGCTTGTGCTTTCTATAAAATTAAAATATTTTGGACAGTAATAACATACAACACAAATGAATAAAAACTTGTACATAATGTTTCATGTGGAGTCCTGATAAGTAAGCAACAAGGAGGAAGGACCCCAGATGGGGAAGAACAGTAAACAACTGTTCTGAGAGATGGCTAATCAAAACAACACAAGGGCACAGTGACCTCGACCTAATTCTGTAGGCACAGTGACCTCATTCTCCAGGTAGCCCTTCTAGCATGACCCTGTAAAACTTCCCTCCAGACAGCCCCTTCTCTGCTGTGCTGCCTGTCTTACAACATACTTTCATACTTTCTTAATAAATCTGCTTTTCTTTATCTACTATTGTCTTGGTAAATTTTCTTACTGCTGTGCCACTGGGCCCAGATAGTCACTAGTGGGCAACATTTAGGGAATTCTAACGTCGAATTCCTCTAACGATAAACTGTTAAAACATCATCTCTAGACTTGGTCTTAACTTTCTTCCTCTTACTGGCTGCTCCATGCCATTAGTTTTCTACTCTAATTCTTCCAGTTCTGTCCAGAAATACCTGAGCCTCTTGTTCATCAATTTTCTTAGGGTTTAAAGTACATTAATATCAGAAATAAGATTAGTGGATCACTCCTTAGTTTGATCAAGATTTAAAGTCCTCTTATCTCTGAAGCAGAACAGTACATTGGAGACTGCTTCAAAACTCAACTGAAAAAGAGAAAAATCAAAAGAAACCTTAGGCTGGGTGAACGGGAAAGGAGGCAGTTACAGTGTTTTAGTTGTTTGTCCTTTATTTCTGGAGGGGGTCTGCCAGTGGCTGTTCTAACTGCTTCCTCTTGCCTCCGGTCTTGAAAGCCACACGTTATCCATCATTCTCAACGTATTTATTAAAAAGAATGAGCCACCTGAAGGGACTTCCCTCTGCTTTCTCCTGCTCTACCTTAACTGTGGCTCTTTATACTCTTTTCCCCCTATGTTTTCCCTGCTTTATGTAAGTAACTGAAGTTTAAAAGAACAAGATATGAGCATTTTTGCCCATGCAGTATCATTTGCAAGATCAGGAATATTATCTCAAGTTTCTGTTTTTAACTTGGAAGGGTTTAATGAGTCTAAAAGAGAAAAAAGCTGAAAATATCTTGAAAAGTAAGGGACTATACAGTCAATAAGCTGATATTATTATGTTATTAACAATTATTTCAGGTTTTTTTTGTTTGTTTTAGAGGCAGAGTCTCGCTTTGTCATGCAGGCTGGAGTTAGGTGACACAATCAAACCTCACTGCAGCCTCAGACTCCTGGGCTCAAGCAATTCTTCCAACTTCACCTCCCAAAGTGTTGGGATTACAGGTGTGAGCCACCATACCCAGATAATTAAAATATATATTATGTGTGTATATATATATTGTGTAGAGATGGGGGTGTCTCACTATATTGTCCAACCTGGTCTGGAATGCCTGGGCTCAAGGGATCCTCCCTCGTCAGCCTCTCAAAGTGCTGGGATTTACAGAGTGAGTCACTGTGCCTGACCTCAGTGTTTGATTTTGACATAGTTGGACCCAATTTTTGTTAGTGGAATAGGTTTGGTTTTAAAAGGTTATTTCAAAATTTAAGTGGTTTCAGTAAAAGGCAATAAAAATGATGAAAATAATAGAAAAAATATGTTCTAGGACTAGCGTTGAAAAGGCTTGGGACTTCATTTTGTCCTTAGAAAATTAGGTAAGGTGGTTAACTCCTTGTAACTCCTTAAGGCATATGAAATAACGTATTTGTTAGGGGTGGCAAATATCCGAGTTACTGGCATCAAATCTATATGGGTGTATGACAACCTCAATTATTGCTTCCTAAGAAGAAATAATTTGACTGAGGGGTATATGGTGGAAAAAGAGACCAAGGCAACTTTCAGAGCACGAGTGGAAGTTTATTAAAAAGCTTTAAAGCAGCAAACAAAGGAAAGTACACTTGGAAGAGACCTAATCGGTCGCTTTGGAGGTCAATGGTGGCATCTGACTTTTGATTTGGAGTTTTATATGTTGGCATACTTACAGGTTTTTGTTTACATTTTCCTATCTCTTAGGGTGGGCTGCCTGCATGTGCAGTGGCCTGCTAACACTTGGGAGATGAACATGCGCAGTGTGTTTGAGAAGTTGTACGCATGCTCACCTGAGGCTTTCTTCCCTTTTCCAGTGGAATGCCCCTGGAAGGTCATACTCTGCCATTTTGTCTGTTAATGCACATACCCAAGTTACTTGCCCAGTTCCTGAGCTGCCAGTTACCAATTTCAAGTGTTTTTATCTATTGTGAAAGGGCCTCTTTTTGGCACCTGTGACCAATGATCATTTTTAGAGAAGTGGTGTGACAACTGTGGGACCATCACCTGATGGTTGCCTGACATTCCTAGTGGGTGAGGGGAGCCCTCTCCTGCCCTGCTTATGCCTGACTAACTACCTACTGTAATATATTGATGCAACAAAAATAAAATGGAGAAAGTGGGCTTATAATGGAGCAACAGAAAATAGTTAATTATAATTTCTGAATTTAATGGGTTATTAAACACATACCAGGCTACTAAAGAAGGCTGTAGAATTATCAGTGTTGAGTATCATTAAGATTAGGTAGTATTTCCCTTTTTTTTCTTTTTGAGACAGAGTCTCGCTCTGCCGCCCAGGCTGGAGTGCAGTGGCACAATCTCAGTTCCCTGCAACCTCTGACTCCTGGGTTCTAGCAATTCTCCTGCCTCAGCCTCCCGAGTAGCTGGGATTACAGGTATGTGCCACTACGCCCGGCTAATTTTTGTACTTTTAAGTAGAGACGGGGTTTCACCATGTTAACCAGGCTGGTCTTGAACTTCGAGTTCTTGGTCTTGGACTTCAAGTAATCCACCTGCCTCATTCTCCTAAAAGGTTGTGATTATCAGCATGAGCCACCATGCCCAGTCAAGATTAGGTAGTATTTCTATTAAATGTTTCAGATACTGTATTTTCTAAAAGCAGATAACCCGATAGCCTTCGGCATTGCCTAAAACCTTTTGGACTCTGCTATTTGATAACACGGAATTGTGGAATATCATATGAAACTTCTATTCTTCTCTTCTGTTGTATTTAAATACTTTCTTAATATGCACATTTTCTAAGAAGATACTTTATAAGAGAGAAAAGATAGAGGCCTGCATGGGTAATACTTGGATTGAGTCCAGGGAATTCTCTGTTTTGCGTTTTAGATGTGGGGACATCAACTGCTACTTATTTGCTACTGATTTCTCACTTCCTTCTTTTTATACCAACTTTCAATTGCTTGTTTCTAAATAATATATTATCTTTGATTAAATTAGGCCAGTAATAAAAGCTCATGCATCCTTAAATGAAAAGCACACATTCTGGTCTTGTTGACCCTGCATTCCAAAATTATTCTCTAAAGTTTATAACCACCTTGGTAGATAAAGTCTTATTTTTCCTTCTCAGAGAAACGATTTGCAGCCAACTATGACCACTAAGCTAAATCTGTTGTGGTATTTATAATTGAAAGCTTTTTGTATGTCTTGGTTGTGGTGCTGGGCTCTCTCTTGGATTTGTTGATTTCAACAATGGAGTAATTCAGGAGAGCAGAGAGGGACCAGTTAGAGCTTTCCAGGTTCAGTGTAACACACACCATAGTTGGCAGCAGCTGAGATTTACTTCACATTTACCTCTAAGGGTGTTATGGTGGTTCCAGCCCTAAGACTGAAGTCAGCATGCCATCTCTTTTTATTATTTCAAATGGCTTTTTACTTTTATAGTATACATGAATAAATTTTATCAGTAGGGACTATTAAGCAGTGTTTTGGCATAAATGCTTTACAGTACATTTTTTAGTTGATGTGTACTATGCCAGTTATAGGGAGCCATCAATACAGTTTCAGTCTTCAGTGACAAAATCTATCATTTTCTAACTTGCTAGAAAGCTTTCTTTTTAGAAATTCACTTTTTGAGACATAATGGCTTCAATTCTCCAGGATCTTTTTCTGTCTGCTTTGAATGAGCTTATTGTTTATTCACAGTAAAGAATGTTTCTGATACTGCTTTTTTGTAAATATAGTTGAGTGCCCTAGCTGACATGCTTGATGAGCCCAAAAAGACTGTTTCAGTACACTTTTTGTCAGGTGGTACCTTTGCTGAAACTGAAGAAGGAGATTTTGAAGAATTTTCTTGATCTCACCAGATTATTTTAATGGCCTTAAATTTTCCATTTAAATTTGCAAAAATTTTGCCAGAGTGATTCATTGGGGACCACTTTATCTTTTGCACTGTGATATGAGGCACAGACATAAAGGGGACACATTCTTGTGGTAGCTTTTTCTATTAGGCCTTTGCAGTTGGCAGTACTCCATATAGAAAGTGTTTGAAGTTTTTACAAAAATGTATGCTGTAGGCTGAACAGATAGAACAAACTATAAGTTTAAAAACATGCTGGTTAATAAATCTTTCCTGTTTTACCTTAGATGGAATTCAGTTTTATTTATATTATTAAACTAGAGTAAGACTTTAATTATACATTGCCAAGTAGAGTATTTATTTTAAAAAGAAATAGCTCTTAACAGAATAAGAGAACTTCATTATATTTTTAATTACTCATCTAATTTTATGTAAAGTGAAATGTACATTAAATAGTAGTACATAAAGTCTAACATAAAACTGGCTTTAGTACAAATATTGATATTTAGTTCTTGTTTACTAGGATGACAAAAATTGAGAGCATTTTCTCCTCATCTATTAAGTCTAATTTATGGCTTCTTGTAATTCATTCATTTATCATTTTTAAATATTCATTCAACAAAAAGTTACATAACAAAGTTTTAAGATAAACAGGATTATACTTAGCTTCAAAGAACTAATCCGAGAAATTTGGATGTGAAAGATAAATACTGTATGATGAGTACAATAATAGAAATACTATTATAGCAGTGTCTTGGAAGAGCAAGTAATTGGCTTGAGTATTTAAGGGCAAGTTTTCTGGAGAAATGAAAGTATATATTGGTATTTTTTTTTAACCATGACAGCATTTTTTTTTTTTTTTTTTTTTTTTTTTGAGATGGAGTCTCACTGTGTTGCCTGGGCTGGAGTGCAGTGGCGCGACCTCTGCTCACTGCAACCTTTGCCTCCTGGGTTCAAGCTATTCTCCTGTCTCAGCCTCCCATGTAGCTGGGATTACAGGCACCTGCCACCAAGCCCAGCTAATTTTTTTGTATTTTTTAGTAGAGATGGGGTTTCACTATGTTGGCCAGACTGGTCTCAAACTCCTGACCTCATGATCTGCCCGCCTTGGCCTCCCAAAGTGCTGGGATTACAGGTGTGAGCCACCATGCCCAGCCCTATGACAGCTATTATTTTTAATTACTGTGTTTTTATTGATATAAGCATTTATATAAGTGTATCTGTTATTTGACATTATTTCAGTTATATCTATACATTTACAAATACTGAGAAGTAAAAATGACTTGGACATTTCAAAATCATGTTCTACAATGTATTGAACAGTTGCAAAATAAAGCAAAAGAGAATAAAACAAACACAAACAAGCACAGGGAGAAGTCTGGTCAGACCCTGGGCTATCATGCTTCTGTTTGTGTGACCACTGGGTGCTTGATTGTAGCATCCCAAACGCACACCATGCTGGAAAGAGATATGCGTAGGAGCATGTAGAAGGTCACATGTGGAATAAACTTCATCAACAGTCACTTCCAGGCTCCATAAATTAAAAACTGTAATTTCAGGGATTGAGATCAGAAAGAAGTGTTCCAATTTGTTTATTTTGGGGAAGAAAGGTCAACTTTTACCTTCAGGGGATAAACCACTAATTTGGGAAGAGATTGGGTTAAAAAAAAGAGGACCCACCTACTTTTAAAAATACGCTTTACTTTTTAGAGCCGTTTTAGGTTCATAGCAAGATTGAGCAGAAAGTAGAGAGACCCTATACATACCTTGGCTCCTTCCCAGCCTCCCCTGCTCTCAAGATCCTACCTTACTGTGGTACGTCTGTTACAATCAGTGACACTACTTTGACACATCGTTATCACCTAAAGTCCATGGTTTACATTGGGGTTCACTGTTGGTGTTGTACTTTTCATGGGTTTTGACAAATGTATAATGACATATATCCACATCATGCACTATGGTATTATTTTATGGCTTTAAAAATCCACTGTAGTCTGCCAATTAATCCCTTCCTCCTGCCAGTCGCTAATCTTTTTACTGTCTCCCTAGTTTTGCCCTTTTCAGAATGTACTATAGTTGGAATATTATAGTATATAACCTTTCCAGATTGACTTCCACTTAAAATGCATCTCTGTTTTCTCCATGTCTTTTCATGGCTTGATAGATCATTTCTTTTTAGCTCTGAATAATATTCCATTTTCTGAGTATACCACAGTTTATTTATCCATTCACCTATGGGTGCTTTCAAGTTTTGACAATTATGAATAAGTTGGTAAAAACATCTGTGTGCAGAGTTTTGTGTGCACATAGTTTTTCAGTTCATCTGGATAAATACCAAGGAGTGTGATTACTGGATTGTATGGTTAGAGTATATTTAGTTTTGTACGAAATTGCCAAACTGTCTTCCAAAGTGGCTGTACCAGCAATGGTGAGAGCTCCTGTTGCATCACATCCTTAGAAGCATTTGGTATTTGTTAGTATTTTGGATTTTGGCTATTCTAATACATGTAGTGGGTATCATGTTGTTTTAATTTGCAATTCTCTAATGACATACGTGGAGCATCTTTTCATCTACTTATTTACCATGTGTATATCTTCATTGGTGAGATATATCTGTTTAATCAAAATGATTGTTTTGTTATTGTTGGCTTTTAAGAGTTTTAAAATTACTTTAGATAACACTCCTTTATCAGATATGCCTTGTGATAGGCACATCTGAAGGATGTATTGCCATCCTTCAAGATAAGAAATACAAGCAATAGGTTGGGCTTGGTGGCTCACGCCTATAATTCCAGCACTTTGGGAGTCCCAGGCGAGTGGATCACCTGAGGTCAGGAGTTCCATACCAGCCTGACCAACATGGTGATACCCCGTCTCTACTGAAAATACAAAATTAGCCGGGCATGGTGGTGCATGCCTGTAATCCCAGCTACATGGGAGGCAAGGCAGGAGAATCACTTGAACCTGGGAGGTGGAGGTTGCAGTGAACCAAGATTGTGCCATTGCACTCCAGCCTGGGCAACAAGAGTGAAACTCCATCTCAAAAGAAAGAAATACAAGCAAGAAAGCAGGCTATAGGAGAAGATAGTTTCATTATAAATGTGTTGAATTTAAGGCATTTTAATTTTATAAGTAGGTAAGGATATAGACATTTTTAAGCATTTATATCATAGAATTTTATAATATTACACCATTACATTTTCTTCTTCCTGCTGGATGTCTCTAAATGGGGGTCCCATCAATGCCAAACTTGTTTATTGGCACAAGTAAATTTTAATAAGTCCAGCTTATCAATTATTTCTTTCATGGTTTGTGCATTTGTGTTGTATCTAAAAAGTCATCACTATACTCAGAGTTATCTAGATTTTCTCCTACATTATCTTCTAGGAGTTTTACAGTTTTGCATCTTACATTTTTACATTTAGGTCTGTGATTCTTGGGAAGGGTTATAGTCTGTGTCTTGATTTTTTCTTTTGTTTTTTTTTGAATGGGGATGTCCAGTTATTCCACAACAATTTGTTGAAAAGACTGTCTTTTCTCCATTGCATTGTATTTGCTCCTTTGTCAAAGATCAGTTGAGTATATTTATATGGGTATGTTTCTAGGCTATCGTGTACAATTGATCTGTTTGTCTTCTTTCACCAGTACCGCACTATCTTGATTACTGTAGTTTCATAGTAAGTCTTGAAGTTAGGTAGTGTTGGTCCTCCAACTTTGTTCTTCTCCTTCAATATTGTGTTAGTTATTCTGGGTCTTTTGTTTCTCCATATAAACTTTAGAACCAGTTTATCAATATCCATAAAATAACTTTCTAAGATTTCGAGTGGGATTATGTTGAATCTCTATATTTAATTGGGAAAAATTGGCATCTTTATACATGTCATTTCAGAAAGAGGAAATAGCATGTATAAATTTACTGAGGTGTGAAAAAGTATACTATTTTCTGGGGTTACCCAGTTTGCTACTGCTGGAATATACCATTCAGGGTTAGAAGATATAACTGGAGAGGTATTCAGAAGCTCAATTACCAAAGATCCTTTATGCCAAAACAACAAAAAAAAGTCAGCCATGGCCATCACTATTTATTGAACATCTACAGAACTGGATGCATTAAAATTTTTTTTATTTAAATTTTTTTTTTTTTTTTTTTTTGAGATGGAGTCTCTCTCTGTTGCTCAGGCTGCAGTGCTCACTGCAACCTCTGCCTCCAGGGTTCAAGTGATTCTCTTACCTCAGCTTACTGAGTATCTGGGATTACAGGTGCACACCACCATGCCCAGCTAACTTTTGTATTTTTAGTAGAGATGGGGTTTCACCTTGTTGGCCAGGTTGGTCTTGAACTCCTGGCCTCAAGTGATTCACCTGCCTCGGCCTCCCAAAGTGCTGGGATTATAGGCATGAGCCACTGTGCCTGGCCCAGATGCATTTTATAGTCATTGGCTCTCATCACTACAAGGAAATAATAATCAGTCAGTAATGGGCTTAATGTCAGGGAGACTATGAACTGGCTTGAAATTTAGGAAGATTGTTTTGCCAAACTTATTAACTGGTAAAAAGCAAGAATGAGAAGGAAGGCAAGATAAGAAGCTATTTTAGTAGTTCATGTAAGAGATTATGATGGCCTGAAGCAAGGCTGTGATAGAGGGAATGGAGAAAAGTGGAAAGATTGAAGAGTTAGTTAGAAGGTGGAAGGAATCTAATGGTTGAAAAGGAGGAGTTAAGAATCATACCCAGGTTTCTGGCTGGGGAGCCCCGTGGATTGTGTTGCCATCCTTCAAGATAAGAAATACAAGCAAGAAAACAGGCTATAGGAGAAGATACTGAGTTTCATGATAGATGTGTTGAATTGTAGGCATTTTAATTTTAGAAGTTGGTAAGGATATGGACATGCTTAAGCATTTATGTCATAGAATTTTATAATATTAAGTCATTAAATTTTCTTCTTCCTGCTGGATATCTCTAAATGGGGGGGCCTTGTCAGTTCCTCATCTTCTCTCCAAAACCTAATTTTTCTTTTGTGTTCCCAGTTTTAGTTATTGGCATCAACCAGTAGGAACTTGGGACAGCAATCTTGGAGTCATTTTCAATTTTCTGTTTCCCTCACCTTATGTGTCAGGTCAGTTGCCAAGTGCCATCAATTCTAAGTCTGCAATATCTCTTTTACCTCTGCCCCTTTCTCTTGTCATTGTGTCTGCTCTATATCATGCTCTCATCATTTCTACCCTGGAAAATCTCAAAAGCCTGGGATTGTCTGCATGCCTCTAGTCTCCCCTTCTTCCAGCTCCTTATTGACTAAGCCCCCAAAGCAATCTTCCTGTGTGATAAAGCATGCCGCCTTCATGAAGCCTGCTTCATTTCTTTGTATTAATAGTAGCATTGGTGGGACGACTTCCCTCCATCCTCACTCAGGGGAAGTTTCATTAAAACGTTGTTCACAGTTAGGGTCTCTCTGTGTTGAGATGGACGTGAAGAAACTCATTGTTAAAAGAAAAGCAAATAAAGTGATTAAAGTTCTCACAAAATCAAATATGAAGGAATGTAATAGAAATGGGTTATGGCTTTCATCAGTAAGGTGTTGGTATGTGCTTGTCAGTTTTTTACAAAGCAGAGGGTACAGGGAATAGAGTGAATGTGGAACTTGAACCTCACACTAAGGAAGTTTATCTGTAATTTTCCCATGATACAGTTGGCTCTGGGGAAATTTCATTCATGCACATGAAGGAAGTATTGCAAAAAATTCAATAAGATTTTAAGTAAGTTTCTCAACACCAATAAAAATAAAAATACTAGATAACAGGAATAACAATATTGGAAACTGTGTAGAAAGCCTATTCTTAGATGTAATTTTACTTTTGGACTGTGATGGGAGAGAGGGGATGAAAGTGGAGTACAATACTCACTTTTTGGAGAGGGTGCTTACGACTTGGATTCCTAATCCTGAAGAGGATGGCAATACAGAATCTGTTTGTGAGGCACTTGACACATTGCTCTATGTGGGTCTGTAAAGTAGGCCTCCTAGGATCTTCCCTCATTTAGGTTTCTACTGACCTCACCAAACTTTGGTCTGTTTGGGCAATAGGCAGTAACTTGGAGAAAGGGAACTGCATAGTTTGGAAAGCTTCGTGACAAAATTCATTATGCATTGCTCTCTAGAATTATAGAGAGTTCAGCTCATACAGGTATATTGAAGATAGGAAAGATCTGAAGGGCAATCACAAAACGTTTAGCCTGAAAAGATAAAACTGATGAAAGAAACGTTAAATCAGCTAAAATAAGTATACATAGATAGTTTATGTTGAGTATACAGAGAAGCATAACATTTTAGAATAGATACATTGATAATATTAAATTAGTCCACTGTGGCTTCCTCCAGTGGTTCCCCACTGTATTTTTTTTTTTTTTTTGGAGAGGAAATCTGGCTCTCTTGCCCAGCTGGAATGCAATGGCACAATCTCAGCTCACTGCAACCTCTGCCTTCTTGGTTCAAGCTGTTCTCCTGCCTCAGCCTCCCAAGTAACTGAGATTGCAGGCGCCCACCACAACGCCCAGCTAATTTTTTTTTTTTTTTTTT
>NW_012101454.1:1355925-1373498 GCF_000951045.1 Mandrillus leucophaeus
CTCAAATGATCCATCCGCCTTGGCCTCCCAAAGTGCTGGGATTACAGGCGTGAGCCACATGCCTGGCCTGGATTTTGGATATAATTCTATGTCCTTACCATGCATTGTCTGGAACTAGAGTGATCATTTAGTTTATCATTGAAATTAGAACTCTTTTGAGAGTAAAAGGAAGTGCTATTACTGATTGTACCTGGAGCACAGGTGTGCCCAGTCCTGTCCTAGGTGAATTAGAAGGTGTGGTTACCAGAGCTGTAAGACCCTATGCGTCCTGGCTCCCTGGTCCCTGCTTGTCCCTGCCACACTAACTGCCGCTTTTTTCTATCTTCCAAATCTGACCTTTTTCTCTTTCTTGACTGGTCTGGGTTTGTACTTGCCCCAGATGAGCTCCTCTTCCCAGCACATTGACATTTGTTTTTGAAAGCATTGAACACTATTGGAAAAGTTTTGTTTTATATTTGTTTACTTGTTTCTTCATAAAATGGAAAGTAGGGACTGTGTTGATCTCGTTCATTACCCTGCTTCCAGTGCTTAGCACAGGGTCTCTTTGTAATGTTCAAAAATGTTCGTTGAATAAATAAAAGCAAGTTAACTATTTTAACTTATGTGATCAATTCCTGATTAATTATATGTCGTGGTGTTAAAAACAAAAGTTATTTTAGGAAAAAGAACCTTGGTATAGGAGGGAGACAAGTCTATTTCTTGGATTAAGTATTCACTGACTCTCTTTCTCTCCTTGATACCTCAATTTCCAAATCTATTAAATGGAGATAATATGTACATTGCTCATTTTGCCATTATTAGCATAAAATAAATGTTTGGGAAAGGACTGTGCAGAGTGTTAGGGGGCATTTTATAACTAGAAGTATTACTATATATTTTCCATTCCTCTCCCCAGTTAAAATATTGCTGTTTCCCAATCTCCCCATTTCTGTTGAGAATTCTAGGACCAAAGTTTTCTGTTGAAAACTTCAGAATTCTTAACTCTACCCATTCTTCTGTTCTTGACATGGAGTTAAGTTTCTAAGTCCTGTTAATTCTTCCTTGGAAACATCTCCAATTTCAGTTTTTATTACCACTACTTAACACCCACCCCTAGTGTCATCAATTTTTCCTAGATTGCTATGATAACATTTACCATGTTTGTTTTCACTTCTCCATCAAGCTCACCAAAGACAGGTTAATCTTTAAAAGTGATGTTTGCCAATAACCTTTAGTGATCCCCATAGCATGTTTGATAATATCCATATTTTTAAGCCTGGCCTTTGACTTTAGTCATAACATGTTAATTCTGCATCATGTACATCTCCTCGGTTTCTTATTAGTACACTCATTTCTGTCTTTTTCTTTTGTCTCTCATTCTACCCCAGAACGCCCTTTTGCTCAAGTACCTTGTACTCTAGGAAGTGTTTCCTGACAATGCACTCTAAATTTGACCTCAATATACATTAAGAATTTCTTGTTCTTATTTTCTCTCACATAAACCTTTGCATACCTATTTGAGCTTCTATCTACTGAGAACCTACCATGTGCCAGAATAATATACTAATGTTTTAAGCATTGCTAATCAATGCAGAGCAATCCCAAATAAGTATTAATACAGTTATTTACTAACTTGTATTGTTATTTAACTGTTGTATATAAGTATGTTTTCATTATAAAAATTGCAAAAGCTTTCAGAAGGCAAGACTCATGTCTCATAGTTCTTTACTTGCATATACTATTAGCAACATTAATTTCTCACTTCTACTTGTTAAAATTGCATACACATTTAACATTTCCTAAAGGCTGACATTTCTTATCATGGGCACACTTGATACCTATGAATTTGTGTGCTAAAGAACTTTAATAGTCCAAGAAGTTCTCATCTAAACAATTAAATTGGAATAACAAAAGTTCAGTGAATTTCGTATTTTTCTTGTAATCTTTCATTATTCAGGAACAGGTTTATAGACATGGGATTTTCGTGGTATTCACCCTGCCACCCAACAAATCAAATACTGGTTTATGGTCATGCAAAGATAATTTCAGTATAACACTGGACTACTTTGAGCAGCATAGCAGATATATTTTTTCTTGTAATACTGGTTACTTCAAACCCTGGGGCTCACAGTGGTTTGAGGTTAATGAAGTGTTGCATTCATATTAACCATGGTAATCTTATGGTGTCACAAAATAACAGGCTTTCCTTGCCATGTGATTTTTTTCCCCTGCCATATGATTTTGCTGTATTTTTCAGTTTGCAAATATTGCATGCATTGTTTGACCATATTCCCAGAAGTTGCTTTGTGATAGTCAAGTTTGCCTGAAGTAATACTAATGGCATATACAGCTGTATGTAATATGAATTCAACTCATGAAAGTTATCACTGATCTGTTTAAATGAAATATTTTAACTAGTATATTTTTGCAGGTATTTGCTTTAGGAGAAGCTCCTAAGAAAAAGTGATTGAATCTTGAAAAGGCCAAGGTCTAAATGAATATTTATGTTTGGACATTAATTATGTCATTCTGCCAGACCAGATTTAAAAAATTATCAGACACACCTTCACTAAACTTTGTTAGATAACTTCAAGTTATATATAAGAATAGATTAAGTTATTAATGTGATTTACTGCTTTACAAATTGTTGAATTTTGATCTCTCTCTCTGTCCATGACAAACGTATTATTTGGAGACTTCACTTAGAAAAGAAAAAGAGGAATTTATGACTTCATCAGAAGCCTCATTAGGGAATATGTTTGGCTTTCATGCTGAGTTGTCTTTTTTTCCTTTTCTTTTTTTCTGCTGTTATTTGTTCCCAAGAAACTCACAGTCTTCGAACTCACATAATTTGGGGGATTCCAAATACTATATCATTCAACCACAGCTGTTTTAGATATGCCACAAATTATAGTTATATGAACTTGATTTTTTTTTCCCCCTGAACATGGAGAAAAAGCAAATAATAAAGAAAAGGGGGAAAATTTAAATTGTCTCCATAGTAATTAAGTAACTCATACAGCTAAAGTGCTATATTTTAGTAGTAACTACCTTGTTTTTAATGTGACATCAAAAGCTAGTGGTTTGTTTCTCATTTAGTGCAGATGTGAAATAGTGTACATCTCTAGAATGGTTTAAAAGAAATTATGGTCATGGTAGAGAGATTTAATTTGGGTCTACTCTATGAACTTGAGGCATTTTCCCCAAAAGGAACTAGCAGATGAATTTAGGTACATTAAAGAAATGATTATAGACAGCTTATAAAACCTCTAAAACTTGGGAAATCATCACTGTGTTTAATTTTTTAAAATCCTCTCAGATCTAATTTGTTAATAACCATATTCCTACTCATTTTTATTCCTTTCACTTACCCAGTTTTCTACTTGGGATAACTTTCAGTGTAATAGAATCCACTTGACTCCTTCTTCCTATGCCCTTTCAGTATAGTATTGAAGAGGAATTAATTATATTGAACAAATGTTTAAAATTTGTTTCACTTACTTCCTCTCTAATAATCCATTTTCTTCTGAGTTTGAACTTTAGGCATGGGTAATAGATCAGGAATTGGGGAGATCTTTGTTCTAAATAATTGGAATGACTGTATTTGTCAATTAGAGAGATATGTAGACCAATGGTTATAAACCTGAGTACTAGAAATTCTTGTAGAACATTGGGGACCACGTATTCTGAAGTTTCTAATTGGAGAGTCTGATTCAGTAAGTCAGAAGTGGTCCTGTGAATAAGTGCTATAAGTAATCATCTTAAATAATACTGTAAGGATTGGTCTTTTGTTCCTTTGTAGATTGACCTCCCAAAAGTTCTACCTTTAGTTGGATTGTTTAGTTGAATTTATAAGTAAAAAATAATGACTTAGGCTAAATTAAAATTGTTAACTGGACTATTTAGAGATCCATTACTAGGTATTAGATGTTATACCTGGGGAAGATGGAGAATGCAAGGAATTTCAAGATGTTTTTCTTGGGAAAAAACCAAAAACAAAAAAAATGCACACAAGAAGATGTATATCTGGGCCAAAGATGCTTTTAGAGTGGTTGTTGTAATTTGAACCAAGTAAATGAGACTAAAGGGGAGAATGTAAACTGAGAAGAGAAGAGGGCTCTGGACTCCTCAGGAAGTACAGTCTTTAGTGTCTGGTTAAAGGAGAAAGGGTGTGAAAGGGAGATTCTGGACTAGTTGCTAGTTGCTAGAGAGGCAGGAAGAAGATGAGAAAGATAGGTCATGACTGTCAGACTAAAGGAAGATTTCCAGAAGGGAATAGTCAAATGTGCTGAAGCTATTTTAAGAGGTCAAGAAAAATGATACAAGAAAATTGACTTTGCCAAAGGAAAGAAAAGGGATGGGAGTGGGGTTGGGGGTGGAGGTGGAGTGGGGTGGAGTAGGAAGAAGGTTTTTATATCAAAGCTTTAGTTTTCTTTTTTCCTTTTTTTTTTTTTTTTTTTGAGATGGAGTCTCGCTGTGTCACCCAGACTGGAGTACAGTGGCATGATCTCAGCTCACTGCAACCTCTGACTCCCTGGTTCAAACGATTCTCCTACCTCAGCCTCCCAAATAGTTGGGATTACAGGCGTGTGCCACCTGGTCCGGCTAATTTTTGTATTTTTAGTAGATAGGGGGTTTTATGATGTTCGCCAGGCTGGTCTCGATCTCCTGACCTCCAGTGATCTACCTGCCTTGGCTTCCCAAAGTGTTGGGATTACAGGAATGTGCCACCACACCCAGCCTCAAAGCATTAGTTTTCAAACTTTAGTTATTCATGTATCATCTCCATGTGTTTTTTTTCCATTTCCAATTACCATGCTAACTATTTTTCACTATTTTTTCTTTACTTTTGTAGGTATTATAATTGCATGGTTAAAAAAATACAAATGTTATTAAAAGGTATAGGCTAAGGTTTGTTTTACCAGTCATCCCAAACATCTTCTACCCCTTTCTCCTCATTGATCATAACAGCCATTCTTACTAGTTTCTTGTGTATCCTTTTATATTTCTTTTTACAAAGTCTCAGATAACTCTTTTAATAGCTTTTTAGTCCTGTGAAAACCCCACTTTTTCTTTATTCACATTTTACAGAGGCTAACCATACAAGAGAATAACAAAGTAGTAATAGGTTGAAGGTTCTCAGCCCAGACTTTAGAAGGCCTTGAGTCAGTATATCTGATAGTATGATCAGTTTAATGTCAAACATATGTCCCAAAATAGACTAGCCTGAGCATGAAAAGTTCATATTTTATTACTTCATTTTTCTGTATCTGTTATTTCTGGAGCATAAGCAGTTTGTATGAAGTTGAGCGTAACAGATTTATGTATGCTGAGTGTGACTTTGAAGGACAAAAATTTTTGTGATGTATTAGTCCCTACAAAAGAACTTTGTAACTCAATACTCTACCACCTAGACTTGAATTTTATTTAGGTTCCTTCATTCCTAATGTGTACTGCATTATTTTGAGACTGTGGAAACCTTGGATTCTGATCTAGACCTTGTTCACCCCTTTTGCTTTTGTTTTGCAAGACTTGGAGGGGAGACAGGAACATCAAGGACTCTGAAAAATGTGTAGCTGAGGTGTTTTGCCTCAGATATTGGTAGGGGTTAAGGTGCAGGAGAAGATACAGGCTGAGGGAGATTGAGCAGAGAACTTGGCAGCAGTCCTGGAAGTGAAAACACTCCTGGAAATAGACTGGTGATTCTCTGAAGTCTACCCCATCCCCAGTTCTCCTACACAGCAGAGGTTGTCTGACTCTGAAACACCAGCTCTGTAAGTGCCATAGTGCCTTCAGTCTAATGGAGCTATAGCCCTACCTTTCATAGGTTGAGACTTACTTAGAAAACTGAAATCCAGGGTATCCAGGTTCTTGCCACACAGTTTTGAGAGGCTGACAAGTAAGTGTCTGAGTTGACTGAACATCCTGTGCTGGACCTCTCCAACAGTGGAAGCTTGAGCCAGCCATGCCTTAGCAAGGGGGTGGGGCAGATTTGGGGATTTGTATAAATCAACTTTATGGAACCAAGGATTAAGGCACAGGTTAGGATTTGAACTTGAAATGAACTAATAAAGAGTAGATATGAAAAAGGAAGGTGAAGTGACCATGACCCATCACCCAGGCCATGCCTCCTTCACCAGTGCCAAATAAGAGTGTCTTTTATGAGTGGGACTGTAAACTGAGATCTGTTGTTTATATAAATTAAATGATGGAATCAGTCTTGGTTAGTTAGATAGTGCAGTTGAAAATATAAGGTCCGAAGACCCCAAACTTTCCCCCATAAGTTACAACTGGATTTAGATGCTGACATCATCTAGATATAGTTTTGCAGCCTTAAGAAGTTGGCACTTTTACCCTACCCAACCCTTACTGAGTCAGGTAGTCAGAGGGGTGGGCAGTGTCACCTGATTGGCTATAGGGATTCATATTTCAATTTAGAAAATATTTTAATAAAATATGCTTGTGCCATGTGGCAGCAAATTCACATGCACATAACCTGACTATATATTCCCCAGAAAAGGCCTCTGGAATGAATGTAACTATTCCATTAATCCCAGTATAACTAACACTATGAATGTACAAAGGTTACTGTGGAAACTAGTCCTAGTTTAAGGGGTAGATGACCCAGGAAAGTTGGGGGCCAGCGTATTATGACTGTGATATGGACTGTTGGTGGAGTACATAAATAGAACATTATCTCTGACCCTATATGTGCATGTATAAATTGATTACAGTAAAATCTCATAATAACGTGGAATTTAAGAAAATCATTTGTGTTAAGGGAGTCCTAAGTCCAGATAATCAAAAACTGGGATTTTCTGGACTCCTTGCCTTCCTGGGCTTGTGCTGGGACTCAATATAATGTCACCCATATGAAGTTCTCTATGAAAATCTATAGGAAGTTTAAAAATACATGTATGAGCTAACATCTATAAAAATGTTAAGTGAATAGGCAAAAATTTTGTGATTTTCTAATTGCCGTTTGGAATTCTTTCACCTTTGTGATAAAATAATTCTTTAACAATACCACAGGCTTTTATAATGTAACTTGTTATTCTTTGAATGATGTGTAAAGAGCTATGGTGCTGGACGCGGAGGCTCACACCTGTAACCGCAGCAGTTTGGGAGGCCAAGGCGGGCAAATCGCTTGAGCCCAGGAATTTGAGACCAGCCTGGGCAACATAGGGTGACCCCATCTCTACAAAAAATATAGAAACTAGTCAGATGTGGTGGTGCATACCTGTGGTCCCAGTTACTTGGGAGGTTGAGGTGGGAGGACTGCTTGACCCCAGGAGGTCAGGCTGTAGTGAGCCATGAAAATATCTTAGTGACTGGAACAAACTTGTATGACCCTGAGAAGGTGTTGTTTTTAAATTCTTTTTAAATTAAATGACTCAGGCAGTTTAATTGAGGAGAATTTCTTTAACTTGCATCCTCTGTTAATTGTTTCTGCTCTTATTTTCCTTCGGCAACTGTGTAGATGTTGAAGATGGAGGAGTGACTCCTCTGCACAGCTGGCAGGGTGCTTGGAGTCAGGAGCATGCGTTAGGTGACCTTTGAGGATGAGTGGAGCACTCTGCCTGAGACTCTTCATTATTGTAACATTTTGGAAGCCAGTGTCTTCAGATTCACACTCACCCTTGTTTTTATGAAGTCACGTGACAGTTAACATTTGAGATGGCATAAGAACAGCATTAACTTCCCAAATTCCCTATGCATCCGTGTGAAAGAGAACCCAAAATGTCCTGTGCAGGTCTTTCTTGCTCCTTCAAGTTTAAGTAGTTCAACTCCATAGATGAGGTTTTTTTTTTTTTTTAAAGACAGAGTCTTACTCTGTTGCCCAGGCTGGAGTACAGTGGTGCAATCTCAGCTCACTGCAACCTCAGCCTCCTGAGCAGCTGGGACTACAAGTGTGTGCCACCATGCCTGGCTTATTTTTGTATTTTTAGTAGAGACGGGATTTTGCCATGTTGGCCAGGCTAGTCTTGAACTCCTGACCTCAGGTGATCCGCCCGTCTGGGCCTCCCAAAGTGTTGGGATTACAGGCGTGAGCTACCGCGCCCTGCCAAGAGGGATTTTTTTTTTTCTCCTTTCAGTTTAGTTGCCCTATGTATGATTATAAAACTACACTTTTTCTTTACCCTGCCCCACTTTTTTCTGCTTCTAGCAGAGTCACTCTATGTTTTAAAAGAAAAATATCCACAACAGGCTTTGCTGCCATGGAGCACTTACATATCCATGTTTCTCCTATTATGAAAGGAGGAGTGTTGCTTGGTAGCAGTAGCGGCTGTGGGTGTTAGATGGCAGATGGGGGACTGCAGGATTGCAGCTGCAGTCCTGCAAATATTGTTAAAATAAACTTCCATCGGAAATTGACTGGTCAAATAGAGTGTTGTTGTGATGAAGCAGAACTGAAAGTCTAATGTGAAAAAGAGGAAAAACATTTATCTGAGCCATGTAAACTTTTATGCATACCAGCATTGATGTGGTTTCTTGGCAGGGAATTGCTGGGCTGTAAGTCTGAGAGGACTCAAGGGAATGACTGGAGAAAAGTATCACCAGTAGAGTATTTTGATGAAAGAGAAAACAATTCCATCATTTATTGTAAGACTGTTTCATGTCACAAAGTAATCTTGTATGACCCTGTATATGTGCCTTACTCAATTAAAGGTACATTTGATGGAGGGAATGGCTCACATCTGTAATATCAGCTGAATTTAATGGGAGGCTGAGGCAGGAGGATTGCTTGAGCCCATCAGTTTAAGACCAGCCTGGGCATCATAGTTAGACTCCATCTCTACAAAAAATTTTAAAAAATTAGCTGGGTGTGGCAGCACATGCCTGTTATCCCAGCTACTTGGGAGGTTTAGACGAGAGAATCTCTTGAGTCCCGGCAGTCAAGGCTGCAGTGAGTTGTGATTGTGCCACTGTACTCCAGCCTGGGAAACAGAGCAAGACTTTTAAAAAAATTTTTTAAATAAAATAAAGATGCATCTTACCTATATCTTCTCATTTGCCACAGATTCTTACATGCGTATCTGATGAAATTTGGATGTGGTAAGTTTGAGTATTGGATGCTTCTTTGGCCTGCACTTGTACTATAATCAGTTTTCTTGAAACTGCGAAAGGGCCAAGTGAACGTGGATAATTCTTATCAGGAGAGTTGTGGAAATTTGTGGGAATGTGTTTTCTAATGTAGTTGAGTCTGAAACGTATTCATAATGAAATACATTATTTAACATAAATTATAGTCTTATTTTTTCTTTATATTACCCAGGGCATAATATTTGTTTTGAAATTATGTGTGGGGGTAGGTTTTGCCATGTTAATTCATTTCAAGTTAGTAAAGAGAGCCTTATAAATTTACTATAAAAATGGGGACTTTTGAGATCCACTTATCTTGGTAATAGTTAACTAGGACTTCTTAAATTGTTTAACTCTGTACATTCAGAAGAGTTTCTTTTATCATTTAAACTGTAGTGCTGTTATTTGCTGTTAAGTTCCGTAAAGTCACAGAAAACACTGAACTAGTGAATATAGAACCATTGCTGGTTGAAAAATACAGCATTAGGTCCCCTCCAGCCTCCGGTCACATTTTCATCAGTAAATCATTATATAACCTTGTTTCATGTGTGTTTCTTTTTAAAGACACTTTAATGTACATTTTTGATTCATTAACATTGAACTCATGGCTAGTGTATCACTATAGCTCATGCCTGAATGAAGCTTATTTGACACGAATATTTTCTCTATAAGGCACATCATGAGTATTTTCTCCATGAGGCACATCACAACCTTCTTGCACTTAGGAACACTAGACAGCACTTTGGCACTATGCATAGGGGGTATTCTCAACAGCAAAATCACCAACAAAAAGCATAAATGTACAAAAAGTATGGCACTAAGTGGAGTGAAGAAAGGACACTTGCTTACAGAATAAGAGCTGAAAAATGAAGGAAAAGTACACCTTACTTATTTGACCTCAGTTGGGAGTGTGCCCATTGGGCAACTCAAAGTTTTTGTCACTCTGACATATCAGCAAATGCCAGAAAAGCCCTACGGATTTGAAGTTACAAATGAGTTTTAGCAAGTGGGCAAGTTTTCAAATATTGAAATCCACGAATAATGAGAATTGATTACAAGTAGTTTTGCCAAAAATTGTAAATTATGGAATAACCTGTATAGTCACGTAAATGCTTGCAGAATCTGGAGAATTAATGAGAACTTTTGATGTGTTATAACATATTAAGATGACTTTACTGTAATATCTTTGATTTAAATAATGAAATTAACCACAATTGTATAATGTCTTGTAAAATTTTTATAGTGCTTCAGGTACATAATTAATTTTATCTGTAGTGGAAAAACTACGATTCTGACAGATTTACCACTGTCGACCTGCCTAATGTGTTGTGGAAATGAAACTGGAGCCCAAGTGTTTTTATTTTTTATTTATTTATTTTTTCTTTGAGACATGGTCTCACTCTGTCACTGAGGTTGAAGTGCAGTGGCATGCTTATAGCTCACTGCAGCCTCGACCTCCTGGGCTCAAGCAATTTTCCCACATCAGCCTCCTGAGTGGCTGTGACTACAAGCGTGCACCACCACACCTGGCACATTTTTAAAATTTTGCATAGAGACATAGTCTTGCTGTGGTGCCCAGGCTGGTCTCGAACTCCTGGCCCCAAGCAGTCCTCCCATGGGCCTCCCAGAGGATTATAGGCATAAGCCACTGCACCTCGCCCCAAGTTGTTTCATTTTTAATTCACTCTTAAGTTTTCTCCTTTTTCCAGATTAGCTAGTTCAGAATTATTCTAGATATGTATGTCTTAGCAAGTATGGTGATTTAAAGTTACTTTGGACGACTTTAAGTTTACTTTTTTAAAAAAGGAATTTCAAGATTGTTAGGTACATGCCAGTTTCAGGAGCTTTATTACAAGAAAATGGAATTATCTGTTGGGATTGGAATCACTGGATTAAACTGACAGTAAACTTCTGTTATTCTTCAGGAATCATCCATCTTCTGCACAGACCAAAGTAGTGATTTAATTTGAGTGCATAGCTTGGTTGTACTTAATCCTGGGATGTAAAAAGCCAGAAAGAATGTCACTCCCATAGTGAATGTCACTCCCACAGAACAATAAGGATAGAGACAGATGATCTACACAATTTCAATTTTTTTAACCTACTAGAGAGTTGAGATTGATAACATCTAGGTAGTGTAAAATTCAAGGATAAAAATAGGCTCTTCCATATAGAGATGAGAAATAAGCACTGGCTCATGTGGTCACTACTTTTTCAACCTACAAAGAGATTCACTAGTTAATAAGCCTAGGCAAGGGCACAGTACTCCAATCAGCTTTATAGAAATGTATTGCTATGGTCCAAATTGTGTGCCTACCTCCAGATTCATGTGTTAAAGCCCCAAACCCCAGCACCTCAGAATGTGACTGAATTTGGACACAGGGCCTTGTCACAGGTGGTGAAGTTAAAATGAGGCCTTTTGGATTGGCTGTCATACAATCTGACTGGTGTCCTTATAAGAAGAGGAAATTTGTACATACCAGGGGTATATGCACAGAGGAAATACTATGTGTGGATATAGAAGGTGACTAGACCGCAGGCCTAGGAGAGAGGCCTCAGAAGAAACCTAACCTACCAACCCCTTGATCTTGCACTCCTACACTTCTAACCTGCGTGACTGTGAGAAGATAAATTTCTGTTTAAGTCCTCTAGACTGTGGTATTTTGTTATGGCAGCTCTAGCAAACTAATGTTTTAGTACTCTTAAAGAATTAAGTATGTAGAGCCAAACATGTAAGATAAACCAAAGGAAAAATGGGAGTAGAAGAGAATGGAGATAATGTAGGAACGAGAAGTAAACGTTTAAAACATTATAAGTAATAGAAGAGAAGATACTATATTTATGTAGCAGGAGTAAGGTTTCTTAATAAAGTGATATTCAGAAGACAAAAGGACATTGAGAGGATAGTGGACATTTTAAGATTTCTTGCATTTTTGAAGATAAAGTTAGGAAAATTTCCCAGTGAAGTAGAAATAGTAGATATGGAGAATAGGAGAGAAAAATTAGGCAATAGAAGATAATCAGTCCAGGAGGTCCAACATCCAACTAATACACACAAACTTAGAGAACAGAGGAAAAGGAAGTGAAATTATCAAGCAAATAATACTGAGATTGTCCTAGAGCTAGACATAAGTGAATATTGAGATAGAAAGCCTTATTAAATGTGCAATAAAGAAGGAAGGAATTTTCACCAATGCATGTCATTTAGAAATTCTCATGCACCAGAGATAAGGAGAACTTGAAAACTTTCAGGGGAAACAACAGGCCATGTTAATGGTTGGGAAATCTGGATGGTATCAGATTTCTCAGTTATAACAAAGAAAGCTGAAAACAGAGCAATGTCTTAAAAATTCTGAGGAAAAATAATTTTCATCTTAGAATTCTATACCAAAATTATGAATCATATGCATGAGTAGAATAAAGATATTTTTATACATACAGTGTCTTAAAAGTATGTTTTGTCTGCCCTTTCTCAGAAAGCTACTGGAGTTGTGTACCATGAAATTCAGGGAATTAATAAATGAAGAAGGAAAATGTGGAATCCAGGAAATGGGATCCAGCAGAGAGATGTGAAGGGAATTCCCACAATGACTGTGAAGTTTAGGATAATAGTTGGCTCAGTGCCTAGAGAGTTTATAGTCCAGATTAAAACAGTCAGAAGACTCCAGGACGGTGTCTAAGGAAAACAAACAAGCATGAAGCTAATATATTATCTGAAGCAATACACTGGAGGGAAGGAAGTTTTGTAGTCCTTTTGGAATATCTAGGGCTGAATTAGCGAATGTACACCAAAAAGTTATTCAGAAAACAAAGACAATTTATAACTTTATAGTTAACAAAAATTTGTGTGAGAAAGAAGAGAGAGTTATATATGAAGTAGCTCAGGCATAAACAACTTTTATGATAATAATAACACAGTCGTCCCTCGGTGTCTGTGGGGAATTGGTTCCAGGATTCCCCATGGATACCAAAATCCGTGGATGCTCAACTCCTATATGGCAAAGTATTTTCTTTTTTTTCTTTTCCAAGTGCTGAGGTTTGAGAGAACTTCTCCAAGAAGCTCATAAATACAGTAGTGCCCAATCAGGTGGTCTACAGCTTCAGTAACACACCTGTGCATACCCAGGTAACTATTGGTCAGCTACAAATGGAAGTTCAGTAAAAGCAATTCCACAAAGGACCAAATTTCTACAGCTGGGCCTCAGATCTGGCTATCTGGCTAGATCGTGGTTAAAACTGGATATGTGGAAAACTACAGTCAAACTATAAAACAGCCCCACCCCTGTCTCCCTTCACTGACTCTCTTTTCGGACTCAGCCCGCCCACTCAGGTGAAATAAACAGCCTTGTTGCTAAAAAAAAAGAACACAAAAAATACTGAATATGTGGTCTAGCCCGCCAGCAAACTCCTAAAATATTGCAAACCCCTACAATATTGCAAATCTCAGCCTATTAAGAAGTAACGACTGTTAGCAAGAATTGGGAGACAAAAGTGACATTTGGCCGGGCGTGGTGGCTCACGCCTGTAATCCCAGCACTTTGGGAGGCGAAGGCCGGCAGATCATTTGAGATTAGGAGTTTGAGACCAGGCTGGCCAACATGGTGAAAGCCCATCTCTACTAAAAATACAAAAATCAGCTGAGCGTGGTGGCATGCACCTCTAGTCCCAGCTACTCGGGAGGCTGAGGCAGGAGAATTGCTTGATCCTGCGAGGTGGAGATCGCGGTAAGCCAGGATCGCACCATTACACTCCAGCCCGGGTGACAGAGCAAGACTCTGTCTCAAAAAAACAAAACAAAAAACAAGCACAAAAAGCAAAAGTGACATTCATCTTAACCAAATAGCCTGGGCTACTTTTGTGCCTCTTTTACAGATGAAGAAACTGAGGGTCAGAGAACCTTAGGTTTATAGGTAGAAAATATCAGAGCCAGCCCCAAACCCAGGTCTCTGGCATCCCTTCCCTAGTCATGTCTACCACCCTTCAAAAATTGAGCTTATGCCGTCAGCATCTCTGTAGATAGTGGGCCGCAGGACCAAGGAAGGCTAGAAGAAAGTGTTGGCCTACACACTTGAGGAGAGATGATGAAGAGGGGACCTAGGTCCAGCAGTCAGGTGTTTGCTTTTGTAACCACCCGATGAGTTCACCTTGCCCACTGCTTAGATAAAGCAGATTTCTCAAGACGGGGAATTACAATAGAGAAAGAGTAATTCATGCAGAGCCGGCTGTGCAGGAGACCGGAGTTTATTACTACTCAAATCAGTATCCTAAAATGGCATAGTATTTGCATATAACCCACACATGTCCTCCTGTCTACTTTAAACCATCTCTAGATTACTTGTAATACCTAATGCAATGTAAATACTATGTAAATAGTTGTTATAGTATATTGTTTAAGGAATAATGACAAGAAAAAAAGCCCGTACATGCTCATTACAAATGCAGCCATCTGCAGAACTCACAGATACGGAGGGCTGACTACCTAATGATTTTCCCAACATGTGAGGAGGATAGTAGTGTGTGGGTAACTGCCTCAAAGGAGGGACGGAGGACAAGAATCAGAAATGTGGAGAGGGAGGGCAGGGGATTACTCTCTGTTATGTAACAAACCTGAGTGTTTGGCTTTTAAACTTCTATAATTATATTCTTTTGGAGAAATATTAATACTAGTTAAGGAAGTAGGGCTACACTTTAGATAGACTACATTTAGAAGGGGGGCAGTTAAAATGGAGGGAGAGGGAAGGAGGAGTATAGGCTGGGTTTGGAGTACATTAGGGAGAGAGAAGAAAGGAAAAATCAAGACACTGTTGAGAGACTCCACTGTGTACCCCAGTGGAGGTTATGTGTATACATATTAATAAATGTTAATATGCCCCAGCCGTTGTATTTTTTTTGCAGTTACTTGCTCCCCAGTCAGCTTGTGTTCTTTTCAGTGTTGACACGTGTAGTTAGATTAGTAGCAGTCAGGGTTCTCCACCTATATGCTTTTTTTTTCTTGTTAGGTGCCTGCCTTTTCTTGAAAGCCCTTTATGTTTGTAAGGACTTGTTTTTCTTTTTCATGAGAATGTTCTTGTCAGAGACCAAGCGAAGAGACAGCCAAGGTGGAAGAGAGTAAAGTGAACCATTACATCTTACTATACATGTTGGGGTCCTTTAGCTTCATGTTGCCAATGTAGGAACTACTACTATGTGCTGTTCATGTTGTTAGCACACAGTAAAATGATCTCTTCTTACTCTTTGAGCCTATAACCCTAAAATTCCCTTCTATTTCTTACTGTCTTCAAGCACTTAAAAAAAAAAATACATGATTCCCTTTTTGGGTACAACTATTATGTTATTGCAAGAAAGACATTTCCTAGCCCTACTTACAGAAAATCTGTGCCTATCACAGGTTTCCAGGCTATTGACTTACTTGGTTTTCTTCGTTAACCTTCATGTAACATTCCAGTGGCACCTGACTTTGTCTCAAAATCATTCCCAAGTGGGTAAACATCATATAAGTAACCTCACATCCTTGTAAGCCTGCTTTCTTTCCCTGTATGTCATGGAAAATTTTCTATGTTAATTGGAGGTGGTTTCTGGCCTAATTATGTTTGGAAAAAAATTGTTGAATGGAGATACATCTTAAGCAAGAGATGTTGAAATAATTGCTTGGGTAAACATTGATCACCATGACCTCGTAATAGTTTCCCTTGAAATCATTTAGTGAAAGCAAATTTAGGCAATTACTGAAAAGCAGTGATCAACGAAGGAAAATAAAGTTTTTTTTTGGTTTGTTTTCTATTTCATAGGACTATACAGAGCACCCCACTTAAATGACTAATACCAAAATTTAAATCTCAATTGTTTAAATCTCTGGTATATATGTATAAGATGTTTTTGCTTATGAAATAAGACTATTTTGTCAGAATTCATGTACTTGTAAAATTCTAAGTTCAGGATCATAATAAATGAGACTTTTTGTGATTTTTTTGGAGCATTTTGTCAGATCATGCTTTCAATTTCCCTGTTTTAGAGTCATTATCTAATTCTACTTTACAGGTATTTAGTATCTTTGTTCCTTCAAGAGTATTATGAAGTCATTATATGTATTCTGTCATATGGAAAGAGAATATTAGTGAACAATGGCTTCTACTTTGAGACTTTAAACACCAAGAGAGGCAAGCCTCAGATGATTCAGATAATGTTAATTGGCTAAAAAAAATTGAGGAATATTTTTTGTGAGAATATCAAGGGGAAAAAGAGGAGATAGGGACATTTATTTATGATTCATCTCAAACTGGAAGCTGATTTTCAATTGTGACTATAAACTGAAGATTGTCACTTGATTCACATGTATTCAGGGCTTATAAAGCTAAGTCATCATACTTAGAAATGGTTTCATGCTATCACGGTGTCTGTTAGAATTAGCAGGCAATATCTCCTTACAGGAAATTTTAAGTATATTAGTGATTTTTTAAAAATGTAAAATTATGAGATTTTAGAATTTGGAGAATAACTACCTGAGCCTGTCCTCTTTGTTGTGAGTTAGCAGTGGGACAGAAGTATTTGTCATATAGCGAGAGAAACTAGAAAACAAGCTCACTAGGGGGATATTGAGGCCATGTAATACAGAATAATCTATTTTGAGAGTTCTTTGCAAAGGTGTAGCAGTACCAGATCTTTGGGAATGTTTTAGTTTTTAAATTTTACTTTTCCTAGATACAATATCTAGTTGAATTTTTTTATGTGGCAGTTCTAGGAGTACTGTGGAGGCATGGCAAAATAGGAATGTGAAAAGCTTAGCTCAACTTACCTTCCACTTTTATTTCTTTTAAATGTCACAAAATAGAGTCTACAAAAATGTTAGCTATCTGGGATCGTTTTGAATAGCTGAATATCTAGTAGTTTTAAAATTAAAATAACATGTCTTATTATAAAAGAAAGTATATTTAGAAAAATTTAAATCTGTATTATTTAATGTTAAATTTTTAAATACATTAATGTAATTATTTTAATATAAAAGTGTGTTTATTTTAGAAAATACAGAAATAAACTTTTTTTGTAGCTCCACTACCCAGTGTTAATTATTACACTATGACAGTTTGAAATTAGATTTCCAGGCTATTTCCCTGTAAGGACATATGCTTTTATTTTCTAAAGGATCGTATTTTATCTACCTTTTTGTAGTCTTTTGCCTACTTTATATTATATTTAAAAGAGCAGTTCATTTTATTAAATATTGTTCTGTGGTAAAATTTTAATGGTTGCTTACTGTTATATTACATAAGTGAACCATAATGTCATGTTTAATTTAAATGGACTAATTCTATTTTATTAACTAGGTTAATTATAAAAGAAATATGTATATTCATGTTAAATTCATAATATATTAACCAAACTTCTCTTTTATTACTTACTTCTTTTTAAGGGGAAACTGTTCTTTTTATTTTCCTATTTATTATAAACTCATCTTTGTCTAATGCACATAGCTTTTGCCTTACTAAAAATATAGAATATAATATATAATAATA
>NW_012101454.1:1373570-1404081 GCF_000951045.1 Mandrillus leucophaeus
CAATGTATTATGTAATATATTTATTAGTATATAATATGATAATATTATTTTGAAACAGAGTCTTACTCTGTTGCCCAGGCTGGAGTGCAGTGGCACAATCTCAGCTCACTGTAAGCTCTGCCTCCAGAGTTCAAGTGATTCTCCTGCCTTAGCCTCCTAAGTATCTGGGATTATAGGCGTCCACCACCATACCCAGCTAATTTTTGTAGTTTTTGTAGAGACAGGGTTTCAACATGTTGGCCAGTCTGGTCTCAAACTCCTGACCTAAGGTGCTCCACCTGCCTCGGTTTCCCAAAGTGCTGGGATTACAGGCATGAGCCACTCTGCCCAGCCTACTTTTATATTTCAGGGTTTATATTATGAATTTATATTGTTCTAATTATAGCTACATGTAAAGCTACCAGTATATATAGAACATAGCATAAGAGTAAGTTTGGATTTGACTCTGGTATAGTTGTTTTAGAACTTACTTCTTGAAAGACTTCTTGCCAAGGGCTTGCTTTTTAATGACTTTGCCTGTCTCTTTTATAACTTAATAAAACATTTGTAGCTACCTTTCTCTAAAATTAATTGATGCTTATCCCAATTGTTGTATTTTTTTTACCTAATTACTACACAATCAGTATCTTTTGATTTTGTACCATTATTCAATGCAATACCTGAAAGAATTTTTTTTTTTTTGGTCAAGGCTCACACACCACAACTACTGATAAATATATTTGTATTCATCTAGAAATTTGATGCATATTTAAATACATATATGCGTAAATAAATACTGGTTGTTTTTGCTTTTTTAGTAGAGACAGTCTTGCTATGTTGCCTAGGCTGGTCTTTAACTCCTGGGCCCAAGCAATCCTCCCTCCTTAGCCTCCCAAAGTGCTGAGATTATAGGTGTAAGCCATGGAAACCAGCCATAACTTCTTTAAACAAAAAATATTATACAAGCATGTTCACACTCACACACACTATTAGGCAACGTGAATTTTCATCTTAAGGTATATTGTAAGAATGATGAATGAGGTTAGAAGCACAGTATCTTCAGCTATGCTGTCTGGGATTGAACCCCAATTCCCACATTTAGTATGTGTGACATCTTGGGAAAGTTATTTCACATCTTAATGTGTCTCAGTTTCCTTATGCTTAGCATGATGAACAATACAAATATCTGTCTCATAGAGTTCATGTGAGCTTTCACTAAGTTTGTATATGAAAAGTACTTAGTTATTGGCAAAATAATCATTGTATTTAGCTCTTACCTTTTTATGTAAGAGCATATAAATTTATTCTAGTATTTTTAGATTATCCCATCTTAATATTACTATAATTTATTGATTCCCCATCACAAGCCATTGGGTTATTTCCCTATTTTATATTATTGAAACAATGGTGCAAAGACTGTCTTTATTATTAGGATTTTGTACTTGTGAAGTAAATATATAGGATGAAGTCCTAGAAGTATAATTCCTGTGTCAAAGACTACTTTTTTTTTTTTTTTTTTTGAGACGGAGTTTCTCTCTTGTTGCCCAGGCTGGAGTGCAATGGCACAATCTTGGCTCACCGCAACCTCTGCCTCCCAGGTTCAAGCAATTCTCTTTCCTCAGCCTCCCGGGTAGCTGAGATTACAGACATGTGCCACCATGCCCGGCTAATTTTGTACTTTTGGTAGAGATGGGGTTTCTCTATCTTGGTCAGGCTGGTCTCAAACTCCCAACCTCAGGTGATCCACCCGTCTTGGCCTCCCAAAGTGCTAGGATTACAGGCGTGAGCCATCACACGCAGCCCAAAGACTTCATATTTTAAGTTTCCATGGGTGTTGCTAAATTGTCCTTCAAATTTGTGAGATTGCTTTTCTCCTCCTACTCTCTCCAATACTAAGTATCACTTAATTTTTAAGTTTTGCTAATGTGATAGGTGATGAATGCTAATTTTTATTTTAAGTTATATTGTAAGTGGAGTTGAATATTCATATTTTTGAGCCATTTGTATTTTTTTCTTATGGACTACATGTCTATGTAATTGGTTCACTTTTCTATTGGTTTATCAATGTTTTTCATATTGCTTTTGAAAGAACACTTTGTTGTAAAATAGCCATTAGCTAGTTGATTTGTGCCATGAATAATTTTCTCAGTTTATTATTGACTTCTTTTCCTTTATAGTCATATAGATTATTCCAATTTTCATGTTTTCAGATTCTTATATTTGTTATTTTGTTATTGCTTCTGAGTATTATGTCATTCTTCAAAAGATCTTTGCCAACATAGGATCACATTTAAAAAGATTCACTAATCTGTTCCTAGATCCTCTTGTAATTTTATTTTTACCTTTAAATCTTAAATCTACTAAAAATGTAGGGGAGGAAAAAAAAAGTAATCTTCTGCCTTCTTAAGTTCAGAGTCTAGAACCCAGGAATCAAACTAAAGACATTAACAAGAAGAAAAACATTCATTTATGTACATCTGCCTGGAAGTTCACAATGAAATGTGACTCACGAAGGTGGTTAGAATTTGAAGCTTATATACCAACTTAACAAAAGGTGATAAAATATGGAGAGGTAGCTAGACAAAGGAAAGGGGTTTTGGACTTTTGTGGGGCGCAGCAATGAGTAACTTGTGGGAAAGTAACTAGAAAATGTATAGTAATTAAGGGTTGTTTACTAAGGTTTGTTTTGCAGGTTAGAGGTCTTCTTTCTGGTATGGAAGAGGAGAACACCTTCATAAGTGGAAAAATATGTCATCTTTACAAAAGGAAATTTATGTCCTGGTTTTATGTTTATTTTTTATACAGATGGGGTCTCACTCTGTTGCCCAGGCTAGTCTCAAACTCTTGGGCTGAGTTTCCTCCCATCTTGAGTGATCCTCCCACCTTGGCCTCTGAAAATGCTGGGATTAGAGGTGTGAGTCACCACACTCAACCTATGTCCTAGTTTTAGACAGAAAGTTGCAGGTCAGAGAACAATTGCCTTTAGTTCAACACAGTTCTTAGGCTAAAGTGGCATATTTTGCAATGGCCTACTCTGATTCCCTTCATAAACTCACATAGTGAAAGTAATTAGGTGAGGATCTAGCTTTGTTTTTCTTCATCAGGTTAGCATAATTTCCTAATATCATTTATTGTATAATCTACCTTCTCTTCATTATTTTCAAATATTTTGTATCTCATAAACTAAAATTTTATATATTTGAATTTGGATCTTTCTGGACTCTGTTTCGTCAATTTGTCTACTCCTACACTAGTAATAACAATTATTGTATGTTTACAAAACTTTAAATTTTCTCTTATACCTAGCTACTCTCCCCCAATACTATTTTTATTCAAAGAATTTTAGTTTGTTAGTGTGTACTTTTTCCAGGCAAACTTATATTTCAAAATAAAAATATTTGTACATTATTCTGTGAGAATCTATTGGAGTTTCTGAGTTCAGTGGGACTTAATATCTTAAATAGGACTTAATTCCTGAGGTAATCAGAAATGAAATATTTTCTTTCATTTTATTTTCTCTCATTATTGTATATATATGAAAATAGCTTTAGGTTATGTATACTAGTTTTATAATCTGACTTCTTAGTTATACTGCTAATCTTTTCCAGTTTATTTTTTAGTTATATCCTTTGTAAATTATAGTTTTATCTTTTTCTAATATTTATGCCTTCATTCCAGTGTTTATACCTTTTATTCTTCTTTCTTGTCTTGTTTCACAGAATGATTCCCTTCAAATAACGCCATTTTACTTTTAACCTTTTAGAATGACTTTATTCAAAATAAGCCATCTATGTAAATATAGATTTGGCTTTTGATTTTTAATTTAGTCTGAAATTTTCTTTCCTTCAAATGTCTGACTTTCCTCAGTAAGCAATGATTGTTATGAAATAAATGTTTGCTCTTAATTATATTAACTTCTTTTTATATTTTTTTGTTTCTAATAATCACTTTGTTTTCTGGTTTTTGCTTTGTGGTCTATGTCTTTGTTACTTTCACTTAGAGTAGTGATCTTTAAATAGTTAATTTATATAATCTGTGATTTTTAAAAATCAGTAGACTTTTACCAACATATTATTGAATGTGAGGATATTAGTTTACTTCCATTTTTTTAATCCCTTGACTTCCCCCTCATCTTTTTGACTTTTATTATTTTACTGAGTTATAAGATAATTTTTAGTAAAAAGGAAAATTATATCTCTTATACAGATTCAAGAGTGAATGCCCGTTAAAGGATTTCTTTCAGTAGTATAATATGAGGGAACTGTAGAGGAGGAAAAAATAATTTTTCCTATATCCTCTGCATTGTTAGCTGGGACCCGCGCCCTCGCCATAACAAAGACAGATTAACAAGAAAAAACAAACAAACAGAAGTTTATTAATATATACACCTCTTGTATACAAGGGAGGTGTGTAAGAAATAATGGTAAATCTCAAAGAGATAGCTTAGGATTCAGATTTAAATAACATCTTCAGCTAAAAAGGAAGAAAGATTGTGTGTGAGGCCAGTTGTGGGGAGGTGACCAGGAAAAGCATAGTGAAGAGCAAGGTTTGTTATGCAGATTTGAGTCAGTGCCTTCTCCATTGATAAGAGTCTCTTATGATTTAGTAATGCTTCATTTCCTGCTACAAAGAGGGAGATACTCTTACAAATGGAGCTTTTCTCCATAGATCTAAGTTTTCCTTACAAAAGAGTATCTTCTACTCTGTTTTTAGAGCTTCTCATGTGTCTGCTGCTTCTCAAAATAATCAATATGCAAAAGAGGCATGTTTTAGGGTGACATTCTGGTCTCCTACAGTCATATTTTTGGGTGGCATATTCTGGTTTCCTACAGAACCAAGTAGATGTTATAACAGGTTCAGAGAAGTCAAAACCGTAGAAATTTAAATGAGATAAAGAAAGGTCCAGATGACTTGCAAATAGAACAAAACTATTTTTCCATATGGGGTAAGATGTCAATTAAAACATTATCAGGCAGGTCAATTTACATATCTGCCTGTTAACTATAGTTTACAAAGAGTTGAGAAAAAGAGTAGAATCAATTAATTCAGAAGCGTATGCAGCTTCATCTATTCCTAACAAAGCTTAAAATCAAGACCTGAACGGATCAAACTTTCCATGTAATTTAACCATATCCCAGAAAAAAAAGCTTAAGGTTATTTGTAGTAACACAAAAATAGCCAGCAATAACAGGGTAAAATTCACAATATTTGACATTCATTCAGAAATTTCCAGGCATGCAAAGAGGCAGGGACTTTAAAAAGAGCATAACAAGGTGAAACATCAATCAAAATTGACCCTGAAATGACAGAAATGAAAGAATTAGTATACAAGTATATTAAAATAGTTATTTTAACTGTGTTCCATATGTTTTGAGGTGCTAGAGAAAAATGTATTAGGAAGAGATATGGAAACTATGAAAAAGGTCCAAATCAAACTTCTAGAGATAAGCACTATAATGAAAAATGAGATGAAAAATGTACTGGATGGAATTAACTGTGCGTTAGATAGTGAACAAATGAAGATAAGTGAAATTTAAGATACAGCTATAGAAACTTTCCAAAATGAAACAGAGAGAATAAAAATGACTGGGGAAGAACTCCCTGAAAGGTGCATTAGTAAACCGTGAGATAACTTAAGTGGCCAAATATGTAGTGACATCAGCAGGAATGGTGGGATAAGGTGCTCTGGGAATCCTCTTCATAAAGGCAATACTGGCAAAATGGTCAGTCACCTTTTTTCAGAATTTTGGAAATTAACCAAAGTCTTGCTACAATTATGAAGCATTTAAGGAAAATGACTATAATAAGCTCTGTAAGAACAGCAACTTTAGTGGGATTTAAATTTACTCTATTACCTTTACCTTCTCCCTTGCCCCAGCAAACTTCCCAGTGCCATGATAGCCTTGAAACCAACAGCCTGAAATCATGGTGAAAACCACCACCTTGGCAGCCACTGCAGGGGGCTTACAGTATTGAATTGCCTTAGAAATCCCGTTTTCATCAAATTGTCATTATTTGACCTGTATGGTGATTGTCTGGATAACCCCTCTCACAAAGATTATTTTTATTTGACCCAACTCAGTGCAAACAGATTTTTTTGCAGGGGAGGTGGGAAAGAGGGGTGTTTGTCATAAATACTTGCTTTACGTTTCTGCTGTCTTAGTGGTAATTAGTAGTTAAAACAAAAAATAGGGCTAACCAAAAAACTTAATAGGAGAAGCTGGGGAATTAGATGTTCATATGGGGTTTGAAGGAAGCTCTGACACATTCTTGGGAATTTAGAAGACTTACGTGCATGTGTAGAGCTGTGAGCATGCTCGGGAAACACCTAAGAAGGCCCTAAACTCTCACCTTAGGCTGACCTTGAGACTCTGTATAAGCCAGAAGTGGAGGCTAAGGCAGCGTTGTGTGCTGCCTGGTGCACGTTGAAAGTGTAGGGGGTAGAGGCCTGCTGTGATGGCTGATTCCTGTAATTCCAGCACTTTGGGAGGCCAAGTCAGGAGAATTGCTAGAGGCTTGGAGTGGGAGACCACCAACCTGGGCAACATAGCGAGACCCTGTCTCTACAAAAAAATTTAAAATTAGCAGGGAATGGGGGTGTGTGCCTGTAATTCCAGCTGCCTGGGAGGCTGAGGTGGGAGGATGGCTTGAGCCCTGGAGTTTGAGGGTACAGTGAGCTATGATCACGCCACTGCACCCCAGCTTGGGTGATCCTGTCTCTTAAAAAAAAAAAGTGTAGAGTGGAAGGGATTTCTTTTCTCACCCATTGCAAGGTTCATGGCTGAGGTCCCACAAAAGACATATTAACAAGAGAAAAGCATATATATTTATTTAGTATATATTTTATGTGACATAGGAGCCTTCAGGAATGAAGACCCAGAGAAACAGGTAAATCTGTGTATTTTTATGGACAGTCATGTAGAACTATGATTGGGGGACAAAAGGGTATGATCTAATGGTAATAAACTAGGGGAATTCGGCAATGTCTGGTTTTTCAGATTCTTCTTCATGTCCCTGTGTGACATTCCTTGCCCCCTGGTATAGGGCAAGACACCTATCACGTTAACGTTCTTCAACGGAGAAGGGAGAGAGGTTACATGGTAACCTAGGTCTTATGGCCTGTTTCAGGGAAGAATGTGAGTAGGGGAAGGTGCAAGTGGCCTCTTGCTTCTGCTCTTTCCTCAACTTCCAAGGTGCCATATTTTGGGGTAGCATGTCTTGAACTTTGTCAAAAGTGTCCCTTAACACTTCAGAACTCTGCTGCAAAGACTAGGAAACATAGTGGTTCCAGGTAGTTCCAGCTTAGCTAACTGCTAAGCTAATTAAGCAGAGACTTCAGAGGCTCCATACCACAAGGATTATAGACTTTAGTGTAGAAGTCTCTAAGCAAACAATCTCAACCACCTCCACAATAACAAACAGCAGCAAGAAATATATTTGTAATTGGGTTCCAAAAAGTAGATGAGGAATGAAAAAATACTTGAAGAAATGATGCTGAAAAATTTCTGAATTTGATGAAAACACTAAGTTCACAGATCCAAGGAGTTCAATGAACCCAACCACAAGAAAAATGAAAACAACACTAAGTTGCAATCATAATCACATTGCTTAAAATCAGTGAATATGAGACATTTTGAAAGTAGCCAGAGACAAAGGGAACATTGCAGAGAAAAGAATAAAAATAAAGACGACAGCAGATTTCTTATCAGGAAAATTGTATGCTAGAAAACAAGGCAAAGATGTATATTTAAGTTCTTAAAAAATTGTTCATACTTAGGTAGCATGTATATACCATAGGCATCAGTTTATTAAAATAGAAAAGAACAAGTGTTACCACTCACCAGTGAGCTAACACAAAATTTAATGCCTATGTTGAAAGAAAAGTTTAGGGAAAAATTCTGAGTTATTGGATGTAGACAGAGAAGTCAGTCTGTTACTATTTATATAAGGATTATGTACCTAAGGGCAGAGAACAATTAGAAGGACATGATGAAGTAAAAATTAACTTTAGTAGTGAAATCTTGAAAAAATAGGCTAAACATCACTAAGAAATTATTTTTGCCAAGTTTAATCTTTACACATTTTTATTATAAAGAATTTTGAACATAGAACTTATAGTATGACAACTTGAGTACCCACCATTTAGCTTTGTAAAATTTTAATGTTTTTTCATGCTTGCTTTAGCTTTGTAAAATTTTAATGTTTTTTCATGCTTGCTTTGTATTTTTCTATTTGAAGAAATATAATATTACAGACTTAGATTTCCACAGTGTTCACTCCCTAATATAAAATCATCTTGTAGCCCTTCCCAGAAGTAATCACTCTTTTGAATTTGGTGCTTTTAGTTACCAAGCATTTTATATTCTTTTAAAACATATTGTACTTGTTATAAATGGTGTCAGATAAATATACTCTTTGTTGAAGTTTTCTATTTTGAGATGTGTCTTTATTGATACATGAGCCATAGCCCACTTAGTTGTAATCTATATAGTTAGTACATGTATTCTATTCTATGAATAGTACAGAATTTGTAATCATTTTCTTGTTATAGACATTAAGATTGTTTATAATTCATCACCATCGCAAACCATGCTGCAGTGAGTATCCTTGTGCATATTTACATAGGCACATAAGCAAGTGTTTCTCTGTGTTGTGTGTCTCCGTGTGAACTAGCCAGGTTTTAGGTTCGTATAATACCTTTACTGTTAGTGTCTGTTGTCGCATTACTTATCATTGGGCCATACCCACCCTCACATAATTTACTAGTTCCTGTTTTTCCACATTCTCACCCATACTCAGTCTCTCTAATGGATGTAAAATGGAATTCATTGTTTTAATTTATATTGCTGATTACTACTAAAGTAGGACCCATGTCATGTGCTTATTATCCATTAGATTTTCCTTTTCTGTGAATAATGTGTTTATATCTTACCCCCATTTTTTGTTTGATTTTTATTTCTCTTATTTATATGAATTTGAGATCTGTTTCATAAAAAAAGAAAAACAGAGATGAGATCCCACTCTGTCGCCCAGGCTAATCCAAACTTCTGGACTTAAGCAATCCTGCCATCTCGGCCTCTCAAAGTGCTAGGATTACAGGCATGAGCCACTGCGCTCAGCAAAAAAGAAAAAAAAAGTTTTGTTTTGTTTTGTTTTTTTGAATCTTACTCTATTGCCCAGGCCGGAGTGCAGAGGCAAGGTCTCGGCTCACTGCAACCTCTGCCTGCTGGGTTCAAGCGATTCTCCTGCCTCAACTTCCCAAGTAACTGGGATTACAGACGCTCACCACAATGCCTGGCTAATTTTTGTATTTTTAGTAGAGACGGGGTTTTGCCATATTGGCCAGGCTGGTCTCCAACTCCTGACCTCAAGTGATCCACCTGCCTTGGCCTCTCAAAGTGCTGAGATCACAGGCAAAAGCCACTGCACCCCGCCCAAAAATATTGTGAATACCATTTTATTAGTCTATTCTTTCAGTTTATAACTTGTATTTTCACTTGGTATATGTTTCCTTATAATATAGGAGTTTTAAATTTTAATACTGTCATAATGATTAATATTTGATTTCTTTTTGTTTTAAAAATCTTCCTAAGACCATAAACATTTTCTTGTGTAATTTCATCTAAAGGTTTTAAGAGTTTGGTTTTCAGTTTGTCTTCAATACACTAATCCACTTGGAATTTATTTTCTGTATGATGTGAGGTAGGGATATAATTTAATGTGTTTTTTTTCTTTTTTTAAATTTTATTTTATGTAAGTAACCAATTCCTGTCCCCCCAATTTTTTCCAAAATAATATTAAAATTTAAAATAGTTCTAAATTTGTAGGAATCCTGCAAAGGTAGTACAGAGAATTCCTATATACTCTACACCCAGTTTCCTCAATTGTTAACATCTTATGTTAGCATAGTTTTAGAATAGACGGTAGTACATATTGCTCTGCACATTGTAGAAGTGGTTTTTATTTTTACAACAAAACTTTAGGGAATTTTAGCTTAGGATTTTTATCTCTTAACACATATTTTATAGGTAGTTTAAATCAAAACAGGGTGATTATGTCATAAATTTTGATGCAAATATAAATAAGTGTTTTACCTAAAAAAGATTTGGGGTAACTGTGTCATAAATTTTGACACAAATATAAGTAAGTGTTTTACCTGAAAAAGATTTGGGGAAGAATCTTAACTTGGCAAATGATGTTTTAGTCTGTTGCCTTTTTATTGCCAAAATATCTTGAATTTCTTTGCAACATTTACAACTATAGAGTTTGTTGATTACTAACTAAGAGGCCTTTGTAGTTAGTTCTAAATTCTAGAATGGGGAAACAGGGAATAAAGATTTTTCTTAAAACCTACTAGTTTTGCTGCACTAGGCCAAGCATTTTTTTGTTTACTTTTATTCTTTTCTACTGCACGTCACTAATAAAATATATACACTAAAATTTGGAGACTCAAAAGGGGGCATGTAATACTTATATATGAAATTTAGCCCAAGATCAGTGAAAATCACATCAAGGCAGATAGTGAACATAACTTATAAAGTGATTGCTAGTTTAGACAAGAAGTCAGGGAAATTCATGAAAATGCTATTTTGGTTCAGAAAAGAGAGTTTAGGTCAGGAGCAAGTGGCTCACACCTGTAATCCTAGCACTTTGGGAGGCTGTGGAGGGAGGATCTCTTGAGCCCTGGAGTTTGAGACCAGCCTGAGCAACATAGTGAGACACTGTCTCAAAAAATAAGACAAATAAATAAAAAATGGATTTTGTTTAAAAAAAAAAAAAAAAAGAGAGAAAGCCAAAAGCATAAGGCCGACCCATTATACTAAGAGTTCAAATTATGGTAATTTCATTCTGAGAAACCACCTAACACAGTTATTGTAGTTGTGCTACGATTGTGAATCTACCTTCTGTAATAGTTGCTCACTCTTTAAGACACAGAAATAAACATAATTTAGATGTGGCTCTATAGCACTCAGATGTTTACTTTCATCCCATGAGAATTGCTAACCCGTTTTAGATTTCCCTTTCTCTAATCAAATAGTCTCAATGTTTTATATAAAGATAAATACTTCAGTTTTAAGAATTGTAGCTCATTAGAAATATTAGTCTCTGTAATTTCAAACTACAAATGAAGTAAATTTTCTTCATTCATAGTACTATGGAATCTCTAATATGGGTCAGTGTTTTTGCTGGGTCATGGGCCTAATACTTGAAGAACTCACTCTGATGGGGAAAAAGTGAAACATGATGAAATTTTGATAGTAAAAGGATAGATGTCTACATTTAACCTTGAAGGATAAGTAGTTTTTTGGATGGATGAGAAGACTCACTGGCCGGGCGTGCTGGCTTACGCATGTAATCCTAGCACTTTGGGAGGTTGAGGCCAGTAGATCACGAGGTCAAGAGTTCAAGACCAGCCTAGCCAAGATGGTGAAACCTTGTCTCTACTAAAACTACAAAAATTAGCTGAGTGCAGTGGCAGGCTTCTATAATCCCAGCTACTCAGGAGGCAGAGGCAGGAAAATCTCTTGAACCTGGGCAGCAGAGGTTGCAGTGAGCCCGAGATCGTGCCACCGCACTCCAGCCTAAGTGACAGAGTAAGACTCCATCTCAAAAAAAAAAAAAAAAAAAAGAATCATGAAAGGGAATTCTGTTCATTTTAAGTAGTTTGAGATCTTGAGCTTTCTGGAGATACCAATAAGAGTGTGTCAGAGAGAAGATGGGAAATAAGAATTTTAAAAAATAAAATCTTGCAAGATACACTATATTGTTTGAGCTTTATTCTGTGCCTTACAAGAAAAAGAAATGTGGGCTCTTTAATCAGAGTAGAATCCTAATAAACAATTTGGTATGATTAGAGTGGTACCTGAATAGTAGCTGAGAATTGGGATGTAATAGTCAATATCATTTCTCAGTGAGAAGAGCATTCATCATGTTGGAGAAGAGGAAAGAAACTCAAGCTTTTAAAGAAGGTGGAATATATTGGACCTCAACCTCTGATTTAAAATATATGGTGGTATATATTTTTTAAGGACCATGGTGTTCTGTGTTATGTGCTTTCTAACTTTGAATTTGGAAAGTTTCACTGAAGTTTGTGGCACTGGTAAAACCACCATGCAATCAGGGCAGCTTAGAGATAGTAGAGGAAAAATCACAGCCGTGATTGCAAATGCTTGTGTTAACTGAATATTGTTTTGGAAGTTGGAAGTTTGAGAAGCCTATCGAACAATATTTCTTTTCTCTGACTAATTCTGAACTACTTGAGAGGTAAGACAAAAGTTAGAGTTGTAGAGATCAAAGTATCCAGTTAAATACTAGGTAGGAGGTTGTTACACAGGCCCAGTTTGTTATAACTAAGGGACCAGCCAGACAAGTAAATCACTTTTGCCTGGGGTGATGTGAGTAAGTGGGAGGACCTGGAGGCATGCACTAATGGATGTCTCTTCCCTTGAAAAACAAAGCCGGGAAAAGGTGATTCCTTGTCTTTTAGTCAGTAGTTACTGCTGAGACTGGAAAACATTAATGCAGTGATAATTTGCTACTCTCAAATAGCAGATTTAATGTAGGTACAGTTTTGGAATTTCAAAGCTGAATGTGATCTTGGAGGTCATTTACTTAACTCCCCTCATTTTTACAGATGAGGAAGATGTGGGCCTAAAAAGGTCAACTTACTTAAGATAACACAAGCGGAAGAGCAGATCTTCTGAGTCACCATGCCAACGTCTATTTATAAGTAGGAATGCTAATACATTGCTTTTTCAATAGAAAATTAAGTGAAATTTCTCATTTCTATTTTCTCGTATAGAACACCAAAATACGAGAATCTTAAAGACAATAAAGCAAATTAGTACTCCAGCTACTTTACAATGACTACTACCACTTTTACACATTTCTTTTCAAATGCTTTTTAATGCATACAATATATATGTGAAGTATAACTGCAGTGTCCAAATTGGAATACAAGAGGGCTCCATCTCTTTCATGTGAAAGGACTCATTTTGCTGCTTGTCTTTTTTATAGAGAACCATTCTGAAAGAATACAAGGTAAATATATCAAGAATACTTTGTATCTGGAATTTTTTTCTAACATGAGCTTTGAATAACTGTGTGAATGTGTACTTCTTTCCTTAAATCTAAAATAAGATTAGATCAGATATGGCAAATATGTTTCTTTTGTCCTTCCCTTAAATTGATCACATAGTTAACTGCTTTGGAGATTCTGGGAAGATGGCCGCACTTGCCTCACATTCTTCACCTGGATAATCCAACACAGGAAGAGGGCTTGCCATGTCTCGTGGTTCTTTCCATCCCTACTTAGGTAATTGCTCAGATCCTCTTGGGTTATAACATTCTGCAATTGTATATTTTAGAAGCTAATTTTTTTTTTTCTGAATTAAAACTAACTTATAATATTACTGAGTTTTACATAAACTTTTATTCTTTAGACTAATCAATATGCTAGAACCATCTGTAGATGTAACTCAGGGAACTAGTTCTTCTGTTGTCATATGATGACAGATTATTCCACACAAACACACATACTAAAAATGTCATTGTGAACTAAGCTCAGAAAACTTCAACTGAAGCATGGTATTATTATTATTATTATTATTATTATTATTATTTTTCTCAGCATGAGCAGTAATTTTCCAGACCCTCAGCCAAATGTCTGAAAGAAGATAAAGTACAGTGGACTTTCCTGTAACACAGTCTGAAAATTAAAATCAAAGTGTCCTAGCAACTAAGCTGTCTTAAATGGGAAGTGAGATCTTAGACTCCCTTTGTTATTAAGGGTTAAGTCTTTGGTGGTTTTTAGTATTTAAGGTCAACACGCACTAATCCTTTTTTTGAGGGGTCAATGACAGCTTAACTGCAGAGCATCGTTTCAGTTTACTGCCTGGCAAATACAAGCTTATTACATTAAAAAGAAAACTGAACCTGATTTTATTTTGCATTTGAAATTTATAGAATACAAGATATTTTTGTATCATAGGCCCATCATTGTAAACATAAGTTATCACTATGTAAATGAACATTGGAAGTGCTATAAAAATATATTTTAAGTTGATATATAGACAAATTTGCTTTTATAGTGTATGGAAAACTTATGCCCATTGATCATTCATGGTTTTGTAATGAATGTTTTTAAGATAACATTTACCAAAGCTCTGTATTTTAATAATCCAGAAAACTATAAAGAAAATAAAAAATCATCCAGGCGCAATGACTCAGGCCTGTAATCTCAGCACTTTGGGAGGCCAAGGTAGGCGGATCACCTGAGGTCAGGAGTTTGTGACCAGCCTGGTCAACATAGTGAAACACCATCTCTACTAAAAATACACAAATTAGCCAGGTGTGGTGGTGCACACCTATAATCTCAGCTACTTGGGAGGCTGAGGCAGGAGACTCGCTTGAACCCAGGAACCAGAGGTTACACTAAGCCGAGATCACCCCACTGCACTCCAGCCTGGGCAATAGAGTGAGACTCCATCTCAAAAAAAGAAAAGGAAAAACATCATTCATAATCTTAGCATTCAGAAATTATGATGTCTATATGTATTTACATAATTGGGATCATGTGTGTACATAGTGATATAGTTTTATAATCTTTTCACATACCAAATATTTGAATATATTTGAATATTTTCTGTGTCACTGAATAATCTTATAGAGCATGATTTTTAGGATACATCTGTAAGAATCAGTATATCCCATTGTATCAATGTACCATTTTTTTTAACCCTTCCTTTTTGACATTTAGATTGCTTCCAAGTTTTTGCTCTTTTAAATTTTTATTTTCTTCTTTAAGTTCTGTTGGACTTGATTTTTTTTCCCTTTTTAAAGTAATGTTGTGATTAATGTCAGTGTGCAGAACTATTTCTGTGTATCTGATTTCATTAAACTGTTAGAATCTATTAGGTCAGCTGATACTAAAGTTTTCAATATTTTTGTCCCCCAGAAAGTTATGCCTGTTTAAATTTTATTCACAGTGTATTAGAGTGAGTTTATCTGTCTCTTTGCCTTGTTTTATGTCTTTTTTTTTTTTTTTTTGATACCGAGTCTTGCTCTGTCACGCAGGCTGGAGTGCAGTGGCACACTCTCACTTCATTGCAACCTCTGCCTACTGAGTTCAAGTGATTCCTCTGCCTCAGTCTCTCGAGTAGCTGGGATTACAAGCACATGACACCACGCCCAGCTAATTTTTGTATTTTTAGTAGAGATGGGGTTTTGCTATGTTGGCTAGGCTGGTCTTGAACTCCTGACCTCAAGTTATCTGCCTGTCTTGGCCTTCCAGAGTGCTGTGATTACAGGTGTTAGCCACCATGACCAGCCTTAAATCTTTGCAGATGAAAAATTACTTATGTAATTTATTTTACATTTCTTTAGTTATTGGTAAGTTTGAATCTCCACCCCCTTCAATTTATGGCCCTTTGCAGTTGTGGGGTTGAGGGGCATGTGTTGTTTATTCTATGTAAGGGTGCTTATTTTAGTTTTGGCATTTGGTGCTTTTAATAATGCTTTTTTTTCCCCCCCTAAAGCTGTGTGGCATGGAGAGAAAAGCATGGATTTTTAATTCATGGACTTGTATTTTGTTGTCACTTATGTATTTTCTGTGTGTCTTTGGGCCAACTGTCTGTCATCTGTGAGCCTGAAGTTGACTGGTCTGCCAAAAAAGATGATTATGAGATTTAAATGAGATACCTATCCCAGAAGAATCACTCAATGGTAGCTGCACTTCTCATTTTCCTCACCTCCTCATTATCACCTACCTGTCATTTCTCTCTTTAGGCATTTTTGAACAGAATTGAAGGAAAATGCCATTCAAGTCTGCTATTTGCCTGTAAACAGAGTGGGTACAATCTCACTGACCACCCGGTAGTCACTGTTGAAGTCTTTTCAATTCTTATGATGACAGCTGATGGATATACTTTTATATTATATATAGTGAGAAAGGAGTGGAAAGAGAGCCAGCATTGGAACAGGCCCAGCCATCAGAGGAGCAGCTTTTTCTTCTCTGTATCTTATACTACATACTCTTTTTTTTTTTTTTTTTTGGTTGAGGACTAGTTCTCTGTGTTGCATTTTTATGCCAACTGTAGCTGCTGCCAGAATCTTGGATGCCCTAAATACCAGTGCTTACAGTGGAAGCCAGCAGGGTGGACCAGACAGTGAAAAAGATTCCTTTGCTCATGTTGCCAGCTTATCTGAAATCTTGAACAGCTGTTTGAATGAATGAAGTACATATTCAAGGGAGTTACAGAACTTCCAGAAAACTGCTTTTATCAGGCAGTCTCCCTGCAAGCATCTATTGAGTAGATCCTCTGTCAGGCACAATGCCAGATTTTGGAGATACAATGGGAGTAAGACACTAGTCCTGTGCTGAAGATGGCAGGTTTAAACAGTAAAATAGCATTAACACATGAAAGGCAGAATGTAAGTACTAAAGGACTACAGGTGTTACAGACAACAGGGTAGTCACCTAACGTTGGAGGATATTGTCATAGGGAAGTTCCAAGATATTCAAGAAATTGAAACCTATAATTTGGGAGTGGTTTTGGTTTCTTCCAAAGTGAGAGAGTGAGGCTTAATTCTCTTCTGTATTAAACTGTGTTTCTATAATTGCTTTGTCTATGTCAGGGTGACTTGTAAGAAGCAAATGGACATTTGAGTACAACTACACTTTTGTTTAAGACATATGGCATATGTATTTACCTTCCCGATATCAGTACGGCAGGTGGAGATGACATGCCGTGACCACAAGTTTTGGGAGACTTGAGTTCTTATACATGGGATGATTTTTTGTTTTGTTTTCTTTCTTTCTTTCCTTTTTTTTTTTTGGCTTGGGAGAGGACAGGCAACAACAGATGGAGTTTCTCAGGTTAGACCACCATGACTAGAATGCAAAACTGTAAAAGTGACTGCTGTATTTCAATCAGCAAATCTGCCACAGTTGTGGGACATTAAAGCCTTAACTGACCCTACATCATCTAAAGATAGATGTTGCACTCAAGGCTGCAAAGGGAGCCAACCACTTTTATATATTTACATATTTAAATCCATTCTCCAGCAACAATTGAAATACTTGTAAGCATTTTAATTCTTCCTGCCAGCTCTATATTTCAACCTGAGAACCCAAATAATACACTTTCATCCACATCAGTAAAGCTAATTACCCTTGACTGTACCATTTCTAATACAGTTTTATTTTAGCATTTCAAAATACATTTAAAAAGTAAATTATGAGTTCTTCCAAACTAGATTCTCTATTCAGTCACATTAAAATGATCAAAAACCGGAAACATAAAATTTTTTGCCAGGAACAACCTAACCCATCAAAAGGAGAGTAAAAATCTTTTTTTATGCTGTCTACCATATGATACAAAAATTAATTTTGGTACTATTAATAAATCTTCCTTTTTTGGTAATACTTGATTCCTGACATAAATAATCACTAAGTCTATGTTATTAGGTCATGTCTTCTAGAATACAGCCTCAACTGTGCATAAGACTTCTTTGTTTTGAAGTTATAAATTTTATTATTATCCTTTTGTGAGGTTTTGCCTCTCACAGGTCACTTTTCTTTTGTTCAGAAGTGGTTCTGATTTAAAGTACCAACCTTATATGTTTCACTGACAATTATTAAAGGCCCATTGCTTCTAAAACATTGTACTGTGAACATTAAGTGATAGAAAGATAAGACTCCAAAGCAGCTGACTTTATTTGAATAAAAACTGTGGTCACAGATAAATACAATATATAGCATAATGTAATAAACCTTAGGAGAGACCGAAAAATATTAAAGAAAGCTTAGCAAACATATAACAAAATAGTAACAATTTTTGGATGATAGGGTGAGTGAAAGGAAGTGAAAGGATGATAGTGCTAGGTAAAGGCTGGCCATGTGTGCTGGAGCCAGATCTTAGAGGACTTTGGATGTCTTTCTGCATGTTTGAACTATATTCTCCAGGTAATATGGAGAAACTTAGGAGGCTTTTTTGTGCCCTTCTTCATCTCCATTAGAAAGTAATACTTGCTCATTATATAGAATTTGGAAAGTACAAAAAAGTATATAAAAGAAATATAAAATCATTCAGAAATTCATTCTCTCTCTTCTGGCACCCTACTCCATCCCATCTTCCAGTGTTGTTTCCTGACCCACAGTGATGTGATTAGAGCCACGCTTTAGGAATGGCACCTAGATGTGGTGTATCATAAGTTGCAGGATAACTTATTAGGAATCTTAGTATGCAGAGGGAATAGGAACGAGTGAGTAGAACAAGAATCCTTTTAAAGATAGAAACAGGCTGGGTGTGGTGGCTCACGCCTGTAATCCCAACACTTTGGGAGGCCAAGGCAGGTGGATCATTTGAGGTCAGGAGTTTGAGACCAGCCTGGCCAACGTGGTGAAATTCTGTCTCTACTAAAAATACAAAAATTAGCCAGGCATGGTGGCACATACCTGTAATCCCAGCTACTTGGGAAGCTGAGGCAGGAGAATCGCTTGAACCTGGGAGGCGGAGGTTGCAGTGAGCCAAGATCATGTTACTGCACTCCAGCCTGGGCGACAGAGGGAGACTCTGACCCCCATCCCCCAAAAAAAGAGATAGGAACAAAAGGTGATTTTTACTGATTTCATGTGGGTTTATAGGAGGAAAAGAGGAAGTTTTGTTGTGTGATTGACTGCCCTTTCAAGCCTATGTGGCCGAAAGGATCCTGTTGTCCTCAAACATGAGAAACCTTACTGAAGACAAGATGAGAGACACTATAATTTTGTTTTGGGATACTTTAAATTTGAGGTGCTATCAAGGCATCTAACTGGTCCAGAAGTATGAACCGTCTATACAGAATCAGGAACCTAGGTAGGAGGTGCAGATGATTGCTGCGTTTTCTTTTTTGCTTACAGAGCATTCACCTATTTATTTTAATAAAGAAATTACCAGTTTTTCTAGTGTGTTCTTTCATGTGGACAGTTTCTGAGGCTGTGGTGACAACTGATTTAAGAAGCATATTTACAAAACCATCAGTTCTATTAAAAGATATATGAGGACAAAGTTAGTATGATTCAAGGTCAGTGATTTCCAGATTTGACCATTAATCCTATACTAACGGAAGTGGTGGCAGCATTTACTTCAAAAACACTAAGAATAATGAGATAACACTGTCCTCGACATATTTTAACAAAGATAGTCGATTATCTTGTTTCCTGTAAAGGATTTCCACCCTTTCAGTTTTTCCAATAAGTAAGGGAACATGAGACAGATACCATTTGTAGATTTAGCTGTATATTGACATTTTCAGTCATGATCCAGAATTGGTCAATTACAGTTGACTGTAGTTCTTGGAGAAGTCTAAAGGGAAGGGACAATCTGTTTATAAGGAAACAGAGTCTTTCCTGCTTTTTAAGGGTAACATGATTATTTTTTAACATGGATCACAGCTGCCCCGAATGCAGTCAAGATTTTTTGTGAGTCTAGTCTTAGGTTTACAAGCTCAGCCTTGTACCACAGCATCAGTGTCCTCATGTATATATGCATTCCCTAACAATTAGTTGTTTGTGCTTCAGTCTTGTTTTGAAGATTCTTTTTTTTTTTTTTCAACCATGTGGTGTCTGGCCTCAGCTTGAAGAATTTAAAAATTAAGCATATTTTATTCTTGACCTTTACAGAAATTAAAATTTTTGGTTGTACTGTGTAGGTCTAGATATCCTTGCTAAAACAGTTTTTTTAAACCTCTGTCAGCATTTGAAACTGTTTGAGATTATAGAAAATTGTGCAACCTTTGTTTTGTTCTTTGACTCTTAATAGATAATGCTAAGCCTCAAGTATGAATTCTCTTTATATGAGACCAGCACATTGTGGAAATAGAGGATTTTAGATAGGCCTTTACAATGCATGTATTTTACATAATTTCACCCTAAAAATGTAACATGTATTTGGCAAAGGAAGGGCTTTTGTTGCTGTCATTCTCCCTCATGTTCCTCTTGTGCCTGACTGACTGCAGGAGAAACTTTACTTCTCAGGACCTTGGTTTGCTCATGGCCTTCTGAGATTGATGCTGCCTTTCTTCTTTTTGCTTTTGTTGCAAGGACAGTGCAATCATATTCTTGCCTTCCTTCTGCTGTTACACAAATGATGGCCCCCTCACCAGGATCACTTTGAGAAAAATCTCTTAGTATTCTGAGAGGGCCTAGACTCCCATTAAGTCTTCCAAAAGGACTGAAGATAGAGGTTTCCTAGAGCTCCTGGCTCCTCTCTTTCTTTTTAGTTCTGGTTCTCTCTAATCTTCTTCGTAAACTCCCATTCTCTGAAAGACAAATGCTTTTAGGGACTCTGCATGGCATGTGGATTTTACTCACAAAAACTGTGTCCCAGAGCTCCTCTACCTATTTTTGTACCATCTCTTCCCATTCATTCACTGCTGTATGTAGCCTTGGCCATGTTGGCTTACTTTCTGTCCTGTTACTGTGTTCTTCTGTCTCATTCCTACCTTGCACATGCTACTGTTCCTCTCAGAATGCCTTCCACACCTACCACCCCCACCCCGCCTTATTATTTGCTCACTCTAACCATTGCTGGCTGAAGTCTTTGCTTTCGGGGTCACTTGGGAAATCCTTTCTTTCTCACCTCTCCTCCCAGGTAGGCTTAGATGTCTCTACTGTGTGCTCCCGTAATATGGCCCACATCCCTTTATTACAGCCCTTATGTTGGTTACAATGATAGGTCTGAGATTAGTAAAGTTTTTTTTTTTTTTCTTTTTTTTTTCTGTCACCCAGTCTGGAGTGCAGTGGTGCGGTCTTCTCACTGCGACTGCCTCCCAGATTCAAGCGATTCTCCTCCCTCAGCCTCCTGAGTAGCTGGGATTACAGATATCTGCCACCATGCCCAGCTAATTTTTTTGTATTTTTGGTAGAGAAGGGGTGTCACCATGTTGGCCAGGCTAGTCCTGAACTCCTGATCTCAGGTGATCCACCCACCTCAGCCTCCCAAAGTGCTGGGATTACAGGTGTGAGCCACCATGCCTGGCCTAATAAGATATTTTCAATACTGAGCATAGTACCAGCCAGTGAACTGGTGCTTAATAAGGATTTGAAGTAAAAATCAGTGGCTCAAAAGGAGAGAAAGTGTGAAGGGTAATTTCTGTATCTGTGGTCAACATTCACAGGCTCAGTAGTTGGAGAAAACTATATTCCCTGCTTTGATTTTTTCACTATTTCTTAAGTGCTACTGTTCTTTTAGTCTCTAAATCAAAACCATTTCATATCGACATATGATCCATACATATGTGTATATGTATGTGTATATTTGAAACCAAAAGTTTTGAAATACAATATGTCCTTTTACTACTTATAATGAATGCTGACGTTTTTCTATTCTATCCTTTTTATTTTCCTTTCTCAATGTTCTTCATGACCTATTAGATTGATTCACAACCTCTTTAGGTCACAGTCAGCACTTTGCAAACTACTGCTGTAAATTACTCTACCTTTTCTGTGAGGAAGAGTTGAACTGTTGATGTATCAGTCAAGGTCAACCAAAGAAGCACCACCAGTAGAAGACACATTTTAAGAGATTTACCACAAGGAATTGGTTTATGCACATGTGGAGTCTGGGTATGAAATCTGTAGGGCAGGCAGTGAAGATGGGAGGCTGGAAGTCTCAAGCACAAGTTGAAGCTGCTGTCACAGGCAGAATTTTTTTTATCTTCAGGAAACTTCAGCTCTGCTCTTCAGGCCTTTCAACTGATTCAATCAGGCCCACCCAGATTATTTAGGATAATTCCCCTTGCTTAAAGTCAACTGATTTTGAACTTTAATCACATCTACAGAATACCTTCAAAGTGACACTTGGATTAATGTTTGATTAAATAACTGGAAACTATAGCCTAGTCGTGTTGACATATGGAAAGATCATCATAGCTTTGTGCAGTGGCAGTATCACAGCAACTGAGGTTTATCCTAGGCGTGATTATAGCTAATTGAAAACTTTTCCCAATACCCCGCCATGATGACTTACAATATAGTTAGCATTGACATTTTTTGGCAGTCTCTATGGAGACTGAATAAAAATAAATGTAAAAAAAAAAGGAAAAAGAGACTATCATAGTACTGTGAAGAGCCTGATCATCAACCTTTTTTATGTAAGGAATAGGAATCCATTTTAGTTTGCCAATCACTTTATATCACATTCCTTTTTTCCTCTGCACTAATGTTAACCTTCTTGAGATCCTCACCCACTTGTTTAGCCTCATCCATGTTTTGGCATTCTCTTCCACTACCCTGGGTAAATGTATGTACGGTTCCTGGGAGTTTTACAGAGGTCCTTGTGTTGAGAGCCCCTTTGACTTTAGCCCACAGTTGTTTCTGATGACCTCCTTGAACGAACAGTTAAGTTCCTTTCAAGGCTGTTTCATTCTGTTTCCAGGTAAAATTTGGGGCTTGAGGTACTCTTCCCAAGGTACCCAAGACCTCAGAGTTTAGTGTTTGCTTCTCATGATACTCTTTACCCCACCCTCCCTTCCATTCAGAGGTCTAGTTACCCCGGGGGATTTTCATGGGAGAGTGTAAACTTCTGTACTGGAGAAGCTTAAAATATTTCTTTCCATTTTTATGCTCCAGAGAAGCTCTCAGACCCTCTTTCGTGTGCCCGGCATCCCCTCATCCCCATTTCCCCTCTGTAATCTCACTGCGTGTGCACACACAAGCACCTTGTATTGGTCCTCTCCATCTGTTTTCTTATTTAGACAATTTAGACTAATTTTCCTCTATGGGCTTTTAGAAGCACGGTGCTGGCAGTTGTAGTAAAAGAAGCAGGAAGGACTAACTGCTGAGACACATGCGAGAACAAAAATTGATTTACTAACTTAACTTGCTGCATCTGTACAAGAGTATTTACTTCTTGGAATGAGAAATCAGTTATTTCACCTAGGAGATTGTCCACTGCCCCCAAATAGGTGCCAATTGGGTTAATTAGTTAAATGTTTCTGTGATGAGGACACCTGTCCAGTGGAAACTGGACCAAGGCCACCAATTTATTTCATGCTGGCCACCAGTTGTCAGTTAGCAAAATATGTCTCCAGTTTAAAACTCTGGCTGAACTGAAAGAAGACATTGCTAATTTCTCATGGATATGTTTAATTGTTTACAATAAATTGAAAAATACTGAGGAAAACATGAACATCAGTGGAATTTCCCAGTTCTCTGTTAAAAAACTCGCTAATTTAGGTTTAATTGTCTTAGAATTTGTCCATATTCAGGATGAGTTAAGTTTACATTTATGAAGGATTTTTTTTTCCCTGATTACTTTAATGGCATAAACTATTTTTACAGGGAGAACTTATTTTTAAGGCTTCTCCAGGCAATACTATACATTGAAGTTTATTAAAAGTCAATGAAAAACAATGTATAGTAACCAGTAAGTCACAAATTGAAGATGGAAAAAAGACCATTGTTTGAAAATGTTCAGTCTCACTAGAATAAAAATGAAAATTAAAATAAAAAAATACTTTTCAAGTATTTTAACAACACATATTTGCCGATAAATGGTACCAATAATGATTGAATTCTGTGTTGTCAAAAGCAAGAGATTTAATCTTATTTTATTAATATTTCTATATATGTGACCTTAGTAAAACTCTACTTATCTTGAAATATTCTTTCACTAAAAATCTTCATATATATGAAAATTTAACTTTTCATATATATGTACTACATATATATTTTACTTATATGTGTGTGTGTGTGCGTGTGTGTGTGTGTGCACATGTATGTATATATAAAACTTTCCACAAAGTCAACCGTAGCTATTTTAAATTTGAGGAGTTTTCTGGCTGCGCATGGTGGCTCATGCCTGTAATCCCAGAACTTTAGGAGGCCAAGGTGGGAGCATTGTTTGAGCCTGGGAGTTTGAGAGTAGCCTGGGCAACATAGCAAGACCCTGTCTCTATTAAAAATAAATAAATAGTTTAAAAATTTAAAGAGTTTGCATCCTCTATATTTGAGGTGGTTGGTGCTATTGATAATACAAAAATGCATACTTGATTTTATCATGTACTTTTGTATATGCTTGAATATGAATATGTTGGGGATACAACAATTTACTCCAAATAATATAAGAAGAATACTATGGAGATATGAATTGAGAGTACTTAGTAAGCAGCGTAAGTTGTGTTTTCCAGTATCTTCACCTTCTGACTATTTTGCTCACTACTTCTTTTGTCCTTAGATAAGAACTGGTTCTGAAAACTATCCCTCTTTGTATTGCATAAGGGAAGAAATACATGAGAGGTAGGTAATATGGAAGATATGATTGATGCCACTATAAGCAGCCATGCCTGGGTTCCCACAGCCCTGTGTGAGGAAAAGCTGGGAAGAAGATCTAGAACCACCTAGGATGGAAGGTGGTATTCAGTCCCCTCCCTGAGGCCCGTAGGCTTTTTAAACTGAGCTTACAGCAGAAGAACAGACAATAGGGCCTTGACTTGAGATTAGTGCTTTTGACATGGCCTGGGGTTCTTTGTGTGATTTATTGTCACTAATGTTTTCACTTAAAATGAGGTGAAAGGTTCTTAGTTATATTCATCTCTTGGCCCCAAAATCTTGTGTTTTTAAAGCAAGATAGGATCTTTGCAATCCATAGTAATAGTGAGCAAGTGATTCTTTTAGATGGTTAACATAGGCTAGTTTATATTGCACTACTAAATGATCCCAATATCTTCTAACAGATGTTTATTTCTCACTGATGTTACATGTCCATGTTAGGTCAAAGGGAAGCTCCTTGTATTCAGTATAGTCACTAAGGTACTTAAACTTGTAGAGGGTGCATTTCCATCATATATGCTTTCCAGATTCCAGAAATACAAGGAGAAAAAAACACTGCAAGGTCTTGCCTCCGCAGTAAAATTGCTCAGTGACACACACCACTTCTGCCCAGAACCCATTGGTGAGAATTATTTACATAGCCCTACCCCAAGGCAAGAAAGGGTAAAGAAAGAAAATACCCTTCGCACCCAGAAGAAGAACTGGAAATACTGCTTAGCAGCACTAACATCTTCATAGATAGACTAGTTTACCTTTCTTTGGGCTAGCTCACATGGATTACAGAAGTGAGCTTACTGTTTATATGAACAAGTATAAATTGATCTTTACTTTCTCTTTTTTTCCTGTATTTTTGCAAGAAAAAACTTACTTTTATGATTTTTACATGTATTAATCTTTACATTTCCTTTTATTCCTTTTTGTACATTACTGCTGAATTCAGAGTTTGAGTCATTATGTGGATTTGTGGTTGTGAAGGGGAGCATGTGGCCTATTAATGCCCTCAAATGGGATATCCCTCAGAAACCTTTCCTTGCAAAAGTAACTTATGGATATTATCTTTTACCTGGGTAGAGGGGTCTCAGCTGCCTTGCTGACCCATATTTAGCGGAGGGCAGTAAACTAAGTGTTTTAGTTTGGCATTTATAATGCCTATTAGATGATTTAGATGTGAGAATGAAACTAGCAGAGTGGTAAAATTAACTAAAAGCTTAACTATCTAAAAAACATAATAATATCATCTAGGTAGAAATATGGGTCCCAGATGATCCATCCCTCAAATGCTCAATAGGATTGTGTATTTATGTGGCAGTATTAAAAAATGTGGAATAGATAACTTGCTATAAATAAGCTACAACTTAGAATTCATGCTTTTAGTTAACTTACCATCAAATGTAGGTATGAATAGTTGAAGACTTGTCATCAGAGAGACACATAGTGATAAGAATTTTGATTAGGTTTCAGCGTCGAGATTGACCCTAGAATCCAGCAGCCTGGGTATCAGAATTGGTCCTGCATTCTTGCACATAAAAGCCTGATCTCAGAAAGACCCAGTGAGTTGGCCAAGCCCACAGAGTACGGCAGCACAAGTTCTCATTGACCACTGCCTTACATGTGGGCCCCATGCAGTTGCCCCTCAGTATTCTTTCCTACTGCAGTGCTAGCTAGGTTGGCTTTTTCTTTTCTAAGCTAGGAGTTTAAGTATGGAAGTAATGATATTATACTTATGAAATGCTTTAACTTGTCAGAAATGTCTCTGTAGCTTGTAGGTGTTGTAAATCTGTAGTCTTATTTCTACTTACTTGTAAGGAAGTCATAATCCAGACTATCCTTGTCAAATACCAAAAAGTTCAGTTTTGCAGCCAGAGAATATCCTGTTTGAAGGACTTTGTGATGCCTCATTTTATGAGTCAACATTGGTAGGCCACAGTACCCAGATATGTGGGTAAACATTATTCTGGAGTCTATGAAGTATCTTTTAGATGAGATGAACATTTAAAGCAGTGGGCTAAAGTGGATGCCTTCCTTCATGTGGATTGGCCTCATCAAATTCATTGAAGACCTTCATAGAAGAAAGACTGACTTCTATCAAAGAAGAGGGGATTCTGCCAGCAGACTGCCTTTGAACTTGAACTGCAACATTAGTTCTTCCCTGGGTCTCTGGCCTGCAGGCCTACCCTGCACATTTTGGATTTGCTAGTCCCTACCGTCATATGAGACAATTCCTTAAAATAAATCAATTTTAATATAAATATATATAGTATATATAAAAAAAAACACATACACATATCTTATTAATTCTGTTTTTCTAGAAACCCTTGACAAAGGTGGACTTTCTTGTGTTGCCATTTGAACTAGCATGCTCTCTACCTCCCAGTATGTAGGGTATGTTGGGGTTTTTTTTTTTTTTTAACTTCTTTTTTTTATTTTTATTTTTTTGGGACAGAATCTGGCTCTGTCGCCCAGGCTGGAGTCTGAAGTGCAGTGGCGTGATCTCAGCTCACTGCAAGCTCCGCCTCCGGGGTTCACGCCATTCTTCCGCCTTGGCCTCCAGAGTAGCTGGGACTACAGGCACCCGCCACCACACCCGGCTAATTTTTTTGTATTTTTAGTAGAGACGGAGTTTCATCCGTGTTAGCCAGGATGGTCTCAATCTCCTGACCTTGTGATCCGTCCGCCTCGGCCTCCCAAAGTGCAAGGATTACAGGCGTGAGCCACCGCGCCCAGCCCAACTTCTTGTTCTTTAGTAATCCATTGAAACACTAAAATATGAAAAACCGTGGGAACTCTCTTTATGCTTTTCTGCCTTACTCCCTAGATTGGTTGGTAAAGAGAGAGAATTTGTGTCAAGTGTCATATTGTCTATAATTTAAAGTACTTTAGCATATATAACATACTATTTATGGGAGTGACTTTGTTTTAGGACCCTTTAGCTTTCTAGGTATTTCATTCATGAATCCACACACTAGGATTAGTAAGTTATTATTTGAAAGATGCTGATTAGAAGCCTGCACCCAGATATTGGTACTTTAAATCTACACAAGACAGGGTATTAATGTTAAGTATGTTACAAATAATTGGTGAAATGAATGATGTTGAAGGTACATGGGTTAGCCTTAGAAATATTTTGTGTAACTAGACTTTGGGTCAGGCGAGGGTAGCAAATTAACACCTTTTGGAGTAATACCTAACTAGTACTCCATTTGATCCTGTTTTGTGGTATGTAAGATTCTGGTGAGTGATCCACTTAGAATGTTAAATGCATCCTACTACAGAATGTAGTTGCAACTGCTTTAAGTAAACCTTTCACACAGGCTACTTTTCAAAATGACTTTAAGGACAGAAATCTGGGATTTTACAGAGTTTTATGAGATAGGCCTATGAGTCTGTTTTTTGCACTTTCCAGTTAAGCAATGTTTTTACATGCAGCAGAATTTAGTTTGAAATTTCTTTTCATTGTAACATACTCCTTATGTTATAAGACTGTAGAGGAATAGACTATAAAACCCTCAGCTGTTTAGATCTTTGGAGACTACCAGTGTTTACCCTAAATTGTCTGATGATTATAAACTCCAGTTTGGCTTACTCCTAACATACTCCCGGGCACACACTGGGCAATCAATACACTAGATAATTCTTCCTATTGTCAATCAGTGAACTAGCCTTAATTTGGGGGAAGAAAAGGGAAGTTGAGATTATACATTGCTCTAAAGCTATTAGAATTCTCCTTTGTGAGGATTGCCAAAGTGGTTTTTGGAATGTTAATATGTGGCTATCTTCTCCATGCTTATTGTTAGTTTCAATTTAGAGCTTATTTTGCAGAGCCACTGAAATCATGTGAAGGTGAGTCAGGGTTCTGCCAAGGAAGCTTGTGATGAGTGTAGCCTGTTTGTGGAAGCATGTGAATGTTTGGCTTATCTCCAGGAGTACGTACACTTTGCCAAGCCATCATCTGAAACTCAGCGTGCTAGGACCTGGAACATTTTTCATCTTTGATGTGTCAGGAAGATTTTACAGAACCTGGGCCATAGCCTGAACTGAGACCTTGTGGAAGCATTGTGGGAGATTCCTTCCAGTCAGTATTTCAAGAAAATGCTGAATTTATTTAGACCTGCAGTGATTAAAGAAAATGTGTCATAAAGAAGTGAAGGAAATAAGTCTTTTTCTTATTGTTGAAAATGTATTGCTGCCGTTTTGAAAAAGTGTTGCAGTTTAAACTACTGAAAATGTATATAAGATAATGATTCTAGTTGAAATCTTATAATAAGCTAATTTTTACTTTATTTGCTTTTCATAGCCTTGGGTTGTTCATTCAGAAATGTCCTTGCTAACTGTGTTTGTAAACTCATTACCCCTGAAAGCCTGTCGCTGCTGTGAAGCAGTGGATGAGGTCTTGTTTTGTTTCCTTTGATCCGGGAACCAGAATGTCGCTTGTTGGCTCTGAAACAAGAAGTCTTAAATTTAAACATCCTTTGTTTACTTTTCTCAGTGAAATAAAACAGGAACAATGTGAAGGTGCTTGAACTGCAAAAATACATATATCTTGATGGTGTTGAACATTAGGGCCCAGAATACTGTTGGCCTTTAGAGTTTTTTTGTGTTGCTGGAATACCAGAAGGAGTCATGTTCTGATGATTATTTGATTAGTTATCCATATTTTTGTAGAGCAATTAAGGTTAACATAAATAAAAATAATAGAACTATTGTAAGAAAATGGAAAGAATCAAGATCATGTAGATGAAAGGGCTTCCTGGTCAGGAAAAAAACAGACAGCCTGGCAGGCCGTGAGCCATTGTGTAATGACAGTGCATTGCTCTGGACATGGGGATTTTGGCAGCCTAATCTATGTTCTAATACTAAGTCAGTTATGCAGATTTTTGCTTAAAGGACATTAAACATCCCAGTGGGTGATATATTCAAAACATGTTTATGAAAGAGAATATGAGGCTGGGCTCATGCCTATAATCCCAATACTTTGGGAGACCAAGGTGGGAGGATCATTTGAGGCCAAGAGATCAAGACTAGCCTGCGCAATATGGTGAGACCCTATCTCTATTAAAAATGTTTTCAAATTTAATTTCAAAAAAGTATGATACGAATAGTAGGTATCAGGATAAATATTATCCCTCGTATTACCCTGGGAAAGCTTTTCCTCTCCCCTCATTGAACCAAGTATAATTACAAGGACTATTTCATTTTATTTTCATAATACTCTTATGGGGATAGGCATTATTATTATAATAACTATTTTGTAAATAAGGAGACTGAGGCTTAGCATGGTTTTACAAGTTGGCAAGTGCTACATAACTAGGGAATTTAGGGGGCTTTAAATTAGGTTAAAATTGGGACCATACCAATTGGAGATCATATGAATTGGGAATATCTTTTCCTATATCTGCATCATGCTCTTTGGCTTAATGATATATGTATCTTGGGGTCTTCCATGTCAGTAGAGAGATATACATCTCTTCAGTCACTGCATTGAATTACATATTTGTATATATCATAATTTAGCAAGCCATTTTCTCTACTGGTGGACAATCAGGCAATTTCCTGCTTTGGGCTATTACCGATAATGCTGTAATGAACTTCTTTGCAAATACGTCTTTGTACACATTTGCAAGTATTTCTGTAAACACAGATGTGACATTATTATGTCAAAGACATTTACATTTAAAATACTGATAACTACTTTCTAACTATGCTTTCCTCTTCAAGAGTATCCTTTTTTCTATATGCTCACAAACACTGGATGTTGTAGTCTTTTTTTTTTTTTTTTGAGTCTCATTATGTCACCCAGGCTTGAGTGCAATGGCATGATTTTGGCTCACTGCAACCTCTGCCTCCCAGGTTCAAGCAGTTCTGCCACAGCCTCCCGAGGTGCATGCCACTATGCCTGGTTAATTGTATTTTTAGTAGAGATGGGGTTTCGCCATGTTGGCCAGACTGGTTTCTAGCCCCTGACCTCAAGTCACCGCCCTCCTAGATCTCCCAAAGTGCTGGAACTACAGGCGTGAGCCACTGCACCCTGCCTGGATGTGGTAGTCTTTTAAAACAGTCTATTCTTCCCTTCCCGAGTCCAAGTGATCTCATTGTTCAGTTCCCACCTATGAGTGAGAACAAGTGGTGTTTGGTTTTCTGTTCTTGTGATAGTTTGCTAAGAATGATGGTTTCCAGCTGCATCCATGTCCCTACAAAGGACACAAACTCATCCTGTTTTAT
>NW_012101454.1:1406191-1466839 GCF_000951045.1 Mandrillus leucophaeus
GGTTGATGGGTGCTGACGAGTTGATGGGTGCAGCACACCAACATGGCACAAGTATACATATGTAACAAACCTGTATGTTATGCACATGTACCCTAGAACTTAAAGTATAATAATAATAATAATAAATAAACAAATAAATAAATAAATTCGTAGAGACACATGAACCACAGGGATCTCAATAAAAATTACTGAAGTTGAAAAAAATAACAACAATCTATTCTTATGGATTAATGCATAGTATATCCTTGTTTTAATTTGCATTTGCTTAATTTTTAATAATGCTGAGCATCTCTACATCATTTATTGGACATTAGTATTTCTTCTTTGTTCAATTCTCAATTTCCTTTACCTACTTATACACGCAATTGTTTGAGTTGATAAAGCCCTTTATAAATTAGGAATATTCATGTTTCATCTAAATATTTGGTCATATTTTCTCCTAATCTGTGACTTATAACTTCATTATGGTATATTTTAGTGCTTAGAAATTTTTAGCCTTCGTTTTTAATCAAATTATTTATTTCCTTTAGAACTTCTAGGATCTGTGAATTTCTTTCTAACCTGTTAGCTAAATTGTCCCAAATTTTCTTTTGGCATTCTTTATATATATATTTATTTTTGTTCTGAATTGTATTTTTCTTCGTGATATAAGTAGAAATCTTTTTCCGGTAGATATCTAATTCTTTTCATAATTTATTAAATAGACCACTCTAACTAATTTGAATAGAAAAGAAGAGGAGTGGAACAGAATAGAATATAAAAATGAATGTATCCCAGAGCTCAAACTACATTGCCTTAATAAGTGAAGTTTTATTATGTGTTTTGATATCCACTAGGGCCTGATTCTACCCTTACTCTTTTTCAAACTGCTTGTTAGTTTCCATGAAAAATGTAGGTAGGATTTTATTTTTTATTGCCCTGAATTCATAAATTAACTTAGGGTAAACTGGTATTTGCAGTTATTTAGGAATGTAGATGTCTTCATAATATTAAGGATTTTAATCCTGGAAAATAATATGGCATTGCACTTTCTTCAGGGCTTTTTGTACTCATCACTTAGTTTTATATAGAGAAAAATTCTTTTACATTTATGGCTGGTAATTACTAAGTATTATTTTGATCATTTTGTTGTATTTTCTAAATTGTTTTTGTATATAGGTATTGAGTTTTAAAAGTTATATCACTTTACTGAACTCTTATTAGTTCTAGTAGTTTTTCTGTTAAAGCTGTTGGATTTTCCAAGTAATCAATTGTTTAATCTACAAATAACGACTTCTGGCTTTTCTTTTTCAATAATTTGCAGCGTTTTCTGCATGCCTACTTAATTTATGAGTAAGCTGAAGATGAAGAGTATATTACATTATTTATTTCCTTTTTTTTTTTGAGACGGAGTCTCGCTCTGTCACCCATGCTGGAGTGCGGTGGCCGGATCTCAGCTTACTGCAAGCTCCGCCTCCCAGATTCACGTAATTCTCCTGCCTCAGCCTCCCTAGTAGCTGGGACTACAGGCGCCTGCCACCACGCCTGGCTAATTTTTTGTATTTTTAGTAGAGATGGGGTTTCACTGTGTTAGCTAGGACGGTCTCGATCTCCTGACCTCATGATCTGTCCACCTCAGCCTCCTAAACTGCTGAGATTAAAGAATGAAATGGTGGCATAGTCATCTCATTGCTAGATGTCTCAAAAATTATACACAGTATCATTTTCCAATATGCAGTCCTACTGTTTTAGGTTTGTTTTATTTAATTTCAGAATACCCTCAAAGGAACTTTATAAACTAGCCCGAATAGGAAAGAACATTTTGATATCAGAGTGTTTGGATTCCTGGAAAAAAAAAAAGTGGGGAAGGAGTTATTTATTTGAAACAGTTCTTTCATACTTACTTTATATATAGGCACACACATACATGTTTATTTACTTACTAGTACTAGTGAAATTGAGCAATGTTCCAGAATGAATACTATTTAAACCACTGTTTTGCAGTCATAAACCTGGACCTATTAGCAGAAGTAGAGAAGTGATAAATATTAATGAATAATTTCCAGTTATATCTGCCAGTGATTTCCAGGACGCATGAGACCCAGGCCTAGCTAACTCTTATTTTATGTGTAAAGCTTGCTCCTATAGGCATTTTCCATTGCAGTATACTCAACTATCAATGTTTTCCAAAAAACTATAGATATGTATATGTATGTGTATATATATTTTGGTCTAGGGTCTTATATTTGAAATATACATTCCTTCTCTTCCGCACTCAAATATGTGAATTTCTGTTTATTCTTCAAGACTCGGGTCAAGTATCTTTGCCTTCACAAAATTCTTTACTTTCTCAGGAAAATTAAAAAAAAATAGTTGGTATATTCTACTTTTATATCTGTTACCACATTTTGAATTGTAAGCTACTAGAAACTATTCCTTCTCCAGTGCCTAGCATGATGTCAAGCATGAGTTTAGAACTCTAAAATATTGTTGAATGAAGAAATGTGAATAATCAATTACTAAAAAATATAAAAGGAAGTGAAAGATCAAAAGGGCTAAGAGAAAGTTATAAGTATGACAATTTGAAAAGAATATTAGGCCAGGTGTAGGGGCTTAAGCTGGTAATCCCAGCACTTTGGGAGGCCAAGATAGGAGGATTGCTTGAGCCTGGGAATTCAAGACCAGCCTGGGCAATATAGTGAGACCTCGCCTCTACAAAAAAATTTTAAAATTTAGCTGAGTATGATGGCATGTGCCTCTAATCCTAGCTACTCAGGAGGCTACAGTAGGAGAATTACTTGAGCCCAAAAAGCAGAAGCTACAGTGAACCTACCACTGCACTCCAGCTTGGAGTGCAGAGCAAGACCCTGTCTCAATAAAAAAAAAAAAGAAAAAAAGAAGAAAAGAAAAAGAGAAATATTAGCATGGGAAACATGCTAATATTTATGAAATATTGTGAAAAGAGAAATAAAAGTACCAACCCCATACTATGGAAATGTGCATTTTGATGCAATAAGGTTGACTATGGTGGAGAAACATGATAGAGACCAAATAGGGATCCAAGTGGCACGAGGCTATGAAAACATGTTGAAAGTCAGGAAGAAAAACAGTACCCACTCAGGTACAAATCCTACAAATGACACTATTTTGAAAAGCGTATACCATTAGGAGCCACATTACATCTGCTCCTATATATGCATATGTATTCTTGGTTTATAAGTTACCATATATAGAATACAGGAATTACTTGTTTTCCAATAATATAATGTAAAGTGTCCATAGACCAGCAGGGCCAGCTTTGTAGGAAATAGACATAATTTCTTTAATCTTTGGCCTTCTGTTCTGCCTTCTGTTTTTACTGTATCTTTTTATAAATATTATTTTAAAGGCTAATCCTAGACTGTACGATTTTTGGGAGGACACAGTTTCTTTAGACACAGTTTAGATGCATAATAATTATTGAATTTAATTGAAAATGCCAGTGTTTGTTATGTATAATAATTGGACTTGATTAATTATACATGTATTTCTTTCATATATTTCTTCCTGTATTAAGAGAGGGGTTGGACAACTACTTCAGTTCCTTTTAAGATAAACATTTCAGCAGAAATAAGGACAATCAAGTTTCTTATGGCTATATCTGAAGGCCACATTTAGTTGTCTTTTAAATGATGTAGGTAAGAAATAAACAGCTGTCAATATCCTGTTTGCCGTACAGCCCTTGAGCGATATTTTCATAATAATTTCATAGAAAGTTTCAATGATGATTTAACTTAAATGTATATGCAAGTAAAATGAGGGATGACAAACAAGAGCCCAGGACAGTGTTAGAATGGAGATCAGGTTCAGCGATCCTGTGATTGAGATAGCATGATAATACTGACACACTGCTACTTCAGGGCTAGAGGTTTAGTTTGGTTATTTGCTTAGGTAGCTTCAAGATGTTTTACCTTAGTTTTATTGGGAAACAGCAGAGCATTGCAGCTAATGTGGTATACTCTGATTCTATAAAAGACGATAAATATTGCTATTCACATAATGTGTTCTGTGGCTACTTTGTCTCTTAAAAGTGGTACTATCACTTATACATTTTAAAAATTAGTAAGTTACTTTTATACTGACTCATTTTTCCTTTTCTTAACATCCAATTGATTTTAAAGGCAAAACAGTTGTTTAGAAGAAATTCATCACGTGAATGTTTAAACTTACATAGTTTGGAATACTTGGCAGTTTCTTTTTTTCTATATTATCATCTTGTTGGCCTCTTACTACAGGTTTTCAACACATACTCCAATGAAGACTATGACAGGAGAAATGATGAAGTTGACCCTGTGGCTGCTTCAGCTGAGTATGAACTTGAAAAACGTGTAGAAAAGCTGGAACTTTTCCCAGTGGAACTAGAGAAAGGTTCGTGAGTGCTACAGTGTTAATATCATTATGTTGCTATGTTAATAATACAGAATTATTTTTGCAAAGTGTAGCCTTTTTTCTAAGGATTAGATAAAATTTTAATTCTCACAGAGGATCTTATATATTAAGTTTCAAAAACAGTTGATATGGATTCTGAGTAGATGGTGGATTGAAAGTTTTACTCCCAACTAAAACCCATCTATCTTAGCTGGCTGGGGTGGTGGTTAGGACCAGGGAGGTATGAGTGAGGCCTAATGCTTTGTTGGTATTCCTGGAAAGGGCTGCTAAAGCTGAGAGCCCAGAAGGGGCTGGTATATGAGAGCTTGGGGCAGATGGTTGTTTTCTTTTGTTTTGGTGGATAATTGGAAAATTATGGAGATTTTTAATGAAGGCAGTAGAATCCAAGGAAATTTTAATAGTAGTGCTACATCCTCTCCATCTCTTTAGCGGAGAAGGTTGAAAGAGAGCAGGGAGAAGAGGGAGCAGAAAGGCTTCCTTCTGATTTCTCTCCCTGGACTAACACCCTGCTGACTGTAGTTACTGCTGACCCATGGGATCAGAGATTGCTATGTAAGATGTAAGATGGGCACCCAAGAACTGAACTGTCACTCAGTGAACGGAGAAATAACACCTCTGAGAGATCTTTGAAAACAAAAGAGTAGAACAAACAGATGATAACTTGAATAACAAGAAAAAAAGAAACAAAAACCTACCCAAGGATATTCAAGCATGGTTTAAAAAAAGACATTTGCAAATGATGCCTCTAACAAAGGACTAATATTCAGAATCTATGAGGAACTCAAATACTCAACAACAACAACAACAACAAAAGAAACCCATTAATAAGTGGGCAAAGGACACGAACAGATATTTCTTAAAAGAAGACTTACAAGCAGCCAACAAACATGAAAAAACACTCCACATCACTAATCATCAGAGAAATGGAAATCAAAACCACAGTGAGACACCATCTCACACCAGTCAGAATGGCTATTATTAATAAGTCAAAAACAACAGATGTTGGTGAGGATGCAGAGAAGAGGAAATGCTTAGATACTGTTGGCGGAATGTAAATCAGTACAATCTCTGGAAAACAGTGTGGAGATTTCTCAAATAATTGAAAATAGAACTATCATTTGACCAAGCACTCCCACTACTGAATATCTACCCAAAGGAAAAGAAATGATATCAAAAAGAGACTTGTATGTTTAACAGAGCACTATTAAATGGAAATAGTCTTGGAAATAGCAAAGTCATGGAATCAACCTAAGTATTCATCAATAGATGACTGGATAAAGAAAATGGAGCATATATACACTATGGACTACTGTGCAGCTATAAGAAAGAATGAAATCATGTCTTTTGCAGCAACATGGTTGGAGCTGGAGGCCATTATCCCTACATGAAATAACTCAGAAACACAAAATTATTTGCTGCATGTTCTCACTTATGAGTGAGAGCTAAACAATGGGTACACATCAACATACAGAGCAGAGTAATACACACTGGGGACTCCAAAAGGTTACCAGGGTGGGAGGGGGATGGGGCTTGACAAATAACCACTTGTCGTACAATGTGAACTATTCATGTGAAGGTTACTCTAAAAGTCCAGACCTCACCACTATGCAATATATCCATATACCACACCTGCACATGCACTCTCCTGAATTTATAAAGATTTTTAAAAAGACATTATTGAGCAACTTAGCAACAAGAACAAATTACTTGATTTTGAAATGAAAAATTTCACCAGGAGAATTGAAAAGGTTAGTTGTTGTTGAGACTTAAGTTGGCAATCTAGAAGATGACGTTTAAGAGATGTTCCAAAAAGAATTCTCAAATGACAGAGCAAAAATCCAAGAAAAGTCATGAAAGAGCCCCAATATATAAGTTGTAGGCAACAGAAGGGGAAAATGACAATGGAGAAGGACAGACTAATAATAATCATACAAGAAAAATTTCTTGTCCTTAAAAAAAAAGATCTGAGGCATATATCAGGAAGAGCTTATCCATTTGTGAGTGAGAAGGCTGAATAACCCCAAACTGATCTCACACTTAGGCATAGCCTGGGAAAAAATCCTAATGTTCAAAGGCAAAGTGAAAAATCTTAAAAAATTCCAGACCAAAAAATACCCAAGCAAATAAACAAGCAAAGATACTTGCAAAGGCAAAATAATTAGACTAGCATCAGACTGCAACACTAGAAGCAGGGAGATGTAGAAATAATTTTACATGCCACTGAGGGTAAAAAGGATGGTGATCCAAGAATTCCATATCCATCCTGGTGAAAGAAAGACATCTGCTGCTATCTAAGGATTTAAAGAACACATTGCCTACATACTTTATATGAGTAGTTTACTGTCCAGTTTAGCAGGGAGGGAGGGAAACAAAGAGCAGCTTGTTCAAAACAGCAAAGGCAAGGAAAAAAGAGGTGAAAACTATTAAGTTTTAAACATACAATTGCTTAAATGAAAAAGTATGAAGAATACTAGTCATATTACATCAAACATTACTGATGGATTACTCCTGTTAAAAGACACTTTCATTTGGGGTTAAAGTGAATTAAAGAGTAGTGCTTACATTTTTCATACATTTTTAAATGTAAAAGCCATTCTTATTTCATGGGCCATACAAACACAACTGGGCCATCATATTACTTATTTTAGTATAGCAAAAAAACGAGAACAATCCAAATATTCATCAGTGGTAGAAAGGGTCTATAAATTGTAGCATACCTAGGCAATAAAATATTACTCAGCAGTGAAAATGGAGGTGCTACAGTTCATGCAGTAGTATGTATGATTCCTAACATGTTATCGAGGGAAAGTAAAAAATAGCAAACCACAGAAGAAGACATTTAGTGTAATATAATTGCATTTACTTACATTTCAAACCAAGAAAATTAAATAGCATATTGTTTTGGGATACACAAAAGAGTAGTTTTTAAAAAGTAGTATTAAAAAGTAGGGAATGATTAACACAATATTTAGTATAATGGTCACTGAGGAAAGAGTCAGGGAGGGATATATAGTGGGCTTTTATGATGTCAGTAATATTCTGTGTCTTTGTACATGGACATTTGTTTTATTTTTATTGTTTAAACGTAATGTTTTGTAGATAAATATTTGCTTAAACTCATTTGTATATTGCCATATTTCGTACAAAAAACTAAACTAGATAAATCAAACTAGAAGATAACCAAATCAAATACAATTATTGAAGATTTCAATATATTTCTTTCAGAACTGGACAAATTTATGGACAGAAAACAAAAATCAAGGAGTGGGTTAATACAATGAACTCTATTTCAAGCTGTATTTTAAGAGAAAAAGTTTTATCCTTTGGAAAAAATTTTAAAAGTTCCTTTAATATGAGAATTTGGAAATTACATAATACATTCCTAGGTAGATATTTGATTTAAGAGAAAATTAAAACTCATATCCCAAACCATCTTGGAAAGGATTAAACTTAAAAAGTCTGTAGCACACAGCAAAACCTTTACTCAGAAGAAAAGCTATATCCTTGATTTCTTTCTTTAAAATAAAAAAATTTAAAAAGTAAACAACGGACCTGTCTTAGAAATCAGAAAAAGTAAACCAAATAAACAAACTAGCAAAGAAGAGTAGTATATGTAAAAACAATATTAATAACATAGAAAGGAAAATCTAGTAAAACAAGGTAATAAAAATCCTTTTCATTGAATACATCTATAAAATATATCAATCATAATACTGAGTGGTGAAAATTGAAAGCAAATTTATGCAAACTAGGAATGGAAGACAAATATATAGTGTTACTAGAAAAGATCAGTCAGTCACTGCATTTCTTTCTCAAATGAGGTGTATGCCCAGAAATAATTTATGTCCTAACAAAATTTGAATTACCAGAATCAACTTTAGTAAAATAGACTAATTGCCATAGAAGAAACGAGAATGGCAACTAAAGATAAAACATTAAAATGTTGTCAGAACTGGATGATTCTATTGTACCTTTAAAGAACACATAAAACCAGTGTTATTTAAACTATTTTAGATCGTAGATGATGAAGGAAAACTCTTCATTTCGTTGAAATACCATATAAGTTTACACCCAAAACTAATGTACTACAAAAATGATTGCTGTGGTACAACTACAATTGTGAATATATATTTTAAAATTCTAAATGAAATAAAATATCAAATATAGAAATAGTTAAAGAGAAAAGGCCAGGTACGGTGGCTCATGCCTCTAATCCCAGCATTTTGGGAGGCCGAGGCGGACAGATCACGAAATCAGGAGGTTGAGACCATCCTGGCTAACACATGAAACCTCATCTCTACTAAAAATACAAAAAATTAGCCGGGCTTGGTGGCATGCACCTGTAGTCCCAGCTACTCAGGAGGTTGAAGCAGGAGAATCGCTTGAACCCGGGAGGTGGAGGTTGCAGTGAGCCGAGATCGTGCCATTGCACTCCAGCCTGGACGACAGAACGAGACTCTGTCTCAAAAAAAAAAAAAAAAAAGAAAGACTCATTAAGATCAAATGGGGTTTTAGATACAAGGATCCAGAATGGTTCATTATTCAGAGATTTATCCACATAAAATTTAAAGGAAAAGCCCTTAAATTTTTAAAATTTCATGTTAAATTGATATGAAAAGATGTCAATTTGGTAACATTTACCACTTGAAAGACTCTGTAAATTAGCACGTGATGGAAGCTGCCTAAATTTATGCAAACTGTCAATCTGCAATACAAACAATTCTATTTCTAAATTGAGTAAACACTAAAGATATTTTAATTAAAACCAGAAATCAAATTTGTAATGCCCTTTAAATGAAATGACCAGTATAAATAACAGCAAATAAAAGATGAAAAGCATCACCTTTTGCTGATATATTCATATCCATATATATCTAGAAAACCAAACTGATTCTAATTTAAAATATTAAATTTGGTAAAATAATTTGTGAAGGAAGAGGTTACATCCAAGATATGTATACAAATCATTTTTTTCTATGTAATCACATTAAGAATTTAGAAATGAAAATGGGAAAAATATTTCATTTGCAGTAGCACCAAAACAACAACATATTTATTACTAAGAAAAACATGGAATTTATCTAAATAAAGTAGTAACATCTTTTTGAAAGACATTTCAATTTGAAAGCAAATTGTAAGACAAACCATATTCTTGGATGAGAAGACTCCAAATAGAACTGCCAACAAAGTTGGGTTGGGAGAGGAGAATTGCAAAAAACAGTATTAAAGTTTTTTGGTAAAATTTAAGTCTGGAGAAATACAGACTTAAGTATGAAAAAGAATATGAATGACTTAATTTACCACATATCTAAATACAATGTAAAGCTTTTGTAATCAGAACAAATTGTATTCAAATGGCAGTTGATTACTGGAACAAAATAGAAAATCCAGAAAAAGATGTTAGTATGTGTGAGAATTTAATATATGACACCCATGATATTTCAGCTTAGAAGTAATTGTGTGCTTTATAAATTGTTCTTGCATAACTGAGCATCTATCTGGAAGAGTCTAAAGTTGGACACCTTCATTATAGCATAGGTAAAAATAAATAACTCTACATGGGTTAAATAATAACATATTGAAGATGTCATAAAGAAAATTCACATGACTGCATGTATCATCTAGGCTTGTGGCAGAAGAGGCTTACCCAAAATGGGAAACCAGAAGTTAGAAAATAAGCTTTGGGCTCCATAGTATGACAATAGTGTCTTCCACAATGACATAGTTCCACTGGCTTTGCCATCATTTTATGGCTGTTTTGCCTTAGTGCTTTGCCTGTCCCTAGGAATGTATAGAGAGGAAGACAGGGTGCAGCTAGGTTCTTGATGGGGCAGCCACAGGAGTAATAAGTGGCCTTTAAGGATGAGGCTCCAGACTTCACTCATCTTAGAGAAAGCTGTACATAAATAAGATGCTGGAGAACATCAGTCTTCTGGTCTCTGTGCGTTGATTGTGCTCTTTGTTGTATTGCCCTTCAGTCATCACGTTGTCCTTGTAGGTAATTTGCATTAGAATTGAGGATGGCTTAAGTTAATATTGCTTTTTCTGCAACTGGATTTTCAGCTCTGCAGATCTTAGTAATTTTCCAGTTAAAAGCAATGAGAGGAGCAATGGAAGGAAGAAAGAGAATTCTACCAAGACGTGAGTCGAGGCAGAGAAAATGGATTTAGAAACCAAGCAGTAATTTTCACTCAAGATAGTTGCAGGAAGAAATTATTTAATGGTGTGACAGTATGGAGAGTTCACATTTGAGAGGAGCCCTTTGTACAGTAGTGAGTATGGGAAAGTTTGACTCACAGCTCTACGTTGGTTTGACATGTGATAAGTTATAATGAAGAGAAACCCTGTGAGTATAATGAAAGTGAGCAAGAATTCAGCAAGAATACCAATACATATATACACCAGAGATTTCATACAGGAGAGAAATTCTGTGGTATTTTTCAGCGTGGGAGAGGCTACTTTGATCGTCTCTTAAACAACACAAGAACAATACACTGAGGGGAAAAACGTACGTGGATGTAAACACTATGGGAAGGCTTTCAGCAATCATTCATCCTTCATCAGTGTGAAAAAAAATTCATTTTCTTGAGAAACCCTATGAATGTGATGAATGTGAATAAGAATTCAGCCATCTGCTAACCTTATACACAGAAGAGAATTCATGGTGGGAGAGAGGAAAACCCTATGCATGTAACCAGTGTGGGAGAGCCTTCAACACACATCTAACCTTCATGTACACAAGAAATCTCATTCTGTGGAGAAATTTTAAAACTATAATGAATGTAGAAAAGTCTTTAACAAGATAAATCCTCTTGATGAAATCAGTCTTTATACCAGAGAAACAATTTGAATAAATAGGAGAAATCACATGTATATAAACATTCTAAATGTAATGGATGAGGAAAGTCTTCAGAGATTATTTATGTTAGTCAACATTAAAGTTTTCACACTAAAGAGATACCTATGCCTAGAATCAATGTGGAAGTGCCTTCAGCAGGGGTTTGCATGAGGAAGCTCATCCAGGGGAAACACTGTACAGATTCCTTTAGCATACAGCTGAGCAAACAAATCACACTTTTGCCAAGTGACATCTTTTAAAACGTATATAGAATAAAAATGTAAGATTGTCAGGTGTACTTGGAAATACTTCAGGCATAAGCTGGTGGTAAGTAATAATGTATGAGATGAACCTTCATCCAAAGAATACTAATTACAAGAATCCTGACTGGGTATGGTGGCTCATATCCATAATCCCAACACTTTGGGAGGCTGAGGCAGGAGATTGCTTGAGCCCAGGAGTTTGAGACCAGCCTGGGCAACATGATGAAACCCTGTCTGTACAAAAAAAAAATACAAAAAATTACCCAGATGTGATGGCACATGCATATAGTCCCAGCATCTTGGAGGCTGAGATGGGAGATCACCAGAACCCAGGAGGTTGAGGCTGCAGTGAGCCATGATGACATCACTGCACTCCAGCCTGATCAACAGAGTGAGGCCTTGTCTCAGAAAAAAAAAGAAAAGAAAGAAAAAAAGAAAAAATACTTAAGAAAGTAAAGGTTATTGCTGAAAAGTCTTTTAAAAGTGTCATTCTGTTGAGTATATGGACCAGTATTTCTTTAATAATCCAGTGCTGTTGATTAATTAGTATTTTTATGCTACTAGTAAAGCATGATTACAAAGACTTGAGACTATCAGAAAATAACCTTGAACTTTAACTAAAACATGTGGCACACCATATAGTGTACCTTTTATATATTCACAGAAAGGACAAATGGAAATATGGATAAACACGTGATTTGTAAGTGAATTTAAAAAAAAAAAAAAAAAAAAAACTGTTACACAGTATTGTTCACAGGACCAGTAAAATGGAAACAAAAGTGAGTACCTATGAATACAGAATGTTTGGATACATGATGATGCCATCTCACCATGAAATATTATTCAGTCATTAGAAATAATTTAGAGCTATGAACATTGAGGACATTGATATCCATGACATATCTTTTTTTATTTTTTATTTTTTTGTCTTTTTTTTAGACAGGGTCTCGCTGTGTTGCCCATGGTGGAGCGCAGTGGCATGATCTCAGCTCACTGCAACCTCTGCCTCCCAGGCTCAGGTGATCCTCCCACCTCAGTCCCCAAACAACTGGGACTACAGGTGCACCCCACCATGCCCAGCTAAGTTTTCTATTTGTAGTAGAGACAGGGTTTCACCATGTTGCCCAGGCTGGTCTTGAACTCCTGGGCTCAAGGGATCCTCCCACCTCAGCCTCCCAAAGTGATGGGATTACAGACGTGAGCCACTGTGCCCAGATGCTTCATTGGTTTTTAAAAAGTAAGCTGTAAAGAGAAGTAGTTATAATCTCACTTGTGTAAGCAAATAACAAGGAAAAACAAGCTATATATACACACACACACACACGTATATATATTATATACACACGCACATTCATATATGTCTAAGTGAATGTATGGATGTATTATAGTTGTTGATGAGTATATATTCTTGGGTATAGAAGCACAGAGGAAAGTACTCAAATACACATACTATCTTATTTATTTATTTTTTTTTTGAGACAGAGTCTCTATTACCCAGGCTGGAGTGCAATGGCACGATCTTGGCTCACTGCAACCTCCGCCTCCTGGGTTCAAACAATTCTCTTGCCTCAGCCTCCAGAGTAGCTGGGACTACAGGTGCCTGCCACCACACCCAGCTAACTTTTTGTATTTTTAGTAGAGGCAGGCTTTCACCATGTTGCCCAGGCTGGTCTTGAACTCCTGGCCTCAAGCCATCCACCTGCCTCAGCCTCCCAAAGTTCTGGGATTACCGACGTAAGCCACTGCACCCAGCCACATGTGCTATCTTATTAACATGAATAAACAAGTAAAGAAGAAAAGACCATATAAATGAAGGAGGAATTCCAGATATGTTATGATCACATTTATTTAAAATTACATGTTTGAATGTGTGTACTCTTACGCCTAAAATAATTCATTGCATTATTTAGAGAATCTAAGTTTTAAGGCAGAGTGACTATTCAATAACAAAGTTGTTACCTTTTCTTGAGACCACAATGCATTACCAACAGTAGTAGTAAAATGATGCTAAATGCATGGGCCTTTTGGAGGCTCTCATTAGATACCCTTACTGCCTACCTTAGAATTGCAGACTAGTGTAAAACTTAGGTTGTTTCACCTCCCCGCTTTTTTTCTTTTTAATAGATGAGGATGGTCTTGGTATAAGTATTATTGGAATGGGTGTTGGAGCAGATGCTGGACTTGAAAAGCTGGGAATATTCGTCAAGACGGTAACAGAAGGTGGTGCTGCTCAACGGGATGGCAGGTAAATTAAGGACTGTTGTTAACTTAAAATCTTTAGGGAACTTTCCTGTAAGTTTCTTTCAGTTGTAGCTTTTTGCTTTTGTTTGTTGATTTTTTAGGACAGAATTTCAGGTTTCTCAGATATGAGAAATCTTAAAACACTTAAATTATTTTCTGATATGCAGGCAAAATATCTGCTTTCTTTAATTTATATTAGGTAAATGAGTGGGTAGATCTATCAGTCTAATCCTGTCTTTATCCATTCATCTATCTGGTGGGAAGTGGGCAGAAACATGGGTGTATATAGTTGAGAATGTGTACTATGGAGGTCAGCACATAGTTTCACTTCAGAAATATTGAAAGAAATGATAATAGTTCTGGCATCTTAAAAAATGACACAGGTATATGGTAAGTTAGGGACTTTAATTCTGTATTGTTGGTAAATCTGAAGGTCAGTGTTTCTCCAAATACATTTATGTAAAAACACAGATTCTTGAGTACACCTAAACCAGTAGAATTAAAATCTCCAGTAGAGGAGTCTGGCAGTCTGCACCTTGGATAATTCTAGTACACAGCAGAGCATCCAGATAATCACTGTTTTGTCTTAGCTTTCATAATCTCAAGCTCTATCTATCTATCTATCTATCTATCTATCTATCTATCTATCTAGGGCCAAGATTTTGATTAACCCTCATACTTGGCTCTTATATATCAGAGTGGGGCTAGAAGCAGAAGGTGGTGTCTTAGTTTGTTTTGTGCTGCTGCGGCAGAATACCTGAGACTGGGTAATTTATAATGAACAGAAATTTATATGACTCATGGTTCTGGAGGCTGGGAAGTCCAAGATTAAGGGGTGACATCTGATGAGGACCCTGCAGGTGAATCATCCAATGGTAAAAGGTGCAAAGGCCAAGTGAGAGAGAGCAAGAAGGGGCAAAACTTGCTTTTATAACAAATGCATTCTCAAAGAAATAAGTCCACTTCCACAATAGTGACATTAATCTACTTGTGAGGGCAGTGCCCTATGACCTAATCACCTTTTCAAGGTCTCGCCTCTTAACACTGTTGCGTTAAGGATGGTTTTCAACACATAACATTCAAACCATAGCAGTTGGCAATATAATAAAAGTAGACCCAAATGTATGACTGCAAAATTCAAAGAAATATTATGTTGTTTTATGTACATTTAATGAATAGCTTTAAATTTTTTTATGTTTAAGTATGTATCATTTGACCATCTTATCAGGGAATAATAAAGCATGTTGGAAAGACTTTGTGAATGTCTGAGGAGACCCAGAGCAGCATTTTTTTTTTTTTTTTGAGATGGCATCTTGTTGTGTTGCCTAAGCTGGAGTGCAATGGCATGATCTCTGCTCACTGCAATGTCCACTTCCCAGGTTCAAGTGATTCTCCTGCCTCAGCCTTCTGAGTAGCTGGGACCACAGGCGTGGACCACCATGCCCAGCTAATTTTTGTATTTTTAGTGGAAACGGTTTCACCATGTTGGTCAGGATGGCCTTGAACTCCTGACCTCAAGTCACCTCAAGATCCGTCTGCCTTGGCCTCCCAAAGTGCTGGGATTACAGGTGCGAGCCACTGCGCCTGGCCCATTGTTTCTGTTTTAATCCTAAAAATGCATATTGATACCCACTGATAGTTCTCAAAAAGAGCTAAATTGATTTATGTAAATAGAAAACCACACCTTATTACATCTTCTTTTCCGTGAGGTTAGGGATAACATCTTAGTCAGTAGCTTTGTTTGTATTCCTATAGCACTTAGTATAATGCTTTGCATAGAGAAGGTTTGAAATAAATCTTTTGAGTGAACATTCAGCTGACTACATTTAAAACAAAGAATGTGGAATATGACTATCTTGTGTCTTAAAGTAACTTACTAACAGTCTTCCTCCTTTTCAGAGTAGTTAAGGAAATAACCTCTTTGTGCCCCTTTAATAAATTATAGATAATGGTGGTAGTATTTCCAGTTATTAATTTACCACCTTTCTTCCAAGAGAGCTAAAACTTGTTTGTAAAATATATCGCATTTCTTATTAAGTTTGATGAAAAATTTAAGATGGTGGGAAATAATGCTATAGTTAGTATTCAAACATGCTTAATTATTATGAACCATCCAGAAAGCCAAATCAAAGTACAACTTGATTAAAAGAACAAAAAATCAGAATATTTTACATTCATAGCCATGTAACACGTGTCCTGAAAGAGAAAAGAAAGAAAAAGAAAATTTTGCACTTAGTAGTTAGCCAATTCCTGTTCTAAACATAGACATTGTTATTTTTTCCCTCAATCGTTTTAAAATTAGGTTTGTTTTCTATTAATCTATTTACTAATTATTATTGTTCTACATGGTTTCATTATTTATAACTATATTAGAGCTCTGCTTTACCAGTCACAGTGTACATTTATTTCCTCAGTTCTTTTAAATGAGTATTTTCCTAGTATACTAATCCTGTTGTTGTTATAATAGGTGCTTAAAAAATGCCTCAGTGAACATATTAAGACAGGCAACTTGGGCCAGGCAAGGTGGCTCATGCTTGTAATCCCAGCACTTTGGGAAGCTGAGGCAGGTGGATCACCTGAGGTCTGGAGTTCGAGACCAGCCTGGCCAACATGGTGAAACCCCGTCTCTACTAAAAATTCAAAAATTGACTGGGCGTGGTGGTGGGCACCTATAATCCCAGCTACCCAGGAGGCTGAGGCAGGAGAATCGCTTGAATCGAGGAAGTAGAGGTGGCAGTGAGCCAAGATTGTGCCATTGAGCTCCAGCCTAGGGGACAGAATGAGACTCAGTCTCAAAAAAACAAAACAAAACAAAACAAAACTTGATATGATGGAATGGACAGAATCTTTAAGATAATGTAACCGGGAGCCTTCATTCCATTCCCTCTACTTATCTTCTGGGGATATCGAACAAATTACTTAATGTTCATGTTATCTACATTGCGGGTTGTGGTAAGCATTAACTAAGTTTGTGTGAATAAGCATTAACTAGGTTTGTGTGAATAACCTTCCACAGTGCTATTTGTATATATGAAACTGTTCTTGAACCAAGTAAGAGTAAACTTGAAACTTAATTTAAAAAGTAGTTATTATGGGAAAAGCCTCGTGGAAAACAATTAAAGGTGTACAACGTAAGTACAGAATCAAAATTTTAGAGGTCACAGAAACTTCAGAGTTCTTATAATCAACACATTTTCTTGTTTATTAATAAGAAAATTGAGGGTGGTTGTATATGTGCATATGTGTGTGGGTATAAGAAAATGAGAAAATAAAATGATTATTATACTTACAACAGATTTATATCTTTTAAATTATTATTTCTACCACTACTGGTGTGCTCATTTGCACAGTGTTTACTGTTTACTGATGTTTACTATTTAAAAGGTATCAACATACAAAAATTATACAAAGTGCACTTCCTCTAGTCAATAATACATTTTAAGTTGTATATACTTACTGATACAGAAAAATATTCCATTAAGGATTTACAAAATAGTATGATTAATATGATGCCATTCTTGTGTAGGGTATATATTCTATTTCTTCTTTTCTCTGTCTCTGTTCCTTTTTGTCCTTATCTCTCAGTCATTCTCTTTCTGAAAAAGTCTAAAATTAATACATACAAAAATGTTGAACGGCTCTAGTGTATGGATTTAAAAAAATTTTTGGCTGGTATACAATATCAAATTTTGTAGAGAATATATACGACTTGTGTATAGTTTCTCAAAACTAAAAATGATAAGGTTTCCACCCCAAGGAAATTACTCATCAGACCTCATTTATTGACGGAATTAAAGTTCTGGGTTAGATATTCTGTAAGGTAGTTCCTTTTAGCCTTGAAAGGATAAGATTCTTTATTATTGTTTTCTAGCTGCTTTAGATTCTTAATAACTCTTTCTATTTAAGAAAATTTGTTTCAATTTAATCTCAGATTTAGTCATACCTCCTTCAAGGAATGTTAAATGAGCATACATGTATATATATAGGACGTTTTTTCTCCCCCTCCTCCCTCCTTCCTGCCCCCACAAGAAGCTTTTTCATTGTGATTGTTTGTATTCCTGCTTAAATGGCTTGTAAACTCTCACCACATTTTGAGTACTTTAAAAAATTTGCCATGGATATTTATCCTCCTGAGTTTAGCCAGTATAGTTGAAAAGTGTTGACCCTTCATTATTCTTTGATATGATCTCTTACCTTCAAAATTTTCTTTTGTCAAGCTTTTCATGTGTGTACTTTCTCTTTGATGCCTTAAACTTAGAGTGTGCTCAGTAAATATTTGTTGAATGAGTGAATCCTTGTGCTTTAATCACTTTTTATTTTTATTTTTTATTTTTAGAGGCGAGATCTCACTATGTTGCCCAGACTGACCTCAACCTCTTGGGCTCAAGTGAACTCTCCACCTCAGCCTCCCAAGTAACTGGGAGTATAAGCGAGTGCCACCATGCGGAGCTTTTAATCACTTTTGAAACCTTTACTTGGGCTTATCATTTTTCTCTGTTTTGTTTTTGTGCTACCTGCCTTTTACAGAGTGGCTTATAATTTAGTTGAATGACATGACAGTCATTTCTATTTCCTGTTTCATTTCTAAATTTTTAGTAAAATAATATTAAATATACTATTAGTTTTTGTTGTCATAAGTGTAATTTTTGGGATTGCACACAGGACACTTTCACACACTAGTGATTTTCCAGTCCTCGTTCATGATTCCTTAAAGCAAAATTAATTTCATAAAAACAACTCAAAATGCTGAATTGTAGAGTAAATCACATGGATGGTAACTGACAAAGGATGTTAATAATGCTGTGCTAAATTAGAGGCAAATAAAAAATCCATTTTGGATCCACTTTGTTTTTGGGTCCTGTTTTTGTTTCACAAGCTTTTGCTCATCATCACTTTCAATCACTGTCCTTTTCAATTTTACTGGAAGAGATACCAAATATGAAATTAAGGTTCTATGTAGTTTATCCTCATTCAAGTATTGATTTTTAAATGATTTTAATTGTTTTTTTTCCCCCATCTTTTGGGATATACTAACATATACAATAGATAAAGAGTCCCATTCTTTTGCTTATCTAACTGCAACAAACTTACGCCCTCTTAGGACCCATCTTTGCCTGAAGTACCCTCCAGCCTAAGAGAACCCTGGATGGAAACTTGTTTTAATTGATTCTGTCATGGTTCCCCAGTCGATGGTTTCCTCTCTGTGCACACACTCTCATGTTAGTCTTCTAATAAAATATTTTGCCTATTCACCCCTTAGGTTTGGGCTGTTACTGCTTTGGCATGTATTTTCACAATTTTCACATACATTTAAAACTTCAGTATCTAGCATTTTGAGGAAGATCTCTGTTGACCAAAGTTCATTAATGTTGCTCCAGCTGGTCTCCCTGTCATTCTTCTTTGGTGGCTTTGTTGACAAAAGCCCCATGAGGTAGGGTTATTGTTTTTTCCCTTCCCAGAAACATTGTATCAATAAGTAACTATCCAGTAACATTAAACAAACCCTAGAATAATCCAATTTATGTATTTTCATTAGCCTTATCCCTATTGATTCTGGTTTTCAGAATTGCAGGATCTCAGCAATATCATAGTGAGACTGAAGAAAAGTGCTGTTGTGCACTTTTGTTTATGGTAAGCACATGGAAACTATTGAGAAACTGGCCAGGATGAGATGGTTTTTACAAACTAGCCAGGTATGTTCCCGTAAATTCCATTCCAGTGGACAGTATTTCCAGGGGAAACAGACTATTTCCTCTGCTATCCTGGAAAATTTTTGAAAAGTTTAGATAATCCATAGAACTGGTTATTCTTTGTAGTCTGGGATGGTCTGATACAGAGCTCTGTCTAGGTATTCTTTTGTTTTTAACCACTGACAGTCTTCCCTTGTCTTTTCTGGGCTTTTCATTACAGCTAAGATTTGAGAGAGATTATCAGTGTTACTGTTCTATGAGTTTGCATCTAAAAGTTGTCTTCTCATGAGAAAAGATACAAGCAAAGTGGATATTAGACACCAGAAAATTTTTCCCATCACAGTAACCATTTTTATATTTAATACTATGCTGGCTCATGTTCTAGTGAGTTGTAGGAGCTGTCTATAATGGGAATAAACCTGAACCGCTGCCTTTTTAATCCATTATTCCCCTCATCTCCCACCCAATCCTCTTTATCTCTCCCTCCTCTTCTCCCCATTTTTAGTTTCTTGAACTTGCCTCCACCTTAATCATTACAGTTTACCTCCATGAAAAGGTAAATTGAAAAGTTGCTTATATAGCAAACTCCACAGAACTCCACTTCTCTTCCTCCCTCCCTCACTCACTCTTTACAAAAATGTTGAAGATGGTTTTTATTTCCTTATTTTTTAATTGTTTATCAGATTTTCAAATTTTTTCTTTAATGAATGTATCACTTTGAAATGAGAAAAGAATTTAAATGGACATACTTTTGACGAAAATAACGATCAAATATCATGAAGCTTTATTTGTCCCCCTTAATGTTTTCAGTATTAAGGTAGACAGGAAGAACTATGTAGAATCAGTATTTTAGTCATAGGATTCCTCTTTTTTACATTGATCTCTGACCTCTGAATACAAAGAGCAAATCCAGCCAAAAGTCTATTTTTACTGTTTCTGTTACATGGGATACTTTGCATCTTGTATCTCTTCTTTCTTCTTTTTTTTCCAACTTTTATTTTAAATTCAGGAGGTACATGTGCACTTTCGTTAACTGGGTATATTGTGTCATGCTAAGGTGTGGGGGAATGAATGATCCCATCACCCAGGTACTGATCATAGTACCCAATAGTTAATTTTGCAACCCTTGCCTCCCTCTCTTGCTCTTCCCTCTATTAGTTCCCAGTTTCTCTTGTTGTCATCTTTATGTCCATGAGTACCCAGCATTTAGCTCCCACTTATAAGTGAGAATATGCAGTATTTGGTTTTCTTTTCCTGCATTAGTTTGCTTAGGATGATGGCCTCCAGTTGCATCCTTGTTGCTGTAAAGGACATGATTTCATTCTTTTTTATAGGTATATAGTATTCCATAATGCATATGTGCCACATTTTCTCTGTCTAGTCCACTGTTAGTGGACACCTAGGTTGGTTCTATGTCTTTGCTGTCATTAATAGGTTTGCAGTGAACATGCGAGTGCATGTGTCTTTTTGGTAAACAATTTGTTTTCTTTTGGATATCTACCAGTAATGGGATTGCTGGATTGAATGGTACTTCTGTGTTCTTTGAGAAATCTTTAAACTGCTTGCCACAGTGACTGAACTAATTTGCATGCCCACCAACAGCGTATAACCATTCCCTTTTCTCCATAGCCTCACCAGCATCTGTTGTTCTGACTTTTTAATAATAGCCATACTGATTGGTGTGAAATGATATTTCGTTGAGGTTTTGATTTGCATTTCCCTGATGATTAGTGATATGGAGCATTTTTTAATATGTTTGTTGGCTGCTTGTATGCCTTCTTTTGAGAAGTGCTGTTTATGTCTTTTGCCCATTTTTAAATTGGGTTATTTATTGCTTGTTCAATTGTTTAAGCTCTTTATAGATTCTGGGTATTAGACTTTTGTCAGATGCATAGTTTGCAAATACTTTCTCCCATTCTGTAGCTTGTCTGTTTACTCTGCTGATAATTTATTTTGCTGCACAATCTCTTTAATTAGGTCCCACTCATCAAGTTTTCTTCTCTTTTCTGTTTCTTGTTTGTTTGTTTTTTGTTTGTTTGTTTTGAGATGGAGTTTCACTTTTGATGCCCAGGCTAGAGTGCAATGGTGTGATCTTGGCTCACTGCAACCTCCGCCTCCTGGATTCAAGCGATTCTCCTGCTTCAGCCTTCTGAGTAGCTGGAATTACAGGCACAGGCACCTGCCACCACACCTGACTAATTTTTGTATTTTTAGTAGAGACAGGGTTTACCATGTTGTTCAGGCTGGTCTCGAACTCCTGACCTCAGGTGATCCACCTGGCTCAGCCTCCCAAAGTGCTGGGCTTACAGGCATGAGCCACTGTGCCCCATCTTTTGTTGCAGTTTCTTTTGAGGACTTAGTCATAAGTTCTTTCCCAAGGCCAGTGTCCTAAATGGTGTTTCCTAGGTTTTCTTCTAGGATTCTTATAGTCTGAAGTCCTATGTTTAAATCTTTAATCCATCTAGAGTTAATTTTTTGTATACAATGAAAGCTAGGGGTTCAGTTGCATTCTTCTGAGCATGACTAGTTAGCTGTCCCAGCACTATTTATTGCATAGGGAGTCCTTTCTCCCTTGCTTATTTTTGTCAATTTTGTCAAAGATTAGAAGTCTGTAGGTGATAGAGTTTGGCTGTGTCCCCACCCAAATCTCATCTTGAATTGTAAGTCCCACAATTCCCACATGTTGTGGGAAGAACCTGGTGGGAGGTGATTGAATTTTGGGGTTGGGTCACTCCTACATTGTTGTTGTGATAGTGAATGAGTGTCATGAGATCTGATGGTTTTAAAAAGGAGAGATTCTCTGCACAAGCTCTTCTCTTGTGTGCTGCCATGTGAGATATGTCATTCACCTTCTGCCATGAATGTGAGGCCACCCCACCCACATGGAACTGTAAGTCCAATAAACCTTTTTCCTGTATAAATTACCGAGTCTCAGGTATGTCTTTATCAGCAGTGTGAAAACAGACAAATACAGTAAGCTGTTACCAGTAAAGTATGATATTGCTGAAAAGACACCCAAAAATGTGGAAGCGACTTTGGAACTGGACAACAGGCAGAGGTTGAAACAGTTTGGAGGGCTCAGAAGAAGACAGGAAAATGTGGGAAAATTTGGAACTTCCTAGAGACTTGTTGAATGGCTTTGACCAAAATGCTGGTAGTGATATGAACAACAAGGTCCAGGCTGAGGCGTTCTCAGATGGAGATGAAGAACTTGTTGGGAATGGGAGAAAAGGTGACTCTTGTTATGTTTTAGCAAAGAGACTGGTGTCATTTTGCCCCTGCCCTAGAGATCTGTGGAACTTTGAACTTGAGAGAGATGATGTAGGGTATCTGGCAGAAGAAATTTCTAAGCAGCAAAGCCTTCAAGAGGTGACTTAGGTGCTGTTAAAGGCATTCACTTTCAAAAGGGAAACAGATTAAAAGTTTGGAAAATTTGCAGCCTAACAATGAGAAAAGAAAATCCCATTTCCTGAGGTGAAATTTAAGTCAGCTGCAGAAATTTGCACAAGTAACAAGTGGCTGGATGTTAATCCCCAAGACATTGGGGAAAATGTCTCCAGGGCATATCGGAAGTCTTCAAGGCAGCCCCTCCCATCACAGGCTGGGAGGCCTAGGAGGAAAAGCGGTTTCATGGGCTGGGCCTACGGTCCCCATGCTGCTTGCACCCTAGGGACTTGGTGTCCTGTTTCCCAGCCGTTCCAGCCGTGGCTGAAAGGGGCCAAGGTAGAGCTTGGGCTGTGGCTTCAGAGGGTGCAAGCCCTAAGCCTTGGCAGCTTCCGTATGTTGTTGAGCCTGCGAGTGGACAAAAGTCAAGAATTGGGGTTTGAGAACCTTTGCCTAGATTTCAGAGGAGGTATGGAAATGCCCGGATGCCTAGGCAGAAGTTTGATGCAGGTGTGGAGCTCTCATGGAGAACCTCTGATAGAGCAGTGTGGGAGGGAAATGTGGGGTCAGAGTGCTCACACAGAATTCCTACTGGGGCACTGCCTAGTGGAGCTATGAGAAGAGGGCCACCATCCTCCAGACCTCAGATGGGTACATCCTCTGAGAGCGTGCATTCTATGCCTAGAAAAGCCACAGACACTTAACACCAGCCCATGAAAGCAGCTGGGAGGGAGGCTGTACCCTACAGAGCCACAGGGGTGGAGCTTCCGAAGACCATGGGAACCCACCTCTTATATCATGTGACCTGGATATGAGACATGGAGTCAAAGGAGATCATTTTGGAACTTTAAGATTTGACTGCCCTGTGGGATTTCAGACTGCATGGGGCCTGTAACCCCTTTGTTTTGGCCAGTTTCTTGCATTTGGAACAGCAGTATTTAACCAATGCCTGTACCCCCATTGTATCTAGGAAGTAACTAACTTGCTTTTGATTTTACAGGCTCTTAGGCGGGAGGGACTTGCCTTGTCTCAGATGAAATGTTGGACTGCGGACTTTTGAGTTAATAGTGAAATGAGTTAAGACTTTAGGGGACTGTTTGGAAGGTGTAATTAGTTTTGAAATGTCAGGACATATTATTTGACAGGGGCTGGGGCGGAATGATATGGTTTGTCTGTGTCCCCACCCAGATCCCCTCTTGAATTGTAACTCCCACAATTCCCACATGTCGTGGGAGGAACCTGCTAGGAGGTGATTGAATTATGGGAATGGGTCTTTCCTGCGCTGTTGTCATGATAGTGAATGAGTCTCACGAGATACGATGGTTTTAAAAAGGGGAGTTTCCCAGCAGAAGCTCTTCTCTTGTCTGCTGCCATGTGAGATGTGCCTTTCACCTTCTGCCATGATTGTGAGGCCTCCCCAGCCATGTGGAACTGTAAGTCCAATAAACCTTTTTCCTGTATAAATTACCTAATCTTGGATATGTCTTAATCAGCAGCATGAAAACAGAATGGCATGGGGCATTATTTCTAGGTTCTCTATTCTGTTCCATTGGTTTATATGTCTGTGTTTGTACCAGTACTGTGCTGTTTTGGTTACTGTAGCATTATAGTTTGAAGTTGGATAATGTGATGCCTCCTGCTTTGTTCTTTTTGTTTAGGATTGCTTTGGCTATTTCAGCTCTTTTTAGATTCTATATGCATTTTAACTTTTTTTTTTTTTTTTTTTTTGGTCTTTCAGGAGGTAGGTGCTGGGATCTATCTGAATTTTTAATTTTATATATTTTTTCTAGCTCTATGAAAACTGACATTGGTAGTTTGATAGGAATAGTGTCAAATTTGTAGATTGCTTTGGGCAGTATGGCCATTTTACTAATATTGATTCTTCCAGTCCATGAGCATGGAATGTTTTTCCATTTGTTGTTGTCATCTGTAGTTTCTTTTAGTAGTATTTTATAGTTCTTGTTATAGAGATCTTTCACTTTCTTGGTTAGATGTATTCCTAGGTATTTTATTTTGTGTGTGTGGTATTGTAAATGGGATTTTGTTCTTGGTTCACCTTTCAGCATGAATGGTATCGGTGAATAGAAATGCTACTGATTTTCGTGCATTGATTTTGTCTCCTGAAACTTTCCTGAAGTTGGTGATCAGTTTCAGAAGCCTTTTGGTGGAGTCTGTAGGGCTTTCTAGGTATAGAATTATATTGTCCTTGAAGATAGTTTGACTTCTTCTTTTCTTATTTGGATATCTTTTATTTCTTTCTCTTATCTGATTGCTCTGTCTAGAACTTCCAGTACTATACTGAATAGGAGTAATGAGAGTGGGCACACTTATCTTGTTCCGGTTTTCAAGGGGAATGCTGCCAGTTTTTTTGCTCATTCAGCCTAATGTTGACTGTGGGTTTGTCATAGATTGTTCTTATTATTTTGAGGTGTGTTTCTTTAGTGCCTAGTTTCCTGAGGGTTTTTATCATGAAGGGTTATTAGATTTTATCTAAAACTTTTTCCCTGTCTGAGAAGATCATATGGTTTTTGTTTTTAATTATGTTTATGTGGTGAATCACATTTATTGATTTGTATATGTTGAACCAACTGTCAGGGCTTTTGTAGTTCAGTGGTGGGTGAGAATCACACCCAGCAGCTCTTTTTCCCCCATAGTTTGGTGAGCAGGAGGGAGGATTCCAGTGTTACATGATCCCTTTGGTGCCGCTTTGCCTGGAAATCTCTGTGACTGATGCCTCTTTGCTCAGGTTCACTAGGCTTATGCTGCTCACCCACCCACTGCAGGCTGCACTTGGCTTGTGCCCCAGTCTGGATGCTGCATCTGCCACAGGATCCACACTCAGTCTGTGGCTGGGCTGGGTGTGCAGCAACCTGCTTTGGCCTTGGGTGCTGGCATCTAGACAAGGGGAATGTGGTGACAACCAAAAACTCAGAGATGTCAGCAACTGTTGAGCCCCCAAGAGCTGTTACTGCTCTCACCCAGAGAGTCCCAAGGTCTGAGATCCCCAAGAAATGTTATACCTTGTTCGTGTTACAGCTCGTTTGCTCCTGCTGCCTGCAGAGTGGCAAATTCTGGGTTCTTGTGCCATGACCAAGAAGAATTAGATATTTGGATACCAGAGACTGAGTAGGGCAGAGAAGAATTATGTTGAGCGACAGAAGGAGATCTCTCAGCAGAGAAGGGACCCAAGAGCAGGTAGGCCTCTGTGAGGCTGAGTCCAGGGTTTTTATGGGCATAATAGTAGAGTGTGTGCTGATTGGTCCATGGGCATGCCTGGAAAAAGCACCATTCAATTGGTTAAAAGGCATTGAGGAAGTTCTCATTCCAGTCACGGGCTCTATGAACTGACTGGTAGCTCAGTTTTCAGGCTTTAAACTGTCTTTGGCTTGTAGGTCAGGTTTCACCAGGGACCTGTCCCTGTCTGCCTAGAAATTTGTCTGCCTCCTTATGCTATCACTAATAGCAAATAAGTAGCAGGACCTACCTGTATACCTAGGATATCTGACTCTAGTTCTTATACTTAAATAATATATTACTTTATATCATGTCATTAGTTTTCATAATAGACTTTAAGAATATATTATGCTGTCATATTATAAATATATATATATATGTATACATCATTTACATATTGTTTTACTAGTATGTTGTTTCAGAGTATTGGTGAGGTAAGCATTTTTACATAAAAATTATTGTGCATCATTCTTTGGAATGAATTCCTAGCACCAGAAGACCATGTCTAGGTGTATTACATTTTATTTGATTTCATTATTATTATTATTATTATTATTATTATTATTATTATTTTATTTTTTTGGAGACAGAGTCTTGCCCTGTCACCCAGGCTGGAGTGCAGTGGTGTGATCTTGACTCACTGCAACCTCCACCTCCCGGGTTCAAGCGATTCTCCGGCTCCCAAGTAGCTGGGACCACATGTGCACACCACCATGCCTGGCCGATTTTTGTATTTTTAGTAGAGATGGATTTTCACCATGTTGCCCAGGCTGGTCTTGAGCTCCTGGCCTCAAGCCATCCTCCTGTTTCAGCCTCCCAAAGTTCCGGAATTACAGACATGAGCCACCACGCCTGGCCTATATTAGACTCTTGATAAGCATTCAAACACATTTGTGAGTGGAATGATTCCAGTTTCAGGAATCAATTTTTTTCTTGGCAAATTTCCTTATAACTTTAGTTTTTCATGTTTGTTCTATTACTTTTCCTAAAGGCAATTTTCAATAATCTCTAGTCTTTGTGAAGGTCATATTGCCGTTTACTTTTTTCAAAAAACAGCATTATACATTAGGGCTGATGACTTTCTTGGGTTATTTGGAAAAACACTGAGACTTCTGAATCCATCTATTCTCAGTCTTTTTGTTGCTCTCGTTTTATCTTCACTTTAAAGAGTCAGCAGCCCCTCCTCTTAACATCAACCTATTTTATTCATACCTTTCTTAGCACACTTAACATGTTTTTTTACAGCTTATCACACTCCTATGTCTATAATGCCTGCAACACATACCCTATATATGCGTATACACATACATGTACGTGTATGTGTACATGTGTGTATTTGTGTATGTGTATGGTATCCTCAAACAGAGACCATGTCTTATTTAAATTTGCATCCCAGTAACTCTCTCTGTCCTTTTACTATAGTCAGGATCAAATTACTTTTGCTAAATTACTAACTGGATGAATCAACCAAACCAATGAAGCAAGCATATTATTTTCTCTACTTATATTTTTCCAGCATTTCTGCTATCTTTCTTCTGATTAGATTACTTAGTCCCTTCAGTTGTACTTATTTCATTGCATTTTATCAGAATTGACAGGATGCTTATTTTCAGACATTTTTTGATCTAGTTTGTTCTTTCTTTATTTTTGCCCATTAAGGCAATTATCACCTTAGCTTTCTTTCACTTCTGATTATTCTATCTATCAATAGTGTACAAACCTATATTTTGCTTTTATTTTTTTCTTCCCAGTAAATACTAGCTCTGTACATACTTGTTTTTTTAAAAAAAGGCCTTTTCAAATTTTTTATTATAATCTATTATTTAGGATTCCTGTTACTCATCCTTAAATTTTTGCCCTTTAAAAAAAGTTTGCCTTCTCGAGTGCTCTTGCCTTATTAAAGTTGCGTTATTAATCCTTTCGCCTCACGAAAGTATGACATTGATTGTCTTTGTGTTTGAGAGATTAAGCTTTTAGCTTTCCTTGCCTTTTTTTTTTTTTGCTGGGAAGCCAATTCTGTTCATCCTTCAAATGCCATAACAACTTTAATTTGGCTTTCAAAATACAAAGTATATTTTAAATTAAATATTTGAAAGATAAAGAATTTCTTCTTGCCTTTATCTTCCATATGTGTCCCTAAGTCAGCCAACTTGTAGTGCCATGTAAGTTGCATGGCAGGATTGCCATTTGTAGTCATTTGTCACTCAGAAACATTGATGAATTATTGCTATCAAAGAATATATTAAGCACATGTTAATTCCATAGCATTCTATTTTATTTTATGTATAAGTTGAAATAAAAGTCATAATTTCAGGCATTAGGGTAGTCTAGAATCAACTTACAACACAAAGTCTCTGCCACAACACATCTTTACACAACATAATAACTTTTATAAAACAATGCAACTAAATATTAAATTATATGGTTGGGCACAGTGACATGCACCTATAGTCTCAGCTACCAGGGAGGCCAAGGTGGGAGGATTGCTTGATCCCAGGAGTTTGAGACCAGCCTGGGCAACATATCAAGACCTTGTTTCAAAATTAAAATCATAAATAAATAAAATGATGCAAGTCATATATAAACATGCACAAAGATATAAAGTTAAAAATGGTATTAAGGTCATGTAACATTTAGTCAGGAAAGACGTTTTCTAGATAGTCTGAGAAAATAGCATTTTAAATGATGATTGGCAGGAGAATATGTGATTATAGGAAAGAGAATGGCATGTACATAATGATAGAGAACTCAGCAGAACATTTGCTGCTTTTAAGTCTCATCACCAAGTATGTGTCAGAAATACTTTCCTAATATTTGACATCCTAACTTTTGTCCCATCCAGAAAATAAAACCACAAATAAAAGGAATTATTTCTTTTCCTAAAATGACTTAGTAAGATTAGGAAAACATATTTATTGCTCTTGGTTTAGCTATAAGACCCAAGAAGTTTGCAATCTGTCTGCTTAAAGAGACCTTATACATCAAGAAATATCAAACAATATCTAGTAATATGTAATGTTAGTTTCAGGTATACAATGATATAGAAGAAGTTCAAAGGATGGAAAAGATCATAAGCTTGGATAAGCAGGTAGCTTCAAAGAAAAGTTATTTGAGCTGGACCTTCAAGAAAAGGCTTTTGAAAGGGTAGAGAAAGGACCTATGGGCAAAGTTTCATAAAAGATGCAAGTCTTTTCAGGGTGTGACTTGCCTTAATGCTTTTAGTTAATGTGAGGATGTTGCTGGAAAAAAATGAAGTCTTGTTGAAATGAAATTAAGGTTGATGGCAATAGGATATTTGTCAGGTAAATAAATGGAAACATACATGATGTTTATAGAACAGAAGGCTCACTGTCTTTCAGATGTGAAATTTCCCCATATTGATCTGTAGAGTCAAAGAAATCCCAATCAAAACTCTAGGAGGCTTTTTGTTGTTGTTGTTGTTGTCGTCGTCGTCGTTGTTGTTGTTTTTGGAGAAATTGACAAGGTTGTTCTAAAATGCACATGGAAATGCAGAGGACCAAGAATAACAATTCTGAAAAAGACGAACAAAGAGGACTGACCTTATTTGATTTTTCAAGACTTGCTATAAAGCTTCAGTAATCAGGACAGTATGACATTGGTATAAAAATATAGATCAATGTAATAGAAAAAAGTCAGGAATAGATGAAAATGTAGTCAGTTGACTTTCTTTTTTTTTTTTTTTTTTTTTTTTGACGGAGTCTCTCTCTGTCACCCAGGCTGGAGTGCAGTGGCTCGATCTCGGCTCACTGCAAACTCCACCTTCCAGGTTCACGCCATTCTCCTACTTCAGCCTCCCGAGTAGCTGGGGCTACAGGTGCCTGCCACCATGCCTGGCTAGTTTTTTGTGTTTTTAGTAGAGATGGGGTTTCACTGTGTTAGCCCGGATGATCTCGATCTCCTGATCTCATAATCCGCCCGCCTTGGCCTCCCAAAGTGCTGGGATTACAGGAGTGAGCCACTGTACCCAGCCAATTGACTTTCAATAAAAGTACCATGATAACTGCATTGGAAAAAGTATAGCCTTTTCAACAAAGTGCTAGAACAATTAGATATCCATATGGAGAAATAAGAAATTGGACCACAAACCCTATTTCACACCATATACAAAGTTAATTCGAAATTAACTGTAGATCTGGACATAGGTCTAATATTATAAAACCTCTAAAAGAATACAGAGGTGAAAACCTTTATAAAATCATGTTAAACAAAAATTTCTGAAACAGGACACAAAGTATGAACCATGAAAGAAAAAACTGAGAACTTGAACCTCATTGTATCCAACTTTTGTTCTTTGAGAAACACAGTTAAGAAATGAAAAGCAAAGACATAGACAGGGAGAAAATATTTGCAAATATATGTAAGAACTTGTATCTAGAATATGAAGAACACTAGTAACAACAAGAAGAATAACCACTGAATTTTTAAAGTATGGACAGAAGATTCAACAGCCACTTCAAAGTGGAAAACATATGACTGGCCAATAGTGTGTGAAAATATATTCGACGTAATAGCAATGCAAATTAAAACTTTAATGAGATATTATGGCACACCTAGTGGAATGGCTAAAGATAAAAACACTAACAATATAAAGTGCTGACATGGATGTCGAGAAGTGAAATGCTCCCTTATGGCTGGTGGGAATGCAGAATTTCACTGCCACTTAGGAAAACAGTTTGGAAGTTTTTTTTTTTTTAAGTTAAATACACACTTAACTGTTTGACCCAGCAATTCCACTGCAAGATATTTTCCAATAGAAATGAAAACATATGTCTATATAAAGTCTTGCATGTGAATGACAACTTTACTCATAATAGACAAAATCAGGAAACAACTTATATTAGTCCATTCTCACACTGCTGTGAAGAAATACCCAAGGGTGGGTAATTGATAAAGAAAAGAGGTTTAATTGACTCACAGTTCAGTATGGCTGGGGAGGCCTCAGGAAACTTATAGTCATGGCAGAAGGCACCTCTTCACAGGGCAGCAGGAGAGAGAATGAGTTCAGAGCAAAGGGGAAGCCCTTTTAAAACCACCTGATCTCACGAGAACTCCCTGACTATCACGAGAACAGTATGGAGGAAAACCAGCCCCATGATTCAATTGCCTACCACTGGGTCCCTCCCACAACATGTGAGGATTATGAGATTACAATTTAAGATGAGATTAGGGTGGGGACATCAAACCGTATCACAACTCAAATTTCTATTTTGTGCTTTTGCCTCATGTCTTCTGAATGAGACTTTTGCAGAAGGTGCAACTTCAGGAATCTATAATTTTCAAAATTGGTTCGTGTTATTCTGTTGCAGTGAGGCACATTGGGAACCAGTGCCCTAGACTATCTTATCCAGTAAGGTAGGGACACTGCTAATGCGTAGAGTACTTTTTTGCAAATTTGAAAAATCATGCCTTCTCTGGAAAGATGCAATCTTATGGGTGTATGGCCTAGCAGCTAGAATGAAGACTGAATTTCAACTTTCTTTATATTCCCTCATGTGGGATCTGTACTTCATTGTTTCATGTACATTACATAAAGGAAAACAAAACAAAAAAAACAAACCCTGAAGCTTTTACTCCCAACCTCATCATGAGTAACCTTAATTTGGCAGAGTATTTAAACTAGGTGAGTCTGGAATTAGCTAGAAGACTTTATGTCTTTTGTTTTCCTTTAAAGCAAATCTTTAATATTACTAACACACTGCTACCAAATGCGTTACTACTTAGAGCTAGAGGAAAAGTAGAAAGGCTATACTGGAAGAAAATAGGAGAGATGGCTAAGTAGCTCAAAGTGAACCCAGGTCTTGCCACTTGCTAGAAAGAAAAGAAGAAATGAAAGTAGAAGTAGGTAGTTGTAGCTCCATTCATTTTTCCACTGTAGGGGAGTGGAGCGTAAGCTAGAGAGAACTAGAGAAGGCCATGCTTTTCTAAATTTCTGGGAAGAATGATTAACAAAGGGAAAACGTGATTCTGGACCTACTCTATGGGAGAACAGAGCCTCTGTCCCTCTAACCACATGGATCAAGTGGGAGAAGGCATATATACAGTATTCTAGAATTTTTTAATCCACTATGATATTTAATCCGTTAATTACTTTTCAATCAATTATAATTGCTTATTTCGTTTTATTTTTTTGACACAGAGTCTTGCTCTGTTGCCCAGGCTGGAGTGAAGTGTCATAATCTTGACTCACTACAGCCTTTGCCTCCTGGATTCAAGTGATTCTTTTGCCTCAGCCTCCAAGTAGCTGGGACTATAGGCATGCCATTGTACCCGGCTAATTTTTTTGTGTTTTTAGTAGAGACGGGGTTTTGTCATGTTGGCCAAACTGGTCTTGAACTTCTGGTCCCAAGTGGTATACCCGTCTGAGGCTCCCAAAGTGCTGGGATTACCGGCATGACCCACCACAACCAGCCAGGAGATGAGAGTACTTTTATTTTTTATTTTTATTTTTTTGAGACAAAGTTTCACTCTGTCACCCAGGCTGTAGTGCAGTGGCGCAGTCTTGGCTTACTGCAACCCTCTGCCTCCAAAGCTAAAGCAGTCTTCTCACCTCAGCCTCCAGAGTAGCTGGGACCACTGGTGCACACTGCCACGCCTGGCTAATTTTTTTTTTTTTTCTTTTTTTTTTTTTGTGGAGATGGGGTTTTGCCATGTTGCCTAGTCTGGTCTCAAACTCCTGGGCTTAAGCAATCTGCCTGCCTTGGCCTTCCAAAATGCTGGGATTGCAGGCTTGAGCTACCACTCCCAGCCTTAATTAGTTTTAATGAAACCACCACAATAAGCAATAAAATATTCTCGAACTTGACCAACATTCCTATTTTCTATAGGTAAAGTATTTCAGTCTTGTGCATGGTGAAATAAGGGTGAGGTGAAGGCAGATAGGGGACAGATAATAAAAAAAACTTAAATGTCAAGGACGATAGTTTCGGATGAAAATATCAGAATTAGGTGAAGACCCAATGCTGAAGAAACTTGAAAACTAAGCCAAGTGATTAGAAATATATTTTATTGGAATGGTGAAGCTGATGGTGTTTCAGATAAAATTGTTTACTAAGATTTATTTTTTATACCTTTATTAATATATAATTCATATACCATATAGTTTACTCATTTAAAGTGTACAATTCAGTGGTTTTGTGTATATTCAAGAGTTATATAACCATTACCACAATTCATTTTAGAATTTTTACCACCCAATATTTTTACCACCGAAAAAGAAACCCCAAATCCATTAACAGTCACTTTCCTTTCCCCCCAGCTCTCCTCTCCCTTCTCTGCCATAGACACAAATCTACTTTCTGTCTCTCTGTTTGGCTGTCCTGGCCATTTCATATAAATGGAATACAGTATGTGGTCTTTTGTGACTGGCTTTTTTTTTTTTTTTTTAACTGGGAAAACGTTTTCAAGGTTCATTCATGTTGTAGCATTTATCAGTACTTAATTCATTTTTATTGCAAAATAATATTCCATTGACTTGATAATACCACATTTAGTTTATTCATTTTGATATTAGTTGATGGATATTTGGGTTGTTTTCACTTTTGGGCTCTTATGAATAATGCTTCAATGAACATTCATGTGATAGTTTTTGTGTGGACATATTTTCATTTCTCTTGGGAATATATCAGGGGTAGAGTTTCTGGGTCATATAATAACTGTGTTTAGCCTTTTGAGGAACGACTAGAGTGGTTTCATAAGCAGCTGAGTCATTTTACCTATTCACGAGCAATGTATGAGGGTTCCAATTTCTTTATATCCTCATGAACACTTTTTTTATCTCTTTGATTATTGCCATCTGAGTGGGTATCAAGTATTTCATTTTAGTTTTGCTTTGCATTTCCCTGGTGGCTAATGATGTTGAACATTTTTTTCATGTGCTTATTGGCCATTTTTATATCTACTTTGGATAAATGAATATTCAGATTCTTTCCCCATTTTAAAATTGGGTTGTTTTGTTGTTGAGTTAGAGTTTTTTATGATATTCTGGACGGAAGCCTTTTATCAGATACATAATATATACACATTTTCTTTTAACTTACAAGTTACCTTTTCACTTTCTTGATGGTTTCCTTAGAAACATAAAATATTTTAATTTTGATGAAGTTCAATTTATCTAGTTTTTTGTCACTTGTACTTTGATCTCATATCCTAGAAGACTCTACATATTCTGAGGTCATAAAGATTTACTCATTCATCTTCCTCTAAGAGTTTTGTAGTTTTTAGTCTTTCTTATATTTAGGTCTATGACACATTTTAGTTAATTTTGTATAAGGTGTGAGGAAGGGATATATTCGTAGCTTCAATTCTTTTCAATATGGATATTTAGTTTTCTAGCATCATTTTTTGAAATGACTAGTCTTTCTCCATTGCATGGTCTTAGCATCCTTGTTGAAAGTCTGTTGATCATAAATATGTGTTTATTATATGGATTAAATTAATATTTTAATGAGCAGTATGCAGAATGGATTTGAGGAACACATAGAGCCAATGATAATGAGGTGAGTTAGAGGAAGTACCATTGTGAAACTGAATGGACCTAAGTCAGTGCAGTTTGTTGGGCGATACATATAAAGAGACAAAGCTGAATTATTATGTCTTCAGTATGCATTTTGTGTATATTACGTGTTATCTAATATATATTACATATATTTCCATTATAATTATTCCTTCTCTTTTATCCAATGACTTGATTTTATATTATTATTTCTTACTAACTGGAATGTGTAGAATGAATTTAGGAACAAAGGAGTCTCCTATATGTCTTCTCAGCTATGAAGTATCCTTGAATATCCCAAGGAATTCTCTGAAGATTGAAGTCTTGGCCCTCTTTGTTGAATTTGATTTAGTACATTAGGGTTAGACTAAGTTACTTGTATTTTATATAGCTGTCCATATTATTCCAATATACAGCTGTGGACGCTCTGGCTCTTTATAATCAGTTTCTAGCGAACTGTCATATCTTCCTATTGGTTGCTTAGCTTTCTGGTGTCATCTGTGATTTTCAGATATCATCTCTTGTTTTGGTCTGTTTTAGTCTTTATTGGCATTCCATAGCTGCCTGGCCATTCTGTCCTGCTAGAAGACAAATATTACTATATTTTTCTTTTTTTCCATTTAAAACCTCTTAGATATAATAAGACCGTAGATCTCAGACTTATTATACTTATTGGTGAGATCTGCTCTCAGAGTGGGGCCCACTGTATTTTAAACACGTACCTCCAGGTAATTCTGATATAGATGGTTAGAGGAACTCTGGTTTCGGGTATTTCTAAGTCAATTTGTTATTTTTGTTACAAGGATATTAGTGATGATTTATTGGTATTTACTCCACCAAGTCACTAGTGCTTAAATCCTAACATTCAGTTTTCCTCCTTATGAAGCCCCTGGCAGAGGCCCCTGTGAGAAAGGAGTCTTGGCTTTGTAGGAGGCTAAGAGCTAATTCATTATTACCTGGGCTGGTACTACCTGGGAAGTATTATCTAGCAAGTATGATAAAGACAGGTCTGATCACATGAATTAGCTAATATTTTATTTGACATTTCCTAGTTCTAGTTCCTGTCCCAAATCTTCTTTTAATTTTTAATTTGTTTTTATTTTTTCAGGCTTATTGAAGTATAATTAACAAGTAAAAATTGTAATATTTTGATGTACATGTACATTGTGATATGAGTGCATCATTAACATATTCATCAAGCTAATTAACATGTCATCAGCTCACATAGTTAATTTCATCTGTGGTGAGAACATTTAAGATCTACTCTCCTAGTGAATTATAAGTACACAATACGTTATTGTTAACTATACTCACTGTGCTATACATTTGGCCTCCAGAATTTATTCATCTTATAACAGAAAGTTTCTACTCTTTGATAAACTTCTCCCCATTTGCCCCACTCCCCCCAACCCTTGATAACCAGCCTTCTACTCTATTTCTGTGTGTTTGACTTTTTGAGATTCCACATATAAATGAGATCATGCAGAACTTGTCTGTGTCTGACTTATTTCACTTAGCATAATGTCTTCCAGATTCATCCATGTTATTGCAATTAACAAGATTTCCTTTTTTTAAGGCCGAATAATACTTTATCGTGTGTGTGTGTAAAATCACATTATCTTTATCCATTTATCCATCAACAGACACTTAGGTTTTTTTTTTTTTTCATATTTTGGCTATTGTGTATAATGCTGCAATGAACATGGATAATAGTGATTCCACATAGTGATTTTATTTCCTTTGAATATATTCCTAGAAGTAGATTGCTGGATCATATGGTAGTTCAGTTTAATTTTGGAGGAACCTCTATGTTGTTTTCTATTATGGAATGTACCACAATAAAGTCCATGTATGACAAGCCTACAGCTAACATCATACTAATGGTGAAAAATTGAAAATATTACCTTTAAGATCAGGGATAAGACACAGATACTCTTTCCACTTATCAACATAGTACTGGAAGTCCTAGCCTAATAATTAGGCAAGAAAAAGAAGTAAAAGGCATCCAAACTGGAAGGGAAGAAGGTAAACTATTCCTGTGGTAGACGACATGACCTGATTAAAGAAAATGCTAAAGCGTGCACCAAAAATTTGTTAGAACTAATAAATAAATTCAGCAAACTTGCAGGATCAAGTTTACTGAGTGGACAACATACAAAAATCAGCTGTATTTTACACACTAACAGTGAACTATCTGAAAAAGAAATTAAGAAAACAATACCATTTACAATAGCATCTAAAATAATAAAATACTTTGTAATATATTTAAATAAGGAAGTGAAAGATACGCACACTGAAAACTGTAATACATTGGTGAAAGAAATGGAATAAGACACAAATAAATGGAAAGATATCTCGTATTCATGGATTGGAAGAATATTGTAGAAATGTCCGTACTAGATATCCCAAATCTAAATATGTAATAAACATTTCAAGCATTCAGGGAAATAATACAATGCCACTTATTTAGAGGAGATCACCTAATATTTACAAGTAGAAGAGCTAAGATAAAACAGAAAAGAGAACCTTCTCACCTTTTCATCACTGATGCTGTCTGCAGTGAATATATTGTTAGTGGCGCAGACCAACTATATTAAAGTTTAAGGAATGCAAATAAGAATGGGAATGAGCATGGGAAACCAGCCCCAAAATTCAGTCTTCAAGATTCATTAAAAATTAAAACCACAAAAGGCAGAAAAAGAATTGAAGACAAAAGTTGGAACAAAGTACAAAGGCAACAAATAGAAAAAAGTAGAAAATATTGTAGATATTAGTCAATATTTGTTACTTGTGAATGTCAGTGGTTTAAGTACATCAGTTAATCACTTTGAATGTCAGTGGTTTACATGCATCAACTAAAAGACAGAAATTGTTGGGCATGGTGGCTCACACCTGTAATCTCACTACCGTCAGGCCCCAGTGTGTGATGTTCCCCTCCCTGTGCCCATACGTTCTCATTGTTTAACTGCCACTTATGAGTGGAACATGTGGTGTTTGGTTTTCTGTTCCTGTGTTAGTTTGCTGAGAATAATGGTTTCCAGCTTCATCCATGTCCCTGCAAAGAACACGAACTAATCCTTTTTTATGGCTGCATAATATTCCATGGTGTATATATGCCACATTTTATTTATCCAGTCTATCATTGATGTGCATTTGGGTTGGTCCCAAGTCTTTGCTATTGTGAATAGTGCTGCAATAAACATACATGTGCATGTGTCTTCATAGTAGAATGAGTTATATCCTTTGGGTATATACCAAGTAATGGGATTGCTGGGTCAAATGGTATTTCTAGTTCTAGATCCTTGAGGAATCTCCACACTGTCTTCCACAACGGTTGAAAAAATTTACATTCCCACCAACAGTGTAAAAACATACCTATTTCTCCACACCCACTCCAGCATCTGTTGTTTCACAACTTTTTGATGATTGCCATTCTAACTGGCGTGAGATGGTATCTCTTTGTGGTTTCGATTTGCATTTCTCTAATGACCAGTGATGATGAGCTTTTTTTCGTATGTTTGTAGGCCGCGTAAATGTCTTCTTTTGAAAAGTGCCCGTTCATATCCTTTGACCACTTTTTGATGGGGTTGTTTTTTTCTTGCAAATTTGTTTAAGTTCTTTGTAGATTCTGGATATTAGCCCTTTGTCAGATGGATAGATTGCAAAAATTTTCTCCCATTCTGTAGGTTGCCTGTTCACTCTGATGATAGTTTCTTTTGCTGTACAGAAGCTCTTTAGTTTAATTAGATTCCATTTGTGAATTTTGGCTTTTGTTGCCATTGCTTTTGGTGTTTTAGTCATGAAGTCTTTGCTCATGCCTATGTCCTGAATCGTATTGCCCAGGTTTTCTTCTAGGGTTTTTATGGTTTTAGGACCTATTTTTAAATCTTTAATCCATCTTGAGTTAATTTTTGTATAAAGTGTAAAGAAGGGGTCCAGTTTCAGTTTTTGGCATATGGCTAGCCAATTTTCCCAACACCATTTATTAAATAGGAAATCCTTTCCCCATTGGTGGGTTTTGTGAGGTTTGTCAAAGGTCAGATGATTGTAGATATTGTAGATATGTGGTGTTATTTCTGCGGCCTCTGTTGTATTCCATTGGCCTATATATCTGTTTTGGTATCAGTTTGGTACCTGCTGTTTTGGTTACTGTAGCCTTGTAGTATAATTTGAAGTCAGGTAGCATGATGCCTTCAGCTTTGTTGTTTTTGCTTAGGGTTGTCTTGGCTATATGGGCTCTTTTTTGGTTTTATATGAAGTTTAAAGTAGATTTTCAAATTATATGAAGAAAGTCAATGGTAGCTTGATGGGAATAGCATTGAATCTGTAAATTACTTTGGGCAGTATGGCCATTTTCATGATATTCATTCTTCCTATCCATGAACATGGAATATTTTTCCATTTGTTTGTGTCCTCTCTTATTTCTTTGAGCAGTTGTTTGTTTTTCTCCTTGAAGAGGTCCTCCACATCCCTTGTAAGTTGTATTCCTAGGTATTTTACTCTCCTTGTAGCCGTTGTGAATGAGAGTTCACTCATGATTTGGCTCTATGTTTGTCTATTACTGGTGTATAAGAATGCTTGTGATTTTTGCAACTTGATTTTATATCCTGAGACTTTGCTGAAGTTGCTTACCAGCTTAAGGAGTTTTTGGACTGAGATGATGGGGTTTTCTAAATATACAGTTATGTCATCTGCAATCATAGACAATTTGACTTCCTGTCTTCCTATTTGAATACCCTTTATTTCTTTCTCTTTCCTGATTGCCCTGGCCAGAACTTCCAATACTATGTTTAATAGGAGTGGTGAGAGAGGGCATCATTGTCTTGTGTCATTTTTCAAAGGGAATGCTTGCAGCTTTTGACCATTCACTATGATATTGGCTATGGGTTTGTCATAAATATCTCTTACTATTTTGAGATATGTGCCATCAATATCTAGTTTATTGCGTGTTTTTATCATGAAGGGGTGTTGAATTTTATCGAAGGCCTTTTCGGCATCTATTGAGGTAATTATGTGGTTTTGGTCATTGGTTCTGTTTATGTGATGGATTATGTTTATTGATTTGCATATGTTGAACCAGCCTTGCATCCCAGGGATGAAGCTGACTTGATTGTGATGGATAAGCTTTTTGATGTGCTGCTGGATTTGGTTTGACAGTATTTTATTAAGGATTTTCACATCGATGTTCATCAGGGATATCAGCCTGAAATTTTCTTTTTTTGTTGTGAAGAGTCATTTTTTAGAAAGTATTTTGAGCTCATTGAAAATGAAAATAGATCATATTAAAAATTTTGGAATGCAGTGAACGCAGAGCTTTGAGGGAAATTTATATTATTGAATGCATATGTGTTAGAAAAGAGGAAAGTTCTAAAACCAGCCATCTAAGCATCTTCATTAGGAAACTATAGAAAGGAGAGGAAAGTAAATTCAAAGTAAGGAGAACAAAAGAAATAATAAAAATTAGGTCAGAATTCAGTGAATTAGAAACAGAAAATCAGTAGAGAAAGTCAGTAACACCAAAAGCTTTTTATTAGCAAAGATCGGTATTTTTGATAAGCCTCTAACCAGGCTAAGAAAAAAAGAGAGATGACACAAATTACTAATATTAAAAATGAGAGAGGACAATTCACTGTGGATGGCATGGGCACTAAAAGGATAATACAAGAATATTGTGAGCAACTCTGTGCCCACAAGTTTAACAACCAAGATGAAATAGACCAATTTTTTCAAAGGCATAAATCCGCCAAAACTTTACAAGAATAGGCAGTCTGAGTAGTCCTATATCTAATAGAGAAATTGATTCAATATTTAACAACCAGCTGGGCACAGAGGCTCATGCCTATAAACTCAGCACTTTGGGAGGCCTAGATGGGCAGGTTACTTGAAGCCAGGAGTTGGTTGCCAGCCTGGCCAACATGGTAAAACCCTAATTCGCTAAAAATACAAAAAAAAAAAAAAAAAAGATTAACAACCTTCAAAAAGAAAGAGCAACGTGGGGCCAGATGGGTTTCCTGGTGAATTCTACCCAACACTTAAGGAAGAAAGTATACAATCCTCTCCTATCTCTTTCAGAATATAGAAGCAAAGATGATAAATACTTCCTGTTCCATTCTGTGAGTCCACCAGAACTCAAACAACAAAATCAGACAAAAATGTTACAAGAAAGGTAAACTATAGATTAATATCTCTCATGAACATAAATGCAAAAACAAATATATATCAATATGTATATTGATATATAGAAATGTATATCAATAAAACATTAACAAATCGAGTCCAACAACATATAAAAGGAATTATATACAGTAACTACATGGGATTTATCCCATGTATGCAAGGCTGGTTCAACATTCAAAAGTCAATGAATATAGTCCATCATATCTACAGGCTAAAGAAGAAAAATAGCATGATTATATCAGTAGATGCAGAAAAAAGCATTTGACAAAAATCATCAGTTTATGAGAAAAACTCTTACTAGGAGTAGAGCAGAATTTTCTCAACCTGAAAAAAACACCTACAGAACACCTAAAGCTGACATTGTATTTAATAGTGAGAAACTAAAAATCTTCCTAAGATTAGGAACTAGACAATGATATCCTTTCTTATAGTTGTTTTCTAGCTAATGCAGTAGGATAAGAAAAATAAATGAACAAAACACAGATTTGGAAGGAAAAAATAAAAGTCTTTGAATCTTTGATCACAGTGACATCCTAGACTAAATAGACTAAAAAACCTCTGAAAATTGATAAGCAGTTATAGCAAGGTTTCAGAATACACGCTTATTATACAAAAGTCATCATTTTCCTATATAACAGCAATGAGCAAGTAGAATTGGAAATTAAAAACACATTAAAATTCACTTCTGTTAGCACCCCTAAAAATGAAAATACTTAGGTATAAACCTAATAAAATATAAAGTCTATATGAGGAAAACTACAAAACTGTGATCAAAGGTATCAAATAATTCATAAATGGTAAGATATTGCACATTCATGGATAAGAAGATGTCAGTTCTTCCCCACTTAATCTAAAGTTTCAATGAAATTTCAATCAAAATTTCAGCAAGTTAATTTGTGTATATCAACAAATTGATTCTAAAGTTTATATGGAAAGACAAAAGATGCAAAATGGCCAACTTAATATTTAAGGAAAATAACAAAGTTGGAGGAGTGCCGTTAGTTGACTTCAAGACTTACTATAAAACTTCAGTAATCAAGACTGTGTGGTACTGGCAAAAGAATAGACAAAGAGAGCAGTGGAACAGAACAGAAAGCCCAGAAATAGACCCACATAAATATACTCAACTGAACCTTGTAAAGGAGCAAAAACAATACGTCAGAGAAAAGACAGTCTTTTCAACAAATTGTACTAGAATAACTGGACATCCCCCTGCCAAAAACAAAAAAAATCTGAACAGGTACCTTACACCCTTCCCAAGAATTACCTCAAAATGTATTAACAGACCTAAATGTAAAATGCAAAAGCAAAAACTCCTAAATGACAGCACAGAATATCTAGGTAAGCTTAGGTATGGCAATGACTTTTTATTTTTTGTTTTTGAGACAGAGTCTTGCTCTGTCACCCAGGCTGGAGTGCAGTGGCACAATCTTGGCTCACTGCAACCTCCGCCTCCCAAGTTCAAGCAACTCTCCTGCCTCAGCCTCCTGAGTAGCTGGTATTATAGGCATGCACCACCATGCCTGGCTCATTTTTTTGGTATTTTTAGTAGAAACAGAGTTTCACCATATCGGCCATGCTGATCTCGAACTCCTGACCTTGTTGTCTGCTCACCTGGGCCTCCCGAAGGATTACAGGCGTGAACCACCGTATCTGGCTGGCAATGACTTTCTAGAAACAGCATCAAAAGCATAATCTATGAAAGAAATAATTGAAAAACTGGACTTCTTTTAAATCAAAATCTTGTGTTTTGTGATAAGTAGTGTCAACAGAATGAGAAGACAGGCTATAGGCTAGGACTATAAAAGATAAAACTAATAAAGTTTTAAAAAAGATAAAACTAATAAAGGACTGTTATTTAAAATATACAAAAAGCTCTTAAACCCTAAATAATAAGAAAACTATAACTTGATTTTAAAATGCTCAAAAGACCTGATCATACATTTCACCAAAGAAGATATGCAGAAAACAAGTAAGCATATGAGAAGTTGTTTAATATCATACATTATGAGAGAATTGCTAATTAAAACAATAACGAGATACCACTATATACCTGTTACAATAGCTAAAATTCAAAACACTGACAACAAATGCTGACAAGGATGTAGAGCAATAAGGTGTCTCATTCATACCTGGTGGGAATGCAAGATATGACCCAGCTGAAAACTTTTGTCCACACAAAAACTTACACACAGATGTTTATAACAGTTTTACTTATAATTACTCCAGTTTGGAAGCCACTAGGATGTCCTACACTGGGTGAATGTAAAAAGTGTGGTACATCCAGACATTGGAATATTATTCAGTGCTGAAAAGAAATGAGCTATCAAGCCATGGGAAGACATGGAAGAATACATATCAGTAAATGAAGGAAGCTAATGTGAAAAGCCTACATGCTTTATAATTCCTATTATTTGACTTTCTTGCAAATGCAAAACTATGGAGACAGTAAAAAGATCATTGTTTGCCAGGGATTAAGTGGGTGGGAGGGATGAATAAGTGGAGCACAGAGGATTTTTTAGAGCAATGAAACCATTCTGTGTGATACTATAATGGTGGACACATGCCATTCATCATACATTTGTCAAAACCCATAGAATGTGCCATACCAAGAGTGAATGCTTATGCCAGCTGTGGGCTTTGAACCTAATGATGTATCTCTATAGGGTTTTTTTTCCCTGTAATATGTGAACCACTATCATGTAAGATGTTGATGGGGGGAGACTGTGCATGTGTGCAGATAGAATCTACAGAGAAACTCTCTAAATTTCCCACCTAATTTTGTTCTGAACATACAAATACCTTACAAAAGGAAAGTTTATTAATTTCCAAAATAGGTAGGAGAAGGTTACTGTAGGAAGCTTTGCTTATTTATGTTTGTTTTTATTTTTTACATTAATAAAGGAAATGATAAAGTCAACATGTAGTACTGAGAATCATTCTTTTATTCATTTTGTTTGCTTGTTTTTGTTTTTTTTTGTTTTGTTTTGTTTTTTTGAGACTGAGTCTCACTCTGTCACCAGGCTGGAATGCAGTAGTGCAATCTCGGCTCACTGCAACCTCCGCCTCCCAGGTTCCAGCAATTCTCCTGCCTCAGCCTCCTGAGTAGTCAGGACTGCAGGTGCATGCCACCACTCGGGGCTAATTTTTGTTTTTTAGCAGAGATGGGGTTTCACCATGTTGGCCAGGATGGTCTCGATCTCTTGACCTCGTGATCCACCCGCCTTGGCTTCCCAAAGTGCTGGGATTACAGAAGTGAGCCATTGCGCCTGACCTGAAATTCATCCTGATGAGTAGCATAATCTCTTAAAATCCCTTAATAAGAGAATATTAAATATTCCAGATAAATTGTTATTTTAATATGTAATCTATTCTATATTTGCATTAAGTTAATATTTTACAGTAAAGGATCCATGCATTCTTTTTTCTAATTTATATTATGAATAAGGCTTTCAAAGCTGAGTGAATTGTGTCAAATTTTTAACCCATTTACAGCTTCCATTTTGTCCCAATATTATAAATCAAGGCAAATAAAAACTCTTATTTAAAGCTTCCTCAACTCACTATGTACATTCAAGTTGTTGTCCTCATTTTGTTTCTTCTTAATTCTGGAGCAACCTTTCACTTTATCTGAGAATTAAACTTCTGTCCTTTTTCTTGAAAAATAAACATTTATCCTGTTACCTCACCTACATAGTTATACTTTTTCTTAAAACTGTCCCTGCTAAAATAGACTCAAAGTTACCCATATTACCATTGTTAATTAACTTCTATTTAAGCTTCTCTGGTAGATAGGAACTTGATAATTGCCTATCATGCACAAGCAATTTAGGTGACTAGGAAATATCATTCTCTACAGCCACACCCCCTTTTTGTTTTCTTTTTTCTTTGAGACAGAGACAGAGTCTCGCTCCGTCCTCTAGGCTGGAGTGTAGTGGTGCTATCTCAGCTCACTGCAGCCTCCACCTCCTAGGTTCAAATGTTTCTCCTGCCTCAGCCTTCCAAGGAGCTGAGACTACAGGCACCTGCCACCACATCCGGCTAATTTTTGTATTTTTAGTAGAGGTATGGTTTCACCATGTTAGCCAGGCTGGTCTTGAACACCTGACCTCAAATGAGCCACTCACCTCAGCCTCCCAAAATGCCAGGATTACATGCCTGAGCCACTGCGGGCCCATCTCACATACATTATATTTATGTCTTCATCAAGTGACAAGAGTGAGCACATTCATTAACATGATGTAAAATCATGGTAACACTGTAACATTTTAAGGTAAGAAGTAGAGTTGTATATTGTAAGCGCTAAGCTTGTTATTCAAGATCTTGAAGATAAGTATGTAAGAATCTTAGAAATCACATTTAAGTGGACACTCTAAAACATGTAGGTATGGATACAAAACATTGTTAGAATCATGATTCAGTTCAGTCAAACAGTTTTACTTTTTTATCATTTTAAACTTTAGATATGGATATCATTAGCTTATCTGATCAATACACTATTATCAGAATTTTAAGAAGTTCAGGTTAACTAGTCTTTTCTGAAAACAGAAACTCAACATCCATACAAAATTATGGAGAAAACATAGCTATGAATTTCAGACAAAATTTTTAAATCAGTCTGATTTGTCCAAAGAATCAGTTTTTAACTAAATTTTTAAATAGTTTTTAATTGATACCTTATATTGGTACCTATTTATGGGGTACATGTGATATTTTCTTACATGTTTCGAATGAGGAGAATTGGTCTTAGTTCTTGCTTGAAAGTTTGGTAGAATTTGGCATTGAAGCCATCTGGTCCTGGACGTTTCTTTGTTGGGAGACTTGATTACTGACTCAATCTCATTACTTACTATTGATCTGTTCCAGTTTTTTATTTCTTCCTAATTCACTCTCAGTAACCTATATATGTGTATCCAGAAACTTATCCATTTCCTCCAACTTTCTAGTTCATTAGGATTTAGTTGCTTATAATAGTCTTTGATGAACTTTTGTATTTCTGTGGTATTAGTTGTAATGTCTGTTTTCTGTTTCTGATTGTGTTTATTTTGATCTTATCCTTTTCTTTGTTGTCTTTTTTAGTGTCCATTTTGTTTAATTCTACTTTTTATTATATGTTTCCTCCTACTTATTTTTAGTTGTGTTTTTTTTTCTTTTTATCTTTTTTTTTAATGTAGTAGTTTATGGATATCAACTTTCCTCTTAGCACTGCATTTGCTATCTACCATAGGTTTTGGTAAGTTGTGTTGCCATTTTCATTTGTTTCAAAAAATTTTTATATTTGCTTCTTAATTTCATCATTCATCCAGTGTTCATTCAGGAGCATATTTTTAAATTTTCTTGTTATTTGTACATTTTTTTAAAGTTTCTCGTTACTAGTTTTTAGTTATATTCCATTGTGGTCTGAGAAGATAGTTGATGTGATTTCATTTTTAAAAATTTGTTGAGACTTGTTTTGTGACTTAACACATAGTCTACAAAGATTCACTTTTATTGCATGAATTTAGATTCATAAATTAAAATCTTTGTAATCTGCTAGCAGATCCTGTAAGAAGAATTTTTCCTCTAAATTACTAGTACATTTGAAGTTTTCTTTAGATATTACTGTAGATTCATGAACTTCTTATACTATGTAAACCAATTATATCTTAGCTCCTTAAAATTCAGAGATTTCTAAATTTTATTTATTAATACTCTTCTTAGGAAAATACTTCATACATAATGAGAGAGAATGACTTCTGAGTTATAGCAACACAATGAAATTTGTAGCTTTAATTATACAGTCTCAGCAACAGGTTAGGTAATCAAGGAAACACCAAAGTTCACTGTTTAAGATTTCAAAAGATTATTTTCCCTTCTAGTAGTTATAAAATGTTTTATGAAATTATTTGGATGTACAAATAGTGAAACAAAGAATTAAAAAAATGGCAACTCTCATTCCTTTTCATGTCTCATATGAAGGACAAGAAATCCCTTTAATCTTAACAGAGGTCTCTAAAGTTCAGATTATAAAATTACATTCCCAATTATTAATGCTATGCATGGGGATTATCATTATCATCATTATCATCTTCTAGTGGAAACTATATCCAGAACCAAAATGGTGAAGAACTAGAAAGGAAAAGGAAAAATTCAAAATTTAAAGAAAAAAGCCAACTTGTAGTGGACTGGCATCATAGCAAAGGTAAAGTTCTATTGCCCTTTTTTTTTTTTTTTTGAAACAGAGTCTTGCTCCTTCCCTCATATGGATGTATAGTGGCAGGATCATGGCTTACTTCAGTCTTGACCTCCCAGTTTCAAGCAATCCCTCCACCTCAGCCTCCCAAGTAGCCGGACAAAAAGCACAGCACATGCCAGCACACCTGGCTAATTTTTGTATTTTTTGTAGAGACAAGGTCTCACTATTTCCTGTACTGGTCTTGAACTCCTGGGCTCAAACAATTCTGGCCTCCCAAAGTGCTCGATTGTAGGCATGAGCCACTGCACCAGTACTCTATTGCTTTTTGAGAATCACTTTGAGGAAAAAGAAAAGAAGTCCCTCCTAAACAGCTCCTGAAGTACATTTCTGTGCTATCACAGTTTGGTGTCTTTATGAACCCACTTTAGTATCTCAGTGAATCTTCCAAAAGTATAACGTGTTAATATTCAAAGAATTTAAATTGTGACTTTTGTAAACATAAAAAGAAAATATATCAAATATTTTACTCCACTTCCTAATTAAGTAGAGGACTAGTGAGATTATAAATATGGTTCAAAGTGCATTTCAGGAACTAGTTTCTTAAAGACAAATTAATGAATTTTATGTTAGAATAATATAGCTAAGATACATACAATCTAGTTAATATTTTACATGACAATAAACCATTATTTTTGGGATTATCTTTTTTAATAGTTGAAAATATTAGAATTTTCCAGGATAAAAATCTACAAATTAATAAAGAACTTCACTATGCCTAGTGTCACAAGATCTTTGGGGTATTGCTTTTCTGTCTGGTGATGTCTTTGCCCAAATCTTGCGTAGGCCCGCTGGGCTTGTTCTGCCCACTCGGCCTGGCAGGCTGTGCTCGGCTTACGCTACTGGCCTGGATCCCATACCTGCCAAGGGCAAGTCAGGCATGGAGTGGCAAGGGGTGTGTGAGGGAGCATGGGGTTCAGCCACTGTGCAATCACACATGCCGGCTGCTGCAATGGGGTGGGCAGTTAGAGGTGCTGGCACAGGCACTGGCCAACTATGAGGCTGTGGCCGGACAAGGTGCACTGCAGGCAGCATCCCCAGCTGGCACCGGGAAATGCAGTGGCACCTGGAAGCTTGGAGATACTAGGCACCACAGGATCCCAAAGAGGGAGTCACAACCCTGGCTCAGGGAGCTCTCAGGTCTGGGCTGCCTGAGAAGGCACAGCTCTTCTCTCCTTCTTTTTGACCTCAATGTGGCAAGCAAGGGGCATGTTTCAGCCCTGTGTTATAGCTTTTAGCTCTGCCATTCGGTAGGTCCCGAGTTCTTGTCCTGCAACCAGGAAGAATGAGGTACAGAGCCAAGTGGAGGATGAGCAAGATGAAGGGGAGCTTTATTGAGCCATAGAACAGCACACAGGAGACCTGCAGATGGTAGCTCCTTTCCACAGCCAGGGTGTCCTGATGAGTGTTCAGCTCCTAGCAGAAAGGAGACCCTGGAGAGGGAAGCTCTTCCTAGCAGGCAGGTCATCCCATTGTCTTCTTAGCTCTCAGCAGAGAGGCAGCCCTGGTGTGGATTGCTGCACTCTGCTATCGAGCTGGTAGTCTCAGTGTCTCTGCAGGTTTCTGAAGCTCTCAGCAGAAAAGAGGCCCTAGAATGGGTAGCTTCTTTCTTCTGCTGGTTATTGGGACATCTCCTGCTGTCAGTAGAAAGGGTAGCTCTTTTCTGCAGCTGGTCATCCCATTATCTGCTGTGCTCTGGCTGAACCTGGGGCTTTTATAGGCCTAATAGAGGGAAAGTGCATGCTGATTGGTCCATAGGCAGCCATGGGAGGACCCAGGAAAAACCACCATGAGTTTGTCCTCCAAATCAGCAGGACTGGCAGTCCTGTCCCCAGGCTTCAGGCCTTTTCTCAGAGATCTGCCCCCTTCTGCCCAGGTATCTGTCTGCCTCCCCCTGCTGTTCATGGCACATGGGCTTGGTCCCGATTTGCTCCAAGATGGGAGCAGGTGCCCACAGCAAGGAGAAGCCAAGCAGCAGGAGCAGGTACTTCTGAGCCTACAGGGGAAGGGGGGCCTTCTCAGCTCTACCGCCTCCCCAACAGAGTGCAGGGATACCTGGGTCTGCAGCCACAATATGGGCTGCTGCAGTGACCCTAGGGGAGTGGGTCTCCTGCCTGCTCCTGGTCCCCCAAAAGTGCAGGGAAGCTCCATTCTGCAGCCACAGCTTGGGCACCTGCAGCCCTTCCCAGGAAGGTGAGGCTCCTGCCTCTTCCATGGAGCCAGAGGCCCAGGTCTGCAGCTGCAATTTGAGCAGCTGCAGCTGCACCCAGGGAGCTCCCACCCCACCTCAGAAGGAGAAGGGCTTATGCTTGTCTCCTGCTGCCTGGAGCTCCATGGAGCATGTAGCCTCGGCGGCACCTCCCTGCTGCAGTCGGCCTGATGGCGGCGGCAGGCCATCTGGAGTGGCTGCTGCTGTAACTAGAACCTTTAGTCAGTAGTAAACAGTGAATCAAATAAGTCCATTTCCCTGAATTATCCTTGTATGGATCTGTTAAACAGTGCCTTCATATGACAATGAAAGAATATGTTGCCCTACTTTTGACCTTATTTCCAAGCTTTGAAAAACTTTTCTTAACATTTGGGATCAAAATGTGATTTATGCCACTGTTACCCAGGGGCGCTTATGGTAACACTCAAATTTTCTTTGAAGGGAAAAGTCAATATGATAAAGTTGTCAGTTCTCCCCAAGGTAATCTTTAAAATCAGTCTGATTTCATTAAAACCATAACAAATATTTTCATATTACTTGGTAAATAAGCCCAAAACTAATTAGGAAGAGCAAAGTATCAAGAATGACTCAGACAAATTTGAAGAAAATGAACCATTTTAGGAGAATTGCCCTATGAAATGCAAAAACTAGTTATAAAGCTTTATTAGCTAAGACAATGTAGCATTGATGCAAGGATAAACAAAGAGATAAATAGAACCTATAGGGAACCTACAAACATGATGATGCACATTTGAAAGCTTGACATATATAGCACTACTTAACTCTGGGGGAAAATGGACTCTAGTAAATGTTGTTTGGCCAGTTGTTTATATATTTTAAAAAAATAAAATTAGATTGCCAACACATACTATAATTTTAGAAAATTTCCAGGTGAATAACTACCTAAATATAGAAAATCAGAATGTTAATACATTTTGAAGAAAACATAGGCCCAAAGCAGTGGCTCATAGCTGTGATCCACTTTGGGAGGCCAAGGCAGGAGGATCACTTGAGACGAGCAGTTTGAGACCAACCTAGGCAACATAGTGAGACTGCATCCCCCACCTCCCAAAACAGGGAAGAACATATAGAGTCTTTTTATAACCTCTGGGCAGAAAAGTCCTTCTTAAACAAAACAGAAAACAATACCTGTTTACAAATGTGGATATACTTTAAAAAATTACTTTCCTCTAAACCACCATGTTTCAAAGAAATACAAAAAGACCAGCTACCGGTAGGGTGAAAGTATTTGCAATATCTTTTAGGAAATATTAATATACAAGATATATAAAGATATCTCATGTAAATTAATAAGAAAAGTCACTCAACCCAACAACAACAGTGTAACAAATGGGTAAAAGAAATGATTTGACAATTTGTGGAAGTAGACAGGTGACCTATAAACATATGAAAAAATGTTTACCCACACTAGTAATCAGGAAAATGCAATTAAAATCACATTGTGCTATCTTTTTACACCTATATGATTGGCAGTACTTAAAGGATCTGAGCATAACAAGTATTCCTGAGGGCGTGGAGATTTGTTGTCTAATAAAATTGAAAATGCTTATATTCTTTTCTTTGACTCAGAAATTTTATTTCTGGATATATATCTTGGAGAAACTCATTCATGTGCACAAGGACGCATGGATGAAATTGACTGTTACAGCAATATTGTATTATAGTTAAAATGGAAAACAACACAATTGTCCAGCTGCAAAATAATGAATAAATACATTTTGGCATATTGATAAAAGATGATACTATATGGTTGTTAAAATAAATTCGGTAGAATTACAGTTATAGTCATGGTTAAATCTCAAATGTATTGCTGAATGAAGCAAACTGAGTTGCAGAAAGAGAGGTATACTTCATAATTTTTGAAAATAAACAATTGTATATAAATTATGCCTATTCATGCATATATATAGATTCTGTTTCAAAAAATACATAGAAAAGTCACTTTATTCTTTTATTATTATTATTATTATTATTATTATTATTATAATACTTTAAGTTCTGGGGTACATGTGCAGAATGTACAGGTTTGTTACCTAGGTATACACATGCCATGGTAGTTTGCTGTACTCGTCAACCCGTCATCTAATTAGTATGGTGATTACCTCTGTGTAAGCAATGAAGGAATAAAACTAGAGACAAATAATAAATGGACTTCGTCTTTTCTGTAATGTGTTTCTTTAGAAAAAATATGATTCGGGCCGGCCGTGGTGGCTCACACCTGTAATCCCAGCATTTTGGGAGGCCAAGGCGGGAAGATCACGAGGTCAGGAGTTCAAGACCAGCCTGACCAACATGATGAAACCCCATCTCTACTAAAAATAGAAAAAACATTAGCCGGGCTTGGTGGTGCACGCCTGTAATCCCAGCTCCTCAGGCGGCTGAGGCAGGAGACTCTTGGACCCAGGAGGCAGAGGTTGTAGTGAGCCAAGATCACGCCACTGCACTTCAGTCTAGGTGACAGAGGGAGACACTGTCTCAAAACAAAAACAAAAACAAAAAAAAGAAAAAATATCACTCAAATATAGCACAATGCTAGGATTTAATAAAGGTGGGTATTGGGTACATGAAAGTTTATTATCTATTTCACTACATTTCTCATGTTTGAAGTATTTCATTATGAAGAATAAAAGTGATATATACAAAATATATATAGAAATGTAAAAGTATTATACAGTAAACAGTATCAATACATACACTGCTCATAAACATAAGTATGAACACACACACAAACACTTGTATGTATATGTAAGTATACACATGCACATGAATGAGCATTACATATTTGAAGTGTACACCTTGAATGGGAAGGATTCCCTGTAATTCCTGGTTAAGTTTTTCCTTAGGGAAGATAGATGTGTTGTGAGACTGGGTATTAGGCCCAAAGCATATTTCAACTAGATCTCTTATGTTTTATGTACAGCTATTGAGGACAAAAATGATATAAATATGTAAATATGTCATGTGCAGTTATCACTTTTTGTGATAGGAATATGGATGTTTGGTAAACTGAATGTCTCCATTTAGTATTACTTGTTTCTGTCCTTTAAAACAGTCTCTATTTTTATTTTTTGATTTATATTTTGATTCACAGGGTACATGTGCAGATTTATTACCTGGGTGTATTGTGTGAGGCTGAGGTTTGGGGTGTGAATGATCCTGTCACCCAGGTACCAGGCATAGTACCCAATATTTAGTTTTTCAGCCCTTGCTCCCCTCCCTCTCTTCCTTTCCCCTCTAGTAGTCCCCAGTTTCTGTTGTTGCTGTCTTTATATCCATGAGTTCCCAATGTTTAGCTTGCACTTATAAGTGAGAATGTGCAGTGTTTGGTTTTCTGTTCCTGTGTTAGTTTGCGTAGGATAATGGCCTCCAAATTCATCCATGTTGCTGTAAAGGGTGTGATTTCATTCTTTTTTTATGGCTACATAGTATTCCATAGTGTATATCTACCACAGTTTCTTTATCTCATCCACCATTCGTGGACATCTAGGTTGATTCCATGTCTTTGCTGTTGTGAACAGTGCTGCAGTGAACATGCATGTATCACTTTGGTAGAAAGATTTGTTTTCTTTTGAATATATACCCAGTAATGGGATTGCTGGATCACATGGTAGTTCTGTTTTAAGTTCTTTGAGAAATCTTTAAACTGCTTTCCACAGTGGCTGAACTAATTTATATTCCTACCAATAGTGGATAAACATTCCCTTTTCTCCACATTCTCCCCAGCATCTGTTGTTGTTTTTTAACTTTTTAGTAATAGCCATTCTGAATGGTGTGAGATGGTAACTCACTGCGGTTTTGATTTGCATTTCTCTGATGATTAGTGAAGTGGAGCATTTTTTTAAGTTTGTTGGCCATTTGTATGTCTTCTTTTGAGAAATGTCTGTTCATGTTTTTTGCCCAGTTTTTAATGGAAATAGTCTTTTTAAAACATTAAGTGTTTGACTAAGATCTGGAGCTTCTGTAGTCATCCCTGGGAATTCACAGGTGATTCTTTGTAAGACCTCAGTGGATACCAAAATCTGTGGATGCTCAAGTCTCTTATAGTATAGTATAGAGATAGTATTTACACATAACCTCTGCATATCCTTTCGAATAGTTTAAATCGTCTCTGGATTACTTATATGTAATACAATGCAAATGCTGTATAGTTAAGTTTTTAAATTTGTACTTTTTATTGTACTACTTTTTTTATTTTTTCAAAATATTTTATATCCACAATTTGTTGAATCCACAGATGTGGAACCCACTGATAACAGAAAGCAAGACTGACTGTATGTAAAATATAGATTTTGGATCAAAAAGAGTATCTTAAAAATCACATATTTCGTCAACTGATTTGTTGGAAATGATTATTACATAAATTAATTGTGGGTAATTTTTTTCCTCTTTCTAAAGAATACAAGTCAATGACCAGATTGTAGAAGTGGATGGAATCAGCTTGGTGGGTGTGACACAGAATTTTGCAGCAACAGTTCTCAGAAACACCAAGGGCAATGTCAGGTAAATACGTGTCTTCTGATATACACCATGTTGTTACTTTAGTTGAATTTTAATTTTCTAAACTTTAACCTGCAAATAAATGTAATTACAATGACAATTTTACCTGAATAGTAAAACTTTGCTTTTAGTTTTAAATATTTTCACCTTTATTATAATTAGTTCATGAAAATGGAATTTAAAATTACAAATCATAGTATTTTAGAAAGATATGAAGACAAGTGCAAGTGCTTGTCTTCATATCTTTCTAAAATACTATGTTTTCCAGGAAGATATAATTTCTAGTTATAACCTCAATAAATATGAATTAGGTCCCAAATCTTTTTAAGGAACACAGTTATACAATACTTGAAATGATTATACATATGGTCAATGTTGTATGTTTTTTAGATAATCAGGTTGAATAAAGGTAAGTATATTTTTAAATGTATATATTATTTTAAGGAATCAGCCATGACCAATGTTTGATGAATTATAACGTTTCCAACTTAATGCACTTAGGGTGCAATTTTTTTTTTTGGACCTTGAAATTTATATTCAACCTTGGGATTGTGAATATTGTATATTGGAAAACAAGTAAGAAAGCAGTTTAGAGCTAGTTGAAGTCAAGGTTTGAAATCAGGTATTTTTTTGCTTATAGGTTACTTAAGTATTGCTTATATCATATACTTTTCCATACCTCTTGTGGAAGAAACATTAAGGAAACATTATTTAGTATGTGTAATGATGAAAATGGTTGGGTGTTCTCATTATCAAAATGAAACTGCTAAATACTCTGAAAACATTAACGAGTTAACATTGCTATATAGACAGTAACATTAGGATATTATTGCAGTATGTCTTATTTTGCTGAAGCATGAATTTAAGTTTTAGACGTTAGGCTTTTTCAACTGTAAATCATCTTCTAATGCTAAAGGGATGCCTTAAGGAATATTACCTAAACTACTTCTGTGGGTGCTATGTTGATGTTTCTAGAATATCCACAGTCCTGAGAAAAGTGTGTAAAATAATTGCAAAACTGCGTGGTGCTCTCTGAGTTGTGTGGGTGGGCCCATTCAGTAAATGTGATTGTTATTTTGAAGATCACTGTGTGTTCTTAAGAGCACTTTCCCATGTCAATATAGAACTTGGTTTTGAAGCTGTCCATTAGACTTTAAAGTAAATTTTAAAATGAAATAGGTAAGATATACATTCATAAGAACATTTCTCAGTTGGAAAAGAATTTTTAGTTACATGAAACCATAGCCATCCCTTTTTTTCCCTCTGTTGACTGCATAATCTTGTGTTATTATTTTCGCCTTGTACAGATTTCAGAAGTCTTCAAATGTCTTCTTAACTGGTCTGTCTGATTTCACATTCTTGCTTCTTCAGTCTGCTTTGTTCACCATTACCCTCACGGAAGGACATAATTATAGTTTTCAAATACATGAAGGGCTATCATGGAAAAAGAAATTGACCTTGTTCTGCTTAACTCTAGTACAGACTGAGTATCCCTTATGTTAAATGCTTGGAACCAGAAATGTTTCCGATTTCAGATTTTTTTTTTTTGGCATATTAAAGTATCTGCAATATATACTTAATAGCTGAACATCCCTAATGTGAAAATTCAAAATCTGAAATGCTCCAATGAGTACTTCCTTTGAGTGTCGTGTCAGTGCTCAAAAAGTTTTGAGTGTTCTGAACATTTTAGATTTCAGATATTTTGATGTGGGATGCTCAACCTGTATAAACTTCCACGTGCAGGGGTTTTTGTTTGTTTGTTTGTTTTGTTTTTTGTTGTTGTTGTTTTTTGAGACAGTCTTGCTCTGTTACCCAGGCTGGAGTGCACTGGTGCCATCTTCACTCACTACAATCTCTGCCTCCTGGGTTCAAGCAATTCTCCTGCCTCAGCCTCCCAAGTAGCTGGATTACAGGCATCCGCCACCACGCCCAGCTAATTTCTGTATTTTTAGTAGAGATGGAGTTTTGCCCTATTGGCCAGGCTGCTCTTGAACTCCTGCCCTCAGGTAATCCGCCCGCCTCAGCCTCCCAAAGTGCTAGGATCACAGGTGTGAGCCACAGCACCCAGCCCCATGTGCAGGTTTTTGTGTGGACATAAGTTTTCTATTCTACTGGGTAAATACCAAGCATGGAGCATAATTGCTGTATCATGTGGTAAGTGTATGTTTAGTTTTGTAAGAAACCACCAACCCATCTTCAAACTGGCTGTACCATCTTGTATTCCCATCAGTAATGAGTGAGAGTTCCTATTGCTCCACATCCTTGCCAGCATTTGTTGTCAGTGTTTTGGATTTTGACTATTCAAATAGATGTATGGTGGAATCTGATTGCTTTAATTTCCAATTACCTTCATTGTCTATTAATATTTACAATCGGTAATGAAAAGTTTCATGTTCATATGATTTGTAATCCTTTATAGTATTTTCTTTTTTACCCCCTCTTTTGGATTTTTTTCTCTTATAATTGGGTTTTTGTAATTTTTATCAGGCTGTAACTAGATCTGTGTTTATTTGGTTTTGTGAAATTCTGCTTGGGATTCAGTCCGAAGACGTGGGTTTGGGAAATTTTCTATTATGCTTTGGTTATTTGCTTTATTTCTTTTGCATTGTCTTTGGCCTCTCTTCTCAAACCAATATTAAGTGGGGCTTAGATTTTCTGGGCATATTCTCTAGAATCTTATTTTCTCTCAGGATCTCCATCTGTTTGACTTTTTGCTAGTATGCTATAAGAGTTTCTTAAATTTTCTCTTCCAGATTACCATGTTTTTTTTTCAGGCATGGGCTATTTTAACTGTTCTATGCTTTATTCTCAATTTTCTGTTTTTATTTCTAACTCCATTGTCTCTGCCCAGAGCTTAAGAATAGCATATCCAGCTTCCTACTTGACTTCTTCATATGACATTCCAAAAGGCACATCAAATTTAATATACTCCAAGTATTATCCTTTATTTATGCCATTCCCTGTCTTCCGCCCCTCTTCCCTGCTTTACTCCCTCCCCCTAAAAAAACTCTGTATCACATGACATGCAATTGGCTGCTTCCACCTTATCAAGTCTCAGTTCAAATATCAGTTCTTCAATGAATGAGCTTTTCTCATATTTATGTTGTCCAAACTCCAATTCACTCTATCCCAATTACCATGTTTTCTCCATAGCATTCATTTACTGATCCTCTTCTGATCCTCTCCTCCTGGTTATTGACTCTCTTTTGGGTTTTCTACTGTATTGATTCCTGTCTAGTCTGTATGATAATTTGAATATGAAAGTAATGATCTGTGACTTTTGAGGCTAAGTTATAAAAGGCATTGTGGCTTTCACCCTGCTCTGTCGGATCACCAATTTTAGGGAAATGTAGCTGCCATATCAAGAATGCTTTCAGCTACCCTTTTGAAGATGCCTACACAGGGAAGACGTTGAGCCTGCCAGCAGCCAGCACTAACTTAACCAGCCATGTGGGGAGGCACCTTTGAAGATCTTCCAGCCTTAGTGAAGCATTCAGATGCCTGCAGCTTCAGCTAACAACTGGTTGAATTTTGTGAGAATCATCAAGCCACAATTGAACAGACAAGCCTCCCTTGAATTCTTGACTCACAGAAACTATGGAAGATAATAAGTGTTTATAAGTTTTGGGGTAATTTGTATCAGCATCTACAACTTACACATATTTTGGTACCTGAACATGGGCTGCAGTTTAACAAAAACTGAAAATGTGGGAGTAGCTTTGGGACTGGACTGTTAGTGAGGCTGGAAGGACTATGAGGAGAGTATTAGTAAAAGCCAAAGAGATCTTACAGTGATTGCTGGGAGAAAACTGATAGCCTGTGAGGAGGAGGCTGGTGAGGGCTTAAAGAAGAAAACTATAAATGTTATTGAAAATTGGGCTGGACGCAGTGGCTCACACCTGGAATCCCAGCATTTTGGGAAGCAGAGGCAGGTGGATCGTCTGAGGTCGGGAGTTCGAGACCAGCCTGGCCAACATGCTAAAACCCCATCTCTACTAAAAATACACAAAATTAGCCAGGCGTGGTGGCACATGCCTATAATCCCAGCTACTTGAGAGGCTGAGGCAGGAGAATCACTGGAACCTAGGAGTCAGAGGTTGCAGTGAGCCGAGATCACGCCATTGCACTCCAGCCTGAGCAACAAGAATGAAGCTCCATTTCAAAAAAACAAAGAAAGAAAATTTGAAGAAGAAAGATGATCTTCATTTTGTAATGACAGAAAATTTAACAAAACTTACCTCTAGTAATATGGAAAGTAGAATATTCACTGGGACATTTAACTCATAAGATTTTAAGCCATTGTTGAAAGTGTCACTAGCTGCTTCTTGCTGTATATAACTAAAATTTATGAGAAGATAGATAAGCTAAAGGAAGAATTGTTAAAAATAAAGCAAATTAAACAAACTAGAAAACTTAGGCAAACCGGATAAATTTCTGGATACATATATGTAGCCTACCAAGATTGAATCAGGAAGAAATAGAAAACTAGAACAGATCAATAATAAGTAACAAGATTGTATCAGTAATAAAAATTCTCCCAAAAAAGCAAAGTCCAGGACCGAATGGCTTAAATGCCAAATTCTAGCAAACTTTCAAACAAGAACTAATACCAATTCTTCTCAAACTATTCCAAAAAATTGAAACAGAGGGTCTTCTCCCTGATTCTTTCTATGAGGCAAGCATTACCCTGATACCAAAAGGAGATAAGGGCACAACCAAAAAGAAAACTGCAGGCCAGTATTCCCAGTGAACACAGAGGCAAAAATCCTCAGTGAAATACTAGCAAACCAAGTCCAACAGTACATCAAAAAGATAATACACCATGATTAAGTGGGATTTATCCTAGGGATACAAGAATGGCTCAACATATGCAAATCAATAAAATGTGCTACATCACATCAACAGAATGAAGGACAAAAACCATATGATCATCTCAGTCGATGCAGAAAAAGCATTTGATAAAATTCAGAATCCCTTCGTGACAAAAACCCTCAACAAACCATACATAGAAGGAACAAACCTGTATTAGTCCATTTTCACGCTGCTGATAAAGACATACCTGAGACTGGGCATTTTACAAAAGAAAGAGATCTAGTCAACTTACAGTTCCATGTGGCTGGGGAGGCCTCACAATCATGGTGGAAGGCAAGGAGGAGCAAGTCACATCTTACATGGATGACAGCAGGCAGAGAGAGAGAGCTTGTGTAGGGAAACTCCCATTTTTAAAACCATCATATCTCGTGAAACCCATTCACTATCACAAGAACAGCACAGGAAAGACTTGTCCCCATAATTCAATAACTTCCCACTAGGTTCTTCCCATGACATGTGGGAATTGTAGGAGTAACAATTGAAGATGAGATTTGGGTGGGGACACAGCCAAACCATATCAATACCTCAACATAATAAAGGCCATATATGACAAACTCACAGCTAACATTGTATTGAGTGGGGAAAAGCTGAAAGCCTTTTCTCTAAGAGCTGGAACAAGACAAGAATGCCTACTTTCACTATTCCTATTCAACATAGTACTGGAAGTCCTAGCCAGAGTAATCAGGCAAGAGAAAGAAATAAAAGGTGTCTGAATCAGAAAAGAGGATGTCAAATAGTCCCTCTTTTCAGATGATGTGATCTTATATCTAGAAAAATTTGAAGACTCCACCAAAAAACTCTTAGATCTGATAAAACAAATTCAGCAAAGTCAGTCACAGGTTGCAAAATTAGCATACAAAAAATAAGTGGTGTTTCTATACAAAAATAATGAACTAGCTGAGAAAGAACACAAGAAGGCAACCACATTTACAATAGTTAAAAAAAAAAATACCTAGGAATAAATGTAACCAAGGAGATGAAAGACCTCCACAAGGAAAACTACAAACACTGATGAAAGAAATTGAAGAGGACACAAACAAAACAAAGCGCCCATGCTCATGGATCAGAATAATTAACATTGTTAAAATGACCACACTCCCAGAGCAGTCTGCTGATTCAGTATAATCCCTGTCTAAATATCGATGTCATTTTTCACAGAAATAGAAAAAAAATAAAGATCCTAATAGGATCTATTGGTAAGAAACCAAATAAGGCTCAAATACTAAAGTGATTCTGTGCAAAAAGAACAAAGTTGGAGGCATCACATTACCTGACTTCAAAATGTATCACAAGGCTGTAGTAACCAGAACAGCAAGATATTGGTATAAAAACAGAAACATAGACCAATAAAACAGAATGGAGGACCCAGAAACAAATTCACACCTTTATGGCCAACTGATTTTTGACAAAGACACCAAGAACATACATTGGGGAAAGGGCACCCTCTTCAATAAATCGTGCTAGGAAAATTGCTTATCTATTTGTAGGAGAATGAAACTGGACCCTTATCCCTCACTATATATAAAAATCAACTCAATATGGATTAAAGACTGAAATGTAAGCCCCACATCAGCAAAACAACTAGAAGGAAGCTTAGAGGAAACGCTTCAGGACATAGGTATAGGCAAATACTTTATGGCCAAGACCTCAGAAGCACAGGCAATAAAAAAAAATAGATAAACGGGACTATATTAATCTAAAAGACTTCTGCACAGCAAAGGAAACAACAGAGTGAAGAGACGGCCTGTTGAATGGGAGAAAATATTAATAAACTATTCAATAAGATTCCAATATCTAGACTATTTTTTTAAATTATTTTTTATTATTATACTTTAAGTTCTACGGTACATGTGCATAACGTGCAGGTTTGTTACATATGTATACTTGTGCCATGTTGGTGTGCTGCACCCATCAACTCGTCAGCACGCATCAACTCGTCATTTTCATCAGGTATAACTCCCAATGCAATCCCTCCCCCCTGCCCCCTCCCCATGATAGGCCCCGGTGTGTGATGTTCCCCTTCCCGAGTCCAAGTGATCTCATTGTTCAGTTCCCACCTATGAGTGAGAAC
>NW_012101454.1:1467824-1471326 GCF_000951045.1 Mandrillus leucophaeus
ACATTTCTCAAAATAAGACCTAGAAATGGCTGATATATGCGAAGAGGCTCAATATCACTAATCATCAGAGAAATGCAAAATAAAACTATAATAAGATATCGGCTTACCCCAATTAGAATGGCTGTTATTAAAGAGACAAAAGGTAACAGGTGCTGACAAGGATGTGGAGAAAAAGAAACTCTTACACACCACTGCTGGGGATATAAGTTAATACAGTCATTAGGGAAAACAGTAAGGAGTTTTCTCAAAAAACTAAAAATAGAACTACCAAATGATCCATGAGGCCTGCTACTAAGTATTTATTTAAAGAAAAGAAATCAGTGTATCAAAGAGATGGCAGCATCGCAGTGTTTATTGCAGCACTATTCACAATAGCAGTGATATGGAATCAACCTACCTAAGTGTCCATCAAAGGGTGAATGGATTTTTAAAAATGTTATATATACACAGTGAAATACTATTTTGCCATAAAAAAGGGAGAAATCATGTCATTTGTAGCAACATGGATGGGAACTGGAGGTCATTATGTTAACTGAAATAAGCCAGACATAGAAAGACAACAATGACATGTTCTCAGTCCTATATGGGAGCTAAAAATGTTGATCTTGTGGAGGTAGAGAGTAAAATGATAGTTACCAGAGGCTGGGAAGAGTGTGGGGGTGTGGGTGGGCGGATGAAGAGAGGTTAGTTAAAATGTGTGAAAATACAGTTCCCTAGAAGGAATAAGTTTTAATGTTCAGTAGCAGAATAGGGTGGTCGTAGTTAATAACAACCTGTGTATATTACAAAATAGCTAGAACGGAGCACTTGAAATGTTCCCAGCACATAAAAATGATAAATAGTAGACGTAATGAACACTCCAAATACCCTGATTTGTTCATTACACAGTATAGCATGTAAGAAAATGTCACTTTTATCCCATAAATATGTACAAATGTTTATATCAATAAAAAATTTAAAAAATTAGTACAATTTACCCTTAAACTAAATGTAGCTCTGATCCCACATTCAAAAACCTTAAAAGCAAGCCTCAAAAAGATTTGTTTTTTAGTATCTTAATTGTCCCAGAGGAATACTCAAGAATACTTATTGTATTACAAAAAATATCTTTATATTTGGCATGCGATCAACAATTTCTGGGCATGCAAAGAGTGAGGAAAATATGAGCCACAGTCAGTGGAGAAATTAACTGAAACAGATCCAGCAATGTTAGAAATAAAAGCAGTAGATGAAAGCATTAAAATAGTTATTATAATTAGATTTCAGAAATACAATAAGGTAGCAAAAGGGCTGAGTATGATAAGTAGATACACAAAAGATAAAAAGAAGGTCCCACTCCAACTTCTAAAATGAAACATATGTGTTATGAAATGTGCATTGGATGGGATAACAGATTCAAATATGCAGAAGGAAAAATTAGTTAATTTTAAGACATACTACAATAGAAAGTATCAGAATTTAAACACAGAAATAAAAGACAGGAAAGGATGAACAGAACTTCAAGAGGCTGTGGCATAATTATAAGCTACTAATATACACTTTTGGAATCTCAAAGGATTGGGATGAGAGAAGTGCTAGAAAAGATAACTGAAGAGATAATGGCTGAAAATTTTTCAAATTTGATTAAATTTTTAAGATTTATAATATCACAGATCCAAGACATTCTAGAAATCCCAAACAGAAGGAATATAATGAAAACTACATGAAGAGACATCATAATCAAAGTACTTGAAATCAGTAGTGAAGAAGAAAATTATAAAAGCCTTCTGAGAAGAAAGACATATTGTGTACAGTGAACCAAAGATAAGAATAGAGTAGACTTTGCAATAGAAATAATACATCACCAAGGAAAGTGAGTAATAATTTAAAAGTTTTGAAAGAAAAATTGGAATTTTATACTCAAGAAAATAGCTTTCAAAATTGAAGATGAAATGAAGACTTTCTTCTATACAGAAGCTAAAAGAATTCATTACCTGGAGGATGTTATTATAAGAAATGTTAAGGGAAGTCTTTAATAATGTAAATAATATAAAATGAAATTCTAGGCCTACACAAGGAAATGAGGAGAAATCGAAATTATATGGGTAAATATAGGCTACTTCATTTTTAAAAAAATTATTTAAAGGATTATTAACTTTTTAAAACAAAGGACATGACTGTGTTGTTTGAGATTTATAACATTGAGAAGTAAAATTTAGAACAATAGCATGTTGGCTTTTATGACAATATGGAAGTATACTTTTGTAAGGCGATTATGCTGTGCATGATATAGTATTATACTACTTGGATACAGACTGAAATAAATTGAAGAGGTATGCTATAAGACATAAACAAACACTGAAGAAAGCCCAGCAAAGCGTTATACCAGTAAAGAGTTATACAAAAAGGATAAAGCATAATTATAAAAGTACTTAATGCAAAAAATAAAGAAAAAGAATATAGGGGAACAAGAAGTGAAGAGATGTATAGAAAACTAACAGCACAATAGTAGCTTTAAACCCAAACTTATTAGGAATTATCTTAAATGTAAATGGTCTAATGACCAATTTAAAGGCAGAGATTGTCATATTAGATTTTTAGAAAGTAAGTCTCAAATAGGTTAAAAGTAACAGGATAGAAAAAAAATGATCATGCTAGCATTAATCAAAAGAGCACTAGTGTGGTTATATTGATATTAGACAAAATGAATTTTAAAAGTCAGTTTTGAAAAGATAAATAAAGTTGGTAAATCTTTAGTCAGATTTGTTTCATATAAAAAGAACAAAGATACAAGTTAGAATGAGAAGGTGTAATTACATATTCCACAGATATTTTAAGGATTAACCAATATTATGAAGAACTTTATGCCAGTGAATACAACAGGATAGACTAAATGTTTTACATTTTTTGGAAGACAGTGCTATGAAAAATTACCAAAGCTCACTCAAGAAAATAATTGTTTATGCATATACATGAAGATGAGTTTAGATTTAAGATCCTCTTAAAAAGAAAATTGTTTCACTGGTGAATCTTAGCAAGCATTAGATGGAGAAATAATACCAATTCAACATACACTCTTTCAGAACATGGAAGATGGTGTACTTCTCAACTACTTTTATGAAGCCAATGTTGCTATGATAGTATAATTTTTAAAAGATGTTAAAATACAAACTATCACAAACCAATATTCTTCATGAATGTAGATACAGAAAACCAAATTGGGTTATAAATCCAATAGCCAGGTGACATTTATTGTTTGAATGTACGGTTGATTTAATGTTTATAAATCAACCCATGGAAGTTTTAATACTAATAAGATACAGGTAAAAGTCATTTGTTCATCTCAACAGATGTAGATTTTTTAAAAAAGTTCTCAGGAAACTTGAAATGGAAAGGAACTTCCTCAATGGGATAAATAGGATCTTAGTGAAACCTACAACTAATAACATACTTAATGGTGAAAGACGTAATGCTTTTCTCTTGGTATTAAGAACAATGCAAATATCTCTACCCTCACCACTTC
>NW_012101454.1:1471376-1521506 GCF_000951045.1 Mandrillus leucophaeus
CATAATTATAAAAGTACTTAATGCAAAAAATAAAGAAAAAGAATATAGGGGAACAAGAAGTGAAGAGATGTATAGAAAACTAACAGCACAATAGTAGCTTTAAACCCAAACTTATTAGGAATTATCTTAAATGTAAATGGTCTAATGACCAATTTAAAGGCAGAGATTGTCATATTAGATTTTTAGAAAGTAAGTCTCAAATAGGTTAAAAGTAACAGGATAGAAAAAAAATGATCATGCTAGCATTAATCAAAAGAGCACTAGTGTGGTTATATTGATATTAGACAAAATGAATTTTAAAAGTCAGTTTTGAAAAGATAAATAAAGTTGGTAAATCTTTAGTCAGATTTGTTTCATATAAAAAGAACAAAGATACAAGTTAGAATGAGAAGGTGTAATTACATATTCCACAGATATTTTAAGGATTAACCAATATTATGAAGAACTTTATGCCAGTGAATACAACAGGATAGACTAAATGTTTTACATTTTTTGGAAGACAGTGCTATGAAAAATTACCAAAGCTCACTCAAGAAAATAATTGTTTATGCATATACATGAAGATGAGTTTAGATTTAAGATCCTCTTAAAAAGAAAATTGTTTCACTGGTGAATCTTAGCAAGCATTAGATGGAGAAATAATACCAATTCAACATACACTCTTTCAGAACATGGAAGATGGTGTACTTCTCAACTACTTTTATGAAGCCAATGTTGCTATGATAGTATAATTTTTAAAAGATGTTAAAATACAAACTATCACAAACCAATATTCTTCATGAATGTAGATACAGAAAACCAAATTGGGTTATAAATCCAATAGCCAGGTGACATTTATTGTTTGAATGTACGGTTGATTTAATGTTTATAAATCAACCCATGGAAGTTTTAATACTAATAAGATACAGGTAAAAGTCATTTGTTCATCTCAACAGATGTAGATTTTTTAAAAAAGTTCTCAGGAAACTTGAAATGGAAAGGAACTTCCTCAATGGGATAAATAGGATCTTAGTGAAACCTACAACTAATAACATACTTAATGGTGAAAGACGTAATGCTTTTCTCTTGGTATTAAGAACAATGCAAATATCTCTACCCTCACCACTTCCATTCAAGATTGTACCAGAGGCCATAGCTAGTTCACTGAGACAGTAATAACTAATGGAAAGCCCAAGGAATGAAAAGGAGGGAGTAAAACTCTTTATTCGCAGGCAACATTGTCATTTATACACAGATGACTATGTAGAAAATCCTAAGGTATCTACAAAAGATGCTACTTGAACTGATCACAGTCCAGTCATGTTACAGAAGATGAAGTTGACGTGCAGAAATCAGAGTCTATATACTATCAACATGAATAATTGAAAATTCAGATTGAAAAATTACATTGATGACAGCATCCAAAATATTAAATACTTAAAGGTAAATCTAACAGTATATTGCAGACTTCCACACTTAAAACAACAAAATATTGCTAACAGAATGTAAAGACAACTTAAATGGGGAAGAAGTAGACCATGTTCAATGTATTACAATATTCAATATTGTTAAGATTTCAGTTTCCCCTAAATTAGTCTGTAGATTAAACATAACCCTAGTAAAAATTTTAGAAGATTATTTTGTAGATGTTATCATTAAAAAAAAATTTGGAGGACTTTCCCTGCCTAAAAACATCACTAATCAAGGCAATCTGGCTGAGGTATAAGAATAGTAATATAGATTAATGGATCAGAATAGAAATTTGCAGTGCAGACCTGCGCAGATATAAAGAATTGATTTTTAAATAAAGGTACCAAGGTAATTCAGTGGAGGAAATTATAGTCAACTCAACAAATGGTGCTGGAAAAATTAGTCTCATTGAAAACAAAATGAAAACAAAAAATCAAAAAAATGCCTTGACCTTCATCTCACAGTATATATAAAAACTAACTTAAAACTGATCACAACCCTAATTGCAGCATCTAGAACACTAAGATTTCTAGAAAACAGTAAAAAATCTTTGTAATTTTAAGTTTAGTGAAATAACGCAGGAATAGAAAATCAAACACCTCATATTCTCATATATAAATGGGAAGGCAAACATATGTTTATTACAGCACTATTCACAATAGCAAAGACTTGGAATCAACCCAAATGTCCATCAGTGACAGACTGGATTAAGAAAATGTGGCACATATACACCATGGAATACTATGCAGCCATAAAACAGGATGAGTTTGTGTCCTTTGTAGGGACATGGATGCAGCTGGAAACCATCATTCTCAGCAAACTATGACAAGAACAGAAAACCAAACACTGCATGTTCTCACTCATAGGTGGGAACTGAACAATGAGATCACCTGGACTCGGGAAGGGGACCATCACACACCGGGGCCTATCATGGGGAGGGGGCAGGGGGGAGGGATTGCAATGGGAGTTATACCTGATATAAATGACGAGTTGATGGGTGCTGATGAGTTGATGGGTGCAGCACACCAACATGGCACAAGTATACATATGTAACAAACCTGCACATTATGTACATGTACCCTAGAACTTAAAGTATAATAATAATAATAATAAAATAAAAAATAAATGGGAGCTAAACATGGGTATCCATGGACATACAGAGGGAAACACTATAGGTAATATACACTGGGAACTCTAAAAGAGGAGAACTGGAGGAGGGTGAATGTTGAAAAATTACCTATTGGGCACAAAGTTCATTGTTAAGGTGATGAGTATGCTAGAAGCTCAAACCCCACCACTACGCAATATATCCATGTAACAAATCTGCTTATATACCCTCTAAATGAATGAAAAAAAATTTTTAATGTAATTTAACAATTTAAGATTTTTTAGGGCACAAAAGCAAAAAGTGTAAGAGGAAATAATGATAAACTGCATCAAAATTTAAAACATTTGTTACAAAATACCCTTAAGAAAATGAAAAAACAAGCCACAGAATGAATATCTGTAAAACAATTTTCTGATAAACAACTCTCGTAATTCAATAAGATTATATTGTCAGCTATATAACAGAGTTTTTAAACATGCAAATCCTACTAAAATGTGCAAATCACTGAAAGAGACTATTCACCAAAGGAGATATACCATTAAACATGAAATGCTCCTTAACGTTATTAATTATTAGGGGCAGGTAAATTAAATCCACAATGAGGTTCTACTGTACACCTGTTAAAAAGGCCGACATTAAAAAGACTGATACCACTATGCATTGACAAGCATACAGACTGAGGTTCACATTTATTTGCTGATCAGAATGCAAAATAGCACAACCACTTTGCAGAACAGTCTGGTAGGTTTTTACAAAGTTAGACTTACACTTATACGAGCCAGCAATTCTACACCTAGCTATTTACTCAAGAACAATAAAAAACATATATCTATATAAAGACTCATACTTGCATATTCATAGCAGCTTTTTCATAATATCTAAAAACTGGAAACAGCTCAAGTGTTCTTTAACTGATAAATGGATATACAAATTATATTATATCCCATATAGTGAAATATTTCTCAGTGATATGAAGGAACAAACTGCCAATCCTTTCAATACCATGTATGACTCTCAAAACCATTATACTGAGTAAAAGAAGCCAGAAGCCAATAGCCTGTATACTGCTTGAATACATTTGTATAAAATTCTGGAAAATGCAAAACTGTGGTAATAGCAGATGTATGATTGCTCAGAATCACAAATGAAGGAAGGGAATTGTCTGCAAACAAGAAGGAAGGACCATTTTTGAGGTGATGAAAATGTTCTATATTGTGATTACTGTGTTTGTTACACAGCTATGTATACATTTATCAAAACTACTCAGATTATACAACTTAAATATCAATTTTAACATATATAGTTTGAACTCTAAAATTGAATTTTAAAATGTGAGATAATAGCTATCATTAACTTGAAAAGCACTATACAAATTGATTATCGTTGATAGTGATAGTGATGTGAAAAGGACTGTCTCTTTAACAAAGGCAGATATAATCAATGTGAATTTCAATAACAATCTCAAGATTTTATGGTACTGTGTACTTTTACTTTTTACCAGAAAATAATATTTTATGTACAATTTTTTGCATCTGATTTTATCAAACATGGATTTGTAACATAATTTTTGAAAACTCATGTTTCTTGAGTCTACAGCTATAAACAGGACCTTGCCTGTCTTGTTGACCACTGGAATAGTTCATGTACCTATTGTTGTATAACATATTACTATAAAATTCAGTGACCTGAAACAACTAACTTTTATTACCTCATGGTTTCTGTGATCCACTTCCCAGTGAACTCATTTGGGCCCCTCTGCCAGGCCTCTCACCACGTGAAAACTGGCTTCTCCAAAGAGTGATGCAAGAGAGTGCCCAAGATGCAATCTGCCATCTTTTTGTAACCTAAAATCTGAAATGACATCCCGTCAGCTCTGTATTTTATTTGATAAAAGTGAGTTAATATGTCCAGCCTACATGCAAGGGTAGATAATTACATTCAGACTTAAATATAAGGAGTCAAGGATCACTTGGGTCTATGTTAGAGGCAGCCTATCATAGTAGGGATCAATAACTAGTCGGATGGATGGATGGATGGATGGATGGATGGATGGATCAATAACTAGTTGAATGGATGGATGGATGGATGGATGGATGGATGGATGGATGGATGGGTGGGTGGGTGGATGGGTGGGTGCATGGATGTGGATGGATGGTCGGTCAGGCGGACAGATAACGGGCAGATAGATTAATGCTATACCACACTATAACTTAATTTATGTTACATACCGACCTTAAGAATCCTGAAAAACCTGAGACTATTTAGGAAAGATTGACCAGGATGGTGAGAGGTTTAACTATTTTCCTTCTATATATAAAAGTTAAAATATTCTATAACCTTTTGCCTTAAAAAACAAACAACAAAAAAACAAAACTTAAAAGACATTGTAATTATAAAGCATTTGAAAGAGTGAACTCTGGAAAAAGGATTAGAATTTTTTTTAACTCCAGACAATCATTCTGGTACTGTCAGCAATTTGGCAAAGTTTGATATAAGACAGAGATTTTGTTTCAATTTGAAGAAATTTTCAATGATTTATATGTTTGCTTTTCAGTATCATTCACATTAAACTTTAAATGTTTTCAAGAAAGTATCTGCTACCCATGATCAATAACTATGCATTCAATTTACTTTTATCCCTAGCATATGGATTTAATGACTTTGACAGGGAACCATATAACTTCTGATGGTCACAGTTTTCTAGGAATTATAACAATAGAAAATAATTAATCTGAGGGTCTTAAATATTTATCTTTTTTGTAAAAGGTTAAAACACATAAAAGAAAATATAGGCTGGGATCATGGCAGACAGGAGGCAGAACTAAGTTGCAGCTGTGACTTGAACAGACAGAGCAGCATGTGTAAGCTCTCATCATGAATTTTAGCTCCAGAACGACTGCAGGAATAATCAGAAAACCCAAGAGGACTCACAGACCCTCTGAAGGAAGCAGATTTCTCTTGCAGGACCCGGGAGACACCCCAGGTATTTTGCTGGTATCCATGGCTGAGAGACCCATAGACGGTTCACATCACAGGACTCTGCGCACACAACCGCCAGTACCAGCCCAGAGCCTGGTGGATTTGCTGGGTGGCTAGATCCAAAAGAGAGATAACAAAAACTACAACTTCACTGTCAAGAAGCCATATCCATAGGAAAAGGGGGAGAGTACTACATCAAGGGAGCACCCCATGGGACAAAAGAATCTGAACGACAGCCTTCAGCCTTAGACCTTTCCTCTGACAGAGGCTACCCAAATGAGAAGGAACCAGAAAACCAACTCTGGTAACATGACAAAACAAGGCTCTTTAATACCACCCCCTGACCCCCGGAAAAAAATCACAGTAGTTCACCAGCAGTGGATCCAAACCAAGAAGAAATCCCTGATTTACCTGAAAAAGAATTCAGGTTAGTTATTAAGCTAATTAGGGTGGCACCAGAGAAAGGCAAAGCCCAATGCAAGGAAATCCAAAAAACAATACAAGAAGGAAGGGATAAATATTCAATATAATAGATAGTATAAATTTAAAAACCCCAAAACTTCACAAAACATTGGACACACTTATAGAAATGCAAAATGCTCTGGAAAATCTCAGCAATAGAACTGAACAAGTAGAAGAAAGAAATTCAGAGCTCGAAGATAAGATCTTTGAATTAACCCAATCCAACAAAGACAAAGAAAAAAGAATAAGAAAATATGAGCAAAGCCTCCAAGAAGTCTGGGATTATTATGTTAATCCACCAAACCTAAGAATAATCAGCATTCCTGAGGAAGAAGACAAATCTAAAAGTTTGGACAACATATTTGGGGGAATAATTGAGGAAAATTTCCCAGGCCTTGCTAGAGACCTAGACATCCAAATACAAGAAACAGAAAGAACACCTGGGAAATTCATTGCAAAAAGATTATCACCTAGGCTCATTGTCATCAGGTAACTAAAGTTAAGATGGAGGAAAGAATCTTAAGAGTTGTGAGACAAAAGCACCAGGTAACCTGTAAGGGAAAACCTATCAGATTAATGGCAGACTTCTCACCAGAAACTGTACAAGCTAGAAGGGATTGGGGCCCAATCTTGAGCCTCCTCAAACAAAACAATGATCACCCAAGAATTTTGTATCCAGTGAAACTAAGCATCAAATATGAGGGAAAGATACAGTCTTTTTTAGACAAACAAATGCTGAGAGAATTCACCAGTACCAAGCCACCACTACAAGAACTGCAAAAAGAAGCTCTAAATCTTGAAACAAATCATGGAAACACATCAAAACAAAACGTCATTAAAGCAGAAATCTCACAGGAACAATAAAGCAAAAACACAAGTTAAAAAATAAACAAAAGCCAGGGTACACAGGCAACAAACAACATGATGAATGGAATGGTACCTCACATCTCAATACTAACTTTGAATGTAAGTGGCCTAAATGCTCCACTTAAAAGAAACACAACAGCAGAATGGATAAGAATGCACCAACCATCTGCTGCCTTCACTCACCTAACACATAAAAAGACTCACATAAACTTAAAGAGACAGAAAAGGGCATTTCATGCAAATAGACACCAAAAATGAGAAGGAGTAGCTATTCTTATATCAGACAAAACAAACTTTAAAGCAACAGCGGTTAAAAAAAGACAAAGAGGGACATTATATAATGGTAAAAGGCCTTATCCAACAGGAAAATATCACAATCCTAAACGTATTTGGGAGCTGCACACCTAACAGTGTAGCTCCCGAATTTATAAAACAATTACTACTAGACTTAAGAAATAAGATAGACAATCACACAATAACAGTGGGGGACTTCCGTACTCCACTGACAGCGCTAGACAGGTCATCAAGACAGAAAGTCAACAAAGAAACAGTGGACTTAAACTATACCTTGGAACAAATAGACTTAACAGATATATACAGAACATTCCATCCAAAGCCACAGAATATACATTCTATTCAACAGTGCATGGAACTTTCTCCAAGATAGACCATATGATAGACCACAAAATGAGCCTCAATTAATTTAAGAAAATTGAAATTATGTCAAGCACTCTTTCCAACCACAGTATGATAAAGCTGGAAACCAACTCCAAAATAAACCTTCAAAACCATGCAAATATATAGAAATTAAATAACCTGCTCCTGAATAATTATTGGATCAAAAATGAAATCAAGATGGAAATTTAAAAATTCTTCGAACTGAATGACAGTAGTGACACAACTTATCAAAACCTCTGGGATACAGCAAAGGCGGTGCTAAGAGGAAAGTTCATGGCCCTAAACACCTCTATCAAAAAGACTGAAAGAGCACAAACTGATAATCTAAGGTCACATCTCAGGGAACTAGAGAAACAAGAACAAACCAAACCCAAACCCAGTGAAAGAAAGAAAATAACCAAGATCAGAGCAGAACTAAATGAAATTGAAACAAAAAAAAAAATACAAAAGATAAATGAAAAGCTTGTTCTTTCAAAAGATTAATAAAATTGATAGACCATTAGCAACATTAACCAAGAAAAGAAGAGAGAAAAATCCAAATAACCTCAATAAGAAACAAAATGGGAGCTATTATAACTGCCACCACAGAAATACAAAAGATCATTCAAGGCTACTATGAACAACTTTATGTGCATACACCAGAAAACCTAGAAGAGATGGATAAATTCCTTGTAAGATACAACCCTCCTAGCTTAAATTAGGAAGAATTAGATACCCTGAACACTCCAATAACAAGCAGCAAGATTGAAAGGGTAATTTTAAAATTACCAACAAAGAAACGTCCAGGACCAGACAGATTCATAGCAGAATTCTATCAGACATTCAAAAATTGGTACCAATCCCATTGACACAATTCCAGATAGAGAAAGAGTGAACCCTTCATCATTCTATGAAGCCAGCATCACCCTAATATCAAAACCAGGAAAGGACATAACCAAAAACGAATGCTACAGACCAATATCTCTAATGAACATAGATTCCAAAATTCTTAACAAAATACTAGCTATCCAAATCCAACAACGTATCAAAAAGCCAATCCACCATGATCAAGTGGGTTCCATACTAGGGAGGCAGGGATGGTTTAACATACATAAGTGAATAGATGTGATACACCACATAAACAGAACTAAAAACAAAAATTACAAGATCATCTCAATAGATACAGAAAAAGCATTCCACAAACTCCAGCATTCCTTTACAATTAAAACTCTCAGCAACATCGGCATACAAGCGACATAAAAGCCATCTATGACAAACCCACAGCCATCATAATACTCAATGGGGAAAAGTTGAAAGCATTCCCTCTGAGAACTGGAACAAAACAAGGATGCCCACTCTCACCTCTCCCCTTCAACATAGTACTGGAAGTCCTAGCCAGAACAATCAGAGAGGGGAAATAAAGGGCATCCAAATCCGTAAAGAGGGAGTCAAAGTGTCACTGTTTGCTGATGATGTGATCATTTACTTCAAAAACCCTAAAGACTCCTCCAGAAAGCTCCTAGAACTAATAAAAGAATTCAGCAAAGTTTCTGGATACAAAATTAATATACACATATCAGTATCTCTTCTATATACCAGTAGCAACAAAGTGGAGTATCAAATCAAGAACTCAACCCCTTTTACAATAGCTGCAAAAAAAAACCAAAAAACAAAAACAAAAAAACAAAAAAAAAAAAACTCAGGAATATACCTAACCAAGAAGGGGAAAGACCTCTACAAGGGAAACTACAAAACACTGCTGAAAGAAATTGTAGATGACACAAACAGATGGAAACACATCCCATGCTCATTGATGGGTAGAAGCAATATTGTGAAAATTACCATACTGCCAAAAGCAATCTACATATTCAGTGCAATTCCCGTCAAAATACCACCATCATTCTTCACGGAATTGGGAAAAAACAATTCTAAAATTCATATGGAACCAAAAAAGAACCTATATAGCCAAAGCAAGACTAAGCAAAAAGAACAAATCTGGAACCATCACGTTACCTGACTTCAGACTATACTATGAGGCCATAGTCACCAAAACAGCTTGGTACTGGTATAAAAATAGACATATAGACCAACGGAACAGAATACAGAACCCAGGAATAAACTCAAATACTTAAAGCCTACTGATTTTCGACAAAGCAAAGAAAAACATAAAATGGGGAATGGACACCCTTTTCAACAAATGGTGCTGGGATATAGGTTGGCTAGCCACCTGTAGGAGAATGAAACTGGATCCTCATCTCTCACCTTATACAAAAATCAACTCAAGATGGATTAGGGACTTAAATCTAAGAGCCAAAAGTATAAAAATTCTAGAAAATAACATTGGAAAAACCCTTTAGACATTGGCTTAGGCAATTTTGGGTTTCATGACCAAGAACCCAAAAGCAAATGCAATAAAAACAAAGATAAATAGCTGTAACTTAATTGAACTAAAGAGATTTTGCACAAAGTCACAGTCAGCAGAGTAAACAGACAACCCATAGAGTGGGAGAAAATCTTTGCCATCTACACATCTGGCATAGGACAAATATCCAGAATCTACAACGATCTCAAACAAATCACCAAGAAAAAAACAATCCCATCAAAAAGTGGGCTAAGGACATGAATAGACAGTTCTCAAAAGAAGATATACAAATGACCAACAAACGTATTCTATATATATTCTATATACATTCACAGAATATATATGATATATATTCTACATATATCACATATATGTGAGTTCATATACATATATGTTCATATATGTTCATATAGTTCATATATGTGAGTTCATATATATTCTAGATATACATATGCCATCATATATAGAATGTATACATTCTATCATATGTAGAATATATACCATCATAGACATATGTATATGTATATACATATGTATAGGTATGTGTATGTATATATACATATACATATGTATATGTATATACATGTAAACATGCATATACGTCTATGTGTGTATACATGTATGTATATACATATACATGTATATACATGTGTGGACATATGTATATATGTGTGTACATATGTATATACATATATGTGTGTCTATGATGGAATACTATTCAACCATATAAAGGAATGAATTAATTGCATTCACAGCAACTGGATGAGATTGGAGACTATTATACTAAGTGAAGTAACTCAGAAACAGAAAACCAAACATCGTATATTCTCACTGATATGTGTGAGCTAAGCTATGAGGATGCAAAGGCATAAGGATGATACAATGGACTTTGGGGACTTGGGGGGAAGGTTGTGGGGGCGAAAGATAGAAGACTGCAAATAGTGTGCAGTGTATACTGCTGGGTGATGGGTGCACCAAAATCTCACAGATCACTAAAGGACTTACTCATGTAACCAAACACCACCCATACCCCAATAAAATATGAAAAATAAAAAATTTAAAAAATATATATAGGCTGGACGCAGTGACTCACATCTGTAATCCCAACACTTGGGAGCCAAGACAGGAGGGTTGCTTGAGACCAGGAGTTCAAGGCTGCAGTGAGCAATGATGGCACCACTGCACTCCAGCCTGGGCAACAGAGTGAGACCCTGTCTCAAAAGAAAAGAAAATAGAAATGAATAACAAATGAGTTTTTTAATAGATATGTATGTTTATATTTGGATATATACCTGGATGTGTAATTTCTATGCTTGGAAGCTTTTGTTTCTTTTATATTTACTTAAGATTATTTCCATTTGAAATGCAGTAAACCTTGAAATGTTTTTACTTTACTTATTTCATTGTTTTTGTTGCCACTATAGTACAAGGGGCAATTGAGAATTTCACTTTTTATCAGAGCTTTTTGTTTTGTGATTTTGAATAATAAAGTGTTATATGCAGTGGAGAGCAGTGAGGGAATTTTCATATTCATGGAAATCATCCACCATTGTGGATTTTGTGTTTACTCCTAAGATGACAGAAGCAACTACTCTGGATTTTGGATCATGGATATTAGATCTCCTTAATGTTGAATATATAAGAATGGTCAACAACCACTGTTGAGAGAAAGAGTAAAACCAGCAAGGATTTCAAACAAACTAATGAAATGAGATTTTGGCTTGATGAGACATTTTCTGGTGTCACTATATACAGATTAACATTTTGCATACTACCTTTGTAATGTTCATATACATTAATGTTTAAACCTAAGACATCAAGGCTAACTACTAAGCAGAGAAATGTTATTCCTGGAAAGGATGTAGTATTTTTGGAAAGTACCTTAAGTTTATATTTATTAAATAGTGTGTAGTTCTTGAAGTGGCATGTGTTAGGCAAGGTTTTTTTTTTTTTTTTTAAGAATTCAACTTTTTGTTTACAATAGAATATAGCATAGAAAAATACTCTTTTTTTTTCTTTTAAGACAGGGTCTCTCTTGCCCAGGCTAGAGTGCAGTGGCACGATCTCGGCTCACTGCAGCCTCTGCCTGCCAGGTTCAAGTGGTTCTCCTGCCTCACTCTCCCAAGTAGCTGGGATTACAGGCACTCAACACCATGCCTGGCTAATTTTTTTGTATTTTTAGAAAAGACAGGGTTTCACCATGTTTGCCAGGCTGGTCTCAAACTCCTGACCTCAGGTGATCTGCCTGCCTTGGCCTCCCAAAGTGCTGGGATTACAGGCATGAGTCACCAGTCCTGGCGAAAATATTCTTTTTTTGATGGGGGGAACCTAGTCTTGCTCTGTTCCCCAGGCTGGAGTGCAGTGGCGCAATCTTGGCTCACTGCAACCTCCACCTCCTGGGTTCAAGTGATTCTCCTGCCTCAGCCTCCCGAGTAGCTGGGACTACAGGCACCTGCCACCACACCCGGCTTTTTTGTATTTTTAGTAGAGACGGGATTTCACCGTGTTGGCCAGGATAGTCTCGATCTCTTGACCTCATGGTCCCCCGCTTGGCCTCCCAAAGTGCTGGGATTACAGGCATGAGCCACCACGCCTGGCCAAAAATATTCTTATAATTAGTATTGGGTTAGATAGAAAAATCGTTTCAAAGAACTGTTGCCTATAATTAAGTTTAAATATCTGCTTTCTTTATTTTTAAAATCTTTTATTTTATTTTATTTTATTTTTAAATGGAGTCTCAACATGTCACCCAGGCTGGAGTGCAATGGCCAGATCCAGCTTTCAAAAGCAATCATCTTCATAGATGAATTTTTAAATTTTTTAATGTTAAGTATATAATAAGGTATATTAATCTAGCTCCCAAAATAGAAAGGAAAAATATGTAAGAATGTGCGATTACAAATAAGGAGCAAGAGCTTGGTTGTCTAGGACTTTTAACTCTTAACTACTGTCAGCAAACTAGTGAAAATAGCTAGAGTTAAATTTACCACTACATACTCATCGAAATCAAGTTAAATATTAAAAAGCTATCAAATTTGGAGAAAAGCCATGTAATATAATCAAATAGAAACAATGAGGCACTGTGCTTTTCTAAAGCACTCTAGAATCTTGTGACCCACCAATGAAGGTATCCCAATATTCAAGTATAAGTTGTGTGCATCTGTTTTTATTTTTTAGAGATATATATTTCAGGTATTAAATGTATATACAGTAGATGTTTGTTTGAATGAAATTATTTGTTATATAAGAACTGGTAACTATATCCTGGTGTAGCTTTTTCATTTAAAAAATTGTTTCATTTTATTTCATTTTATTTATGTATTTATGTTTTGGGGGAACAGGTGGTGTTTGGTTGCATGAAAAAGTTCTTTAGTGGTGATTTCTGAGATTTTGGTGCACCCATCACCGAAGCAGTGTACACTGTACCCAGTGTGTAGTCTTTTATCCCTCATCCCACTCCAACCTTTCCTCCCAAGTCCGCATAGTCCATTATATTATTTTTATGCCTTTGCATCTTCATAGCTTAGCTCCCACATATAAGTGAGAACATATGATGTTTGCTTTTTCATTACTGAGATACTTCACTTAGAATAATGGTCTCCAACTCCATCCAGGTTGCTGCAAATGTCATTATTTTCTTCCTTTTTATGGCTCAGCAGTATTCCATGCTGTATATATGTGTACCACATTTTCTTTATCTACTCATTGATAGATGGCATTTAGGGTGTTCTATCTTTTTACAATTGAGAATTCTGCTCCAATAAACATGAGTGGGTGGGTGTCTTTTTCATATAATGACTTCCTTTTGTCTGTGTAGATACCCAGTAGTTAAATTGCTAGGTCAAATGATAGTTCTACTTTTAAGGTTTTAAGGAAACTCCATACTGTTTTCCATACTGGTTGTACTAGATTACATTCCAACTAGCAATGTAAAAGTATTCCCTTTTCACCACATCCATGCCAACATCTGTGTTTTTTATCTTTTAATTATGGCCATTCTTGCAGGAGTAAGGTGGTATCACATTGTGATTTTGGTTTGCATTTCCCTGATCATTAGTGATGTTGAGCATTTTTTCATATATTTGTTAGCCACTTGTATATCTTCTTTGAAAACTGTTTATTCATGTCCTTAGCCCACTTTTTGATGGGATTTTTTTTTTTTGTCTTGCTGATTTGAGTTCTCTGTAGATTCTGGATATTAGTCCTTTGTCAGATGTATAGATGGCAAAGATTTTCTCCCACTCTGTGGGTTGTCTGTTTACTCTTTCTGCACATACTTTGCTGTGCAGAAGCTTTTTAGTTTAATTAGGTCCCATCTATTTACCTTTGTTTTTGTTATATTTGCTTTTGGATTCTTGTTCATGAACTCTTTGCCTAAGTCAGTGTCTAGAAGAGTTTTTCGAATGTTATCTAGAATTTTTATGGTTTCAGATCTTGGATATAAGTCTTTGATCCATCTTGAATTGATTTTTGTATAAGGTGAGAGATGAGGATGCAGTTTCATTCTTCTACATGTGGCTTTCCAATTACTCCAACACCTTTTGTTGAATAGGGTGTCCTTTCCCCACTTTATGTTTTTGTTTGCTTTCTCAGATATCAGTTGACTGTAAATATTTGGTTTTATTTCTGGGTTCTCTATTCTGTTCCTTTTGTCTGCATGCCTATTTTTATACCAGTACCATGCTGTTTTCGTATAGCCATGTCGTATAGTTTGAAGTCAGGTAATGTGATGCCTCCAGATTTGTTCTTTTTGCTTAGTCTTGCTTTGGCTATGCAGGCTCTTTTTTTGTTCCATAGAAATTTTTAGGATTGTTTTTTCTGGTTCTGTGAAGGTTGATGATAGTGTTTTGATAGGAATTGCACTGAATTTGTAGATTGCTTTTGGCAGTATGGTCATTTTCACAATACTGATTCTACCAATCCATGAGCGTGGGATGTGTTTCCATTCATTTGTGCCATCTATGATTTCTTTCAGCAATGTTTTGTAGTTTTCCTTGTAGAGATCTTTTGAAACTCCCTAAATATTTTTTTGGGAGGGTAGGGAACTGTTGTAAAAGAGGTTGAGTTCTTGATTTGATTCTCAGCTTGGTCGATATTGGTGTACAGCAGTGCTACTGATTCATGTACATTCATTTTGCATCCTGAAATTTTACTGAACTTATTTGTCAGATTCAGGAGCTTTTTGAAATGAGTATTTAGTGTTTTCTAGGTAAACGATCATATCATCCACAAACAGCGACAGTTTAACTTCCTCTTTACCAGTTTGGATGCCCTTTATTTTTTTCTTTTGTCGGATTGCTGTGGCTAGAACATTTTAGTACTATGTTTAATAGAAGTGGTCAAAGTGGGCATCTTTTTCTTGTTCTAGTTATCGGGAGGAATGCTTTCAACTTTTCCCCATTCAGTGTAATGTTGCCTGTGGGTTTGTCATAGATGGCTTTTGTTACCTTAATGTATGTCTCTTTTATACCAATTTTGCTGAGGATTTTAATTGTAAAGGGATGCTGGATTTTGTCAGTGCTTTTTCTCCATCTGTTGAGATGATTATATGATTTTGTTTTTAATTCTGTTTATGTGGTGTGTCTCATTTATTGACTTGTATATGTTAAATCATCCCTGCATCTCTGGTTTGAAGCTCACTTGATCATGGTGGATTATCTTTTTGATATGCTGTTGGATTTGGTTTACTAGTATTTTATTGAGGATTTTTGCATCTGTGTTCATCAGGAATGTTGGTCTGTAGTTTTCTTTTTTTTTGTTCTGTCCTTTCCTGGTTCTGGTATTAGGGTGATACTGGCTTTATGTAATGATTTAGGGAGGATTCCCTTCTTCTCTATCTTTTGGAATAGTTTCAGAAAGGTTGGTACCAATTGTTCTTTAAACGCCTGACAGAATTCATCTGTGTATCTTTCTGGTCCTGAACTGTTGTTGTTATTGTTGTTGTTGTTGTTGTTGTTGTTGGCAATTTTTAAAACTACTATTTCAGTCTTACTACTCATTATTGATAAGATCAGAGTTTTCATTTCTTCCTGACTTAATCTAGGAGGGTTGTGTATTTTCAGGAATTTATCCATTTCCTCTAGATTTTCTGGATTTCATGCATAAAGGTGTTTATAGTAGCCTTCAATGATCTTTTGTATTTCTGTGGTATTGGTTGCAGTATCTCCCATTTCATTTCTAATTGAACTTATTTGGATCTTTTCTTGGTTAGTTACACTAATGGTCTATCAATTTTGTTTATCTTTTCAAAAAAACAGCTTTTTATTTCATTGATTTTTTTGCATTTTTTGTTGTTTGTTTCAATTTCGTTTAGTTGTGCTCTAATGTTGGTTCTTTCCTTCTGTTGGGTTTGGATTTAGTTTCTTCTTTCTCTAGTTCCTTGAGTTGTGTCCTTAAATTGTCTGTTTGTGCTCTGTTAGACTTTTTGATGGAGGCAGTTAATGCTATGAACTGTCCTCCTAGCACCACTTTTGCTGTGTCCTAGAAGTTTTAATATGTTGTTTCACTATTATTGTTTAGTTCAAAGAATGTTTAAATTTCTATCTTGATTTCATTGTTGACCCAAAGATCATTCAGGACCAGATTATTGTATTTTCCTGTATTTGCTTAGTTTTGAGGGTTTTTTTTTTTTTTTTTTGGAGTCCAAAAATTTCCAGTTTTATTTCCCTGTGGTCTGAGAGGGCACTGGATATAATTTTGATTTTCCTTAATTTATTGAGACTTGTTTAATTTATTAATTTATTGATCTATCTTGGAGAATGTTCCATGTGCTGATGAAAAGAATATATACTCTGTGGTTGTTGGGTAAAATGTTCTCTAAATATCTGTTAAGTCCATTTGAAGTCCATTATTTTGTTGACTTTCTCTCTTAATGACCTGTCTAGTGCTGTCAGGTGAGTATTGAAGTCCCCTATTATTGTATTGTCATCTATCTCATTTCTTATATCTAGTAATAATTGTTTTATAAATTTAGGAGTGCTGCGTTGGGTACATATATATTTAGGATTGTGATATTTTCCTGTTGGACTAGGCCTTTCATCATTTTATGATATCCCTCTTTGTCTTTTTTAACTGTTATTGCTTTAAAGACTGTTTTGTCTGATATAAGAATGGCAATTCCTGCTTGCTTTCCATTTCCATTTACATGAAATACCTTTTTCCACCCCTTTAAGTTTATGTGAATCCTTATGCCTTAGGTAAGTTTCTTGAAGACCACATATACTTGTTTGGTGGACTTTTATCCATTCTAGCATTCTGTATCTTTTAAGTGGAGCCTTTAGGTCATTTATACTCAGTGTTAATGTTGGGATGTGAGGTACTATTTTATTCATCACACTAGTTATTTCCTGAATACTTTGTTTGTGTGTGTGTGTGTGTGTTGTGTTGTGTTTTGTTTTGTTTTTTTTTTTTGTTTTTTTTTTTGAGACAGAATCTCACTCTGTCACCCAGGCTGGAGTACAGTGGGGCAATCTCAGCTCACTGTAACCTCTGCCACCTGGATTCAAGTGATCCTCCTTCCTCAGCCTCCTGAGTAGCTGGGATTACAGGCACCTGCCACTGCACTCGGATAATTTTTGTAGTTTTAGTAGAGATAGTGTTTCATCATCTTAGCCAGGCTGGTCTTGAACTCCTGACCTAGTGATCCATCTGCCTCAGCCTCCCAAAGAATACTTTGTTTTTTCTTCATTGTGTTATTGTTTTATAAGCCCCATGAGATTTATGCTTCAAGGAGGTTCTATTTTCGTGCATTTCAAGGGTTCAAGATTCTTGTAGTACTGGTGTGATAGTGATGAATTCTCTCAGCATTTATTTCTTTGAAAAATCCTTTATCTCTCCATTTTGAAGCTTAGTTTTGCTGGATACAGAGTTCTTGGTTTGTAATTATTTTGTTTGAGGATGCTAAAGTTAGGACCATAGTCCCTTTTGGCTTATAGGGTTTCCGCTGAGAAATCTGCTGTTAATCTGGTAGGTTTTCCTTTATGTTACGGCTTTAAGTTCCTTTAGGTTACTGCTTGCTTTTGCCTCACAGCTGTTAAGATTCTTTCCTTAGATAACCTGATGACTATGTGCCTGGGTGATGATCTTTTTGCTGGTGATCATCCATTACACACAAAATACATTTTGCAATGTATTTCCCAAGTGTTCTTTGAGCTTCACTGTATTTGGATCCTCTTCCTCCTCAGGAACACCAGTTATTCTTAGGTTTGGCTGTTTAACATAATCCTAAATTTTTTGGAGGCTTTGTTTATTTTTTAAAAATTCTTTGTTTGTCTGATTGGGTTAATTTGAAGACCTTGACTTTGAGCTATTATTGAAATTTTCCAGTGCATTTTTTATTTCTCTAAAGTGTGTACTTCATTTCCAGAAGTTATAATTGTTTTTTCTTTATGGTATCTGTTTCTCTGGAGCATTTTTCATCCATATCCTGTGTTTTTTCCTTAATTTCTTTAAGTTGGTTTTCATCTTTTCCTGGTATCTACTTGAGTAGTTTAGTAATCAACCTTCTGAATTCTTTACCTGGCAAATCAGAGATTTCTTCTTGGTTTGGATCCTTCGCGCATGTTGTAGAATCTTGTTTTGCCACATTACCAGAATGACTTTTCTGATTCCTTCTCATTTGAGTGACCTATTTCAGTGGAAAAATCTGGAACTCAAGGGATGCTGTTTAGATTCTTTTGTCCCATGGGTGATCCCTTGATGTGGTACATGTCTTCTTTCCCTAGGGATGAGACTTTCTGCAAACCAGACTTTAGTGACTGATGTTGCTCCTCTGGGTTTAGACACCTAGCAGGGTTACTAGGCTCTGTGTTAGTGCTGGGAAATGTCTGTGGAGAGTCCTGTGATGTGATCCGTCTTCAGGTCTCCCCGCCATGGATACCAGTACCTGCTCTGGTGGAGTTGGCAGGGCTGTGAAATAGACTGTGTGAGAGTCCTTAGTTTTAGATACATTGAGGATGCTGGCTTTCTTGAATGCTGGTTATGCCAGCAGTAAAGTTGTCACATGGACACACTGAGGACCACTGACTAGGTGGGATTTTGCAGGCAGTGGAATTAGCTGTTGTCTTCTCCTCCTCGGAACAGGATTGTTCTGTCATGAGTTGCTGTAATGTCCTAAGTTGGTCAGCCTCCAGCCAGGAGGTGGCACTTTCGAGAGATCACCAGAGTTTTTGGCCTGTCTTTCAGAACTTCCAGTGGCCTGCCCCTTCTTTCAAAGCATCCATGAATTCTTTTAGTCTTCCTGGTACATTCCTGTGGTGGTTCCTGGATTGAAAGTCCACATTGTGAGTCTCTACACATTGTTCTGTCTGTCCCAGTGGGAGCTACGTGTCAGCCCTGTCTCCTGTCTGCTGTCTTGACTCCACAATCAGCTTTTTCATTTTTACTGAAACTTAATTCCACGTTGAGATTTTTTAAATTTCAACATTAAATAAGTGCCATTTTTGACTAGTACATAAATTTTATTAAAACAACTAAATCTGAAAACTAAGGAATTCATAAATTATCATTTTTTATAACCTCTCATCATTTACGTGGAACATGTAGGATCTTTATGACTTCAATTTAGTAAATTGTAAATACAATTTAATTGTTGTTTAACTTGTATTTGACAGCTTACCAAATAAACTAATGAAATGAATCCCACATAATCTAGATACCTATACTCCAAAGAACAGTATATGGATATTTCTTGGCCTGATAATAAATGAAAAGAAAGGAATAAGTGATGTATCTGCTTTGGCTTATTGTATCTCAGCATGAAGGAGAGAGAGGGCAGTTCTTAGTGAAATAATGCACATTAAAACAAGATAAAAATTTTTAATTGACATGATTGCATATATTGAAGTGGTACATAATTATGTTTTGTTATATAATGTATAGTGATCATATCATGGTAATTAGCATATCTGTGATCTCAAACATTATCATTTTTTTATGTTGGGAACATTCAGTATCCTCCTTCTGGCTATTTGAAACTGTGTAATATATTATTGTTAACTAGAGTCATCCCACAGCAGTATAGAACACTAGTATTTATTCCTTCTATCTAGTGATAATTTTTGTCCAAGGTAATTTCATTTAACACAATAAAAAGCCAGGCTAAAAACATAAACCTTAATTGTAGATTTTAGTTTTGGTATTGCATTATTTGGCAATGATAAGCTTAGAAAAAATACTTAATTTTTAATTTAATTCATTAGATTTGTTTTCTGTTAATTTATTCTTTACACCTAAAAGATAAAAAGATCCCGCTATTACTTTTACTGTCACACATTATTTTTCTTTGTTGAAGCAAAGAAAAAAGTTTAGAATGTGACAAGAGAAAATATTATTATCTTAAAGAAAATTTAGGTTTAAAAACAGGCTGATTCAGTACATGTTGTCATTTCAGTTAAAGATAATGTATAAGATATGAATCATAGTTGTGCAGAAATATCAATTGATTTGGCCACATATATTTAGGACTGATTATTGCTGACTAATGTTATATTTTTGAAAGTTTTAAAAATTCAATTAAAGTGATTATATAGATTTATACTTTAATATTTCAGTGGCAACAGAAATTTCGGTTTTCAGAGCACATTTTAGATTAAAGATTTTATCCTTTTCCTATGGTTTACTCATAAAAAATCAACTCTATTTTCAATACTGTGATCAAATAAAAGGGAATTGGGACAGTGTGTACAGTAAGTACTTTTTTTTCATCATTTCATAGTGTTTATTACCTACTGTCAGATTGTCCAACAAAGATATTGTAACAGTGTGCATTGTAATCAATAAGTAATGTATAAATATGCAGTTTCACCATGGCCTCAGCACTATTACAATTTGTTATTTTAATTTGTTATTTTATTATTTACTGAATAGATAGGAAATGGCATCTCTATTTTCTTTTCAATTTAATGTTCTTTGCTTACTAGTGAAAGGCTGATACATTATCTATTAATGTTGCCACAAAAGTTTCAGATCAATTTACAGGAAGTACTTTTAAATGCATTTGGTCTTGTCTAGATTAAAACAACAATGTACATTTATTAAACCCTCACTAAGCACCACATACTTAGTTTTTTTATGGATAATATAGTATTTATTATGGTTAGTATACTCATTTTACAAATGTGGAAACAAAAGCTTAGAAATATTAATACATCCAAGGTCACAGAATCATTAAGTGGTATTTATAGTTTGGTGGATTTGTCCCATCAAAGCTGGTTTTCCCTTTTACTTACCATTTTAACTCCTAAGTTGTACTATCATAGCATACCCATACTCTAAATTCATAACTGAAATAATAACTTTACTTTAAATTTTACGTTTTCTGCTGAATTCTCTTTATGCTAGTTGTATACATAGTCTCATAGGACATATTTACAAAGACAGCATAAAATAGACCAGACACTTAAGAACACACAGGAAGGTAATTTGAATGATATAGATTTTTCAGTATGGGAGATTTTATCAGTTTCATCATAATAACAATAGTGCATTCAAGTTCTTTCATGTATGTACCACATTTTATTCTTTTATCACCCCTTCAGACACATGAGGTTGTATACTAATCTCCACATGAGGAAAATGAGGCAGGGGCCTGTTGTTTGGTTCCACTTCTGCGTGCTTTCCATCTGGATCATACTTATCAGGATGACATTCTGTTATTGCAAACCTGTGCTTTAAATTTACTGGATTACAAAGCTTTAAAGATATGTGGATCTGGGTGCTATAACACTGCTCAAAATAGCTGCCTGAATGAAGAGATATATGTACTTTAACATTACACTTTTAAAAGTGAGTATATTTCATGAGATGAATTGTCTGTCTTATGTGCAATTATAAATCATTTCTATTTCATAAGACTGTAGAGTGATTTTGAATACAAAGCAATATTGGACAAATAGTAAATTATGTTAAATTGTATGGCAAATTGAGAAAGTGAAACTGCGATTTTGAGCAACTGTGCCTTCATGATTTAAAATGCAAGTTTCTCATGCAGTGTGGAATGATTCTTATTTCCTCTCAAACTTCCATTATAAATGCATTTATTCTTTTTAATTTTAGCTTCACAAATAATTCTGATTTGGAATTAGGGATCTTTTTTTGAGGATAGGAAGAAATTTGCAAATTATATTAGAGTTTTGATTTGTGATAAATGACTAATTTATTATATACTCTGTTATAATCTGAACTATATAAAAATAATTTTCTGCTTTAAAATCTCTGACAGGGTCTTTCTTAAGACACTTTCATTCACTTCTGGAAATAGCAACAGTAGTTTCTAATCTTTGGCTAGCAAATAATTTCTAAAATCATCTTTCTTTCTCCCTGAATTGTAGTCTGTGTAGCACTTGTCTTTCAGAGAAAATGAACTTTATTTCTATTAGAAAAATTGTTAAACTAAAAGATCTGACAATAACATTCTCAAATAAGTTTAAAGAATTTATGGCTTAAATGAATTTGAATTCTAATTTACCTTTTACTTTGAGCTAGGCTGCTGTTTTCAATTTATATGCGTTTTATACATTAACTGCTACCCTCGATTTCCTGTCAACTTTGTAGTAAGCGATACTCTGAAATGCTACTCTATGATGCATTTAAATAAAGATAAAAGGTCAATCTAGGCTTTTCTAAAATTACCATTCTAGGATATAAGCTTCTGAATTGCTTTATATTTGTATCATTAGACATAATTTCTGACATTTAAAAATTTACCAAAAATGTAATGAATTCAAGGTAGTCATTATTTGTCTATGGATTCGTTTAGCACGTTAAAGACTTTATATATCTTTAACCGTAAAAAACATAATATCGCTAAATAAAATTATTCTGTGTATCTCTAGGCAAACTAGAACTCATGTTCTAGAATTCTAGATCAGCAGTGAACAAAGCGAGGATGTCTGCTCTTACACCTTCTTTTTAATATATGTTGGAAGTTTTAGCCAGGACATTAAGGCAATAAATACATAAACAAATAAATAGATAAGAAAGGAAGAAGTAAAATATGTATTTCTTCGTAGTGGATGTGATATTATATATCAAAAGATTCTAGGAAATCTACAAAAAGCTACTAGGATTAATAAATGAGTTTAGCAAGGTTGCAGAATACAAGGCCAGTATTCGAAGATCAATTATATGTCTATACTTTAAAAACAAATAACCAGAAACAGAAATTTAAAAACCAATATCACTTACAATCCAAAAAAAAAAAAAAAACATGAAATACTTAGAGGTAAATTTAACAAATGATTTTTTAAGACCTGTATACTGAAGACCATAGTATATTATTGAGAGAAAGTAAAAATCGGAATGAATACATAGGTACACCATGTTCGGGGATCAGACAAGTCAATTTTGCTGAGATGTCAGTTCTCTACAAATTAATTTAGAATTCAGAGCAATTCTAAATTAAACCCAGTGGGCTTTATTTTAGAAACTGACAAGCTGATTGTAAAATTTATATGGAATTGCAGAGGAAAAACAATTGACACAGAGTTAGAAAACTCACACCACCTAAAGACTTATTATATAGTAATCAGAGGAATGTGTTATTAGCATATGGTGTTGAAACAATTCATTATCAATTTAGAAATACAAAAGGAAACTCCACCCTTACCACACATCATACATGAAAATTAATTTACAAGATATCATTGACCTAATATAAAAGCAAAACATAAACACTTTAAGAAGAAAAATAGGAGAAAATCTTAACAATCTTAAATCAGGCAGAGGCTTTCTATATAGGAAGCAAAAGCCATCAATTTTTTTTTTTTTTTCTTGAGACAGGGTCCTGCTTTGTCACCCAGTCTGGAGGGCATTGGTGCAATCATGGCTCACTGCAGCCTTGACCTCCTGGGGTCAAGCAGTCCTCCCACTTCAGCCTCTCAAGTAGCTAAAACTACAGGTGCATGCCACCAAACCTGGCTATTTTTTTTTTTAAGAGATGGGTCTCATTTTGTTGCTTAGGCTGGTCTTGAAATCCTGGGCTCAAACAGTCCTCCCATCTTGGCCTCCCAGAGTGCTGGGATTACAGGCATGAGCCACCGTGTCCAGTGTGAATTTTTAAAACAAAGTGATAAATTAGATTTCCTTGAGAGATACAATTTAAAAAATGAAAAAGCAAGCCACAGACTGGGACAAGTTAATAAATAAATTAAATGCATAAACACATAGATGTATATTGTATATGTGTTTGTATATGTATATTGAACATACATGGACCAGGATATGTGTCAAGAATATATAAAGGACCAGGTGTGGTGGCTCATGCGTGTAATCCCAGCACTTTGGGGGGCCAAAGTGAGAGGATCATTTGAGGCCAAGAGTTCAAGAACAGCCTGGGCAAAACAATGAGTTGTCATCTCTATAAAACATTATAAAATGAACTTTGCCAGGCATGGGGCACATGCTTGTTACCTCAGCTACTCAGAAGGCTGAGGCAGGAGGATTGCTTGAACCCAGGAGTTCTAGGATACAGTGAGCTGTGATCATGCCACTGCACTCCAGCATGGGTGACAGAGCAAGACTCTTTTTTAAAAATAAAATACACAAAATACACACACACGTGTGTGTGTGTGTGTGTGTATTTGTCTATAAAGAACAAATATAACTCAATAATAGAAAGGCAACCTAATTTTCAGTAATGGATAAAAGAGTTGAAAAGATACTTCGCTGGAGAAGATATGTGCATGGTCAATAAGTACATGAAAAGATCATATGGGCAATGGAAATTAAAACCGTTATGAAATACCGCTAGATACCTACTAGAATGGCCAAAATTTTTAAAGACAGTACTAAGTGTTGATGAGGCTGCAAAGCAACATCAGCTTTTATGCATTGCTAGTGGGAATATGAAATGATACTATTACTTTGAAAAACAATTTGACAATTTCTTTGTAAGTTAAATATGCATTTACCATATGACTCATCAATTCCATTATTTGTCTAAAGGAAATGAAAACTTATGTTCACATAAAGACTTGTTCACAAATGTTTATAGTAACTTTCTTTATAATATCAACCCAAATACCTATCAGTAGAAAAATAGATAAACCAAATGTGATGTATTCAATACAAATGGAAAACTATTTAGTGATAAAAAGGAGCAAATAACTGATACTTACATCAACATGGATAAACCTCCAAATCATTGTGGTGAGCCAAACAAGCTAGACACCCTAAAATTCCATTTTTATAGAACTCTGGAAAAGATAAATATAGGCCCAGGATGAAGATGACTTACTGGAGAGGAATATAAGGAAATATTTTGGGTTGATGGAAATGTCCTGTATCTTCATTAATATGGTAATTACATGTTTACGTATGTATCACAATTATTGAACTGTACATTTAAAATTCATGTATTTTATTGTGTGTAAATTGTACCTGAATAAAGATGAAAAAGATAGTATTTATAAATTCTATTAATACTTGATTACCAAAGGAAAATAACGCAAAAGATAAGTGAACACTTAAAGATAATTTCAAAGTAAGTCTTGCTTGAAACTATATAAAAGTATTTATTAAAAGGCAATTAACTACTAACATCCAAGGGTGAAAATTTTGACCTTTAGTGTATTATGCAGAAAAATTATGGTATATTTCTTTTAAAATTGATCAAACAGCAACATACATTAATCAGAGGAAAGCATCAATTAAATGTAGAAACAAGATTTAAACAAAGATTCATATTAAAATGATGAGAAGTAATACTTAGAAACTGCATCCTGGAGACACATTTGTATTTTTAGAAAAACAGAAACATGTATATTAGTGTGAAAAGATGTCAAAAAACAAATATTAAATTGTTGAGCACAACACATTATGTTGACAAGAATATACCGTAAATGACTGTAGCTTGCAATAAGGAAATATCTTCCTTGTTTTTCTCTTTAGGCTTTTTTTACAGGCATTAATATCAACAAATATTTCCTTTCCTCCCTTTATTTATTGAACCATACCCCTTCTCATGCTATCTTTTCCCCCAAAGGAAGTGAATTAATTCACCACCTCTTCTTATTACAGTTTTTCATTTTAAAAACAAAAAACACTACTTAAGTTTTCCCTTTCTCTTATTTCCAAAGTTATATATTTAGCCACCTAAGTTATGCTGTACTTCAAAATGTTTGTTGTTGTTGTTGGCTTGAGACAGAGTCTCTGTCACCCAGGCTGGAGTGCAGTGGCGCGATCTTTGCTCACTGCAGCCTCCGCCTCTCAGGTTCAAGTGATTCTCCTGCCTCAGCCTCCAGAGTAGCTGGGATTACAGGTGCACACTACCAAGCCTGGCTAATGTTTGTATTTTTAGTAGAGATGGGATTTTGCCATCTTGGCCAGGCTGCTGTCGAACTCCTGACCTCAAGTGATCCACCCACCTTGGCCTCCCAAAGTGTTGGGATTACAGGCTTGAGCCACTGCGCCTGGCCCTCAAAATGTTTTTGAACAATTTTTGTTATAGTTATGCAAATGCTTCTTGAGTTCAATGGTACAGGAAATTATGAGCTTGCTTCCATTTTGTATGGCATCAAAAATGTGTAAAGTGCTGCAGAATGGGTTACCTATGTTACATCTTCTCTTAAAATGATAATTTTTATGGTCCTTTACTTTTCCCCCCTTCTTTTATGAGCTGTGTCGTTAAAAATCACTTCAATTGCTCATCTAACCTTTCTTCTCACCCAAGAAAACCATTTTGAAGTCCGTAGGTGATATTACTTTCCTGAGGCTTGATGGACCCTGCTGAGATCAAACCTGCTTATTACTTTTCTTAGCACTCCTTTTTGTTGGAGAGTCTTAAATATTAGTCTTTGTTAACCTTTCCACAGATTTGTTATTGGGCGGGAAAAACCAGGACAAGTGAGTGAGGTTGCCCAGTTGATAAGCCAGACACTGGAACAGGAGAGGCGCCAGAGAGAGCTGCTGGAACAGCATTATGCCCAGTATGATGCCGACGATGACGAGGTCAGTAGTGCTTGCAACGATTATTTTTCCCACATTTTCTAATTCACGAAACTATCTCTACTGTATAACAGTATGAAACAGTATGACAGGTTTTATGCAGTTTCTTGAGGAAGGTATGTCCACATTGAACTAAAATTCTACCTTAGAAAAGAAATACTACTAGCATCTGATACACACTTAAGAATCAAGTCATGGTATCCTTTTTACAGTATGAAGACTGTGGACACAAATAAGTCTTATATTTTGCACTATTATAAAGGAAGTCATAGAAACAGAAAAGGATAAAAACACAGAAATGTGAATAATGTCTGTCTTTATTGGTGGAATTGGGCGATTTTCTCTCTCTGCTTTATATTTTTTCAATCTTTTCCAAATGTTCTACTATAGTATGTAATGCTTTTCCAAAAAATTGGTAAACACACCCAAACACAAACAAATATACATAGAAAAGTAGTAAAGATTGCTGAGTGTTTCCAGTGTCTTTTTCACCCAGGAAGAGAAAGTTCTTTGGATCTGCTCACTATGATTTGTGCTAACATAATGCAGAACAAAGCTTTCCACTAGCACATGTTCCATAGAGTAGATACATATTGGAATAATTTTACATCCTGCTTTCTGTAAAAGATCAAGTAAATGAGTAGAAGCTAACCCTCAAGTGAAAACAGCTCTCCAGAACCCTTGTGTGCTGTAATATAATACAGATGCTGGTCTGTTTCTAATGTCATTGTCAAATGTACATTGATATAACGGGACAACATGCTTTATTATAAACACGTTTAAACATGCATATGTTTCATATTGGCATGTCAAAAGATCCATCAACAATTTAATTGTAGTATTTTATACTCCATATACTAGTACATATTCAGATAAAATAAATATTCTTCATTCCAGCTGATACAACCACAGTGAAACTTCATATATTCAACCCCTTCTTTTCTGAATATATAACTTCTCAGAATTTTGCTTTTTAGCCAGGATATAGAGATTAATAAACAGACATTCAAATATTTTCACATATTTTTAATCTGAGATGTTTTAATCACAATATATATTAAGATCTCATGAATATGTGGTATAATGAGGATATATTCTCTACTTATTATAGTAGAAAATTAGAGGTGGTATATCTGTTAACTTTTGATCAAAGAATAATACACTAGAAATCCTTTAAGTGAATTAATTAGACTCTTAGAACTTGATTTAATTTATTTTCTTACTTGATGAGTCTATTTGAAATGGCAAGTATATTTTCATTACACTGAGATATTTTGCATGAAAAATGTTCTCTTGAATTTTCAAACTAAAAAAGGGATTTCCTCAAATATTTTGAACTTGTATCTTTCTTGGTTTTCAATTCTCTACATTAGTATTTTGTATTTTATCAAAGACACCAATTTGCTTTGACTGCAAGCTTTTTCTGAGATTATAGAATCATTTTCTGCAGGTTTGATTTTTGCATCCTCACTGTGCTAGGATTTTTGGTCTTAGGTTCAGGGGAGTACAGTGACATCAAGTGGTGGAAGGTGACGTGGCCAGGCTTTCTAGTCTGTGTGCCTTGGTGTCTTTGGCCTGAAAGCACAGGGATTGGGCTAGATCACAAAATTCCTTCCAGCTTCTAATGTTCCATGAATGTGAAATAAGCCATCAAGTCTAACAAGCAGAGGGGGCAAACAAGATAGTCACATTTTTAAGGCACTCCAAGTAAAACATCTAGATCACAGACCACACATTTTCTGCAGTTATTTTGAGGCACTGATCGCATTCATTCCCAAAAGTTGATATAAGATTTAGCTTTTTCTTTTTCTTTTTCTTTTTTTTTTTTTTAGACACAGGGTCTTGCTGTCACCCAGGCTGGAGTGCTGTGGTGCAAACATAGCTCAATATATCCTCAAGCTCCTGGGCTCAAGCCAACCTTCTGCCTAGCCTCAGCCTCCTGAGTAGCTGGGACTATAGGCACACAGAACCACATCCTGCTAATGAAAAAAAAAAATTTTTTTAAATAGATGAGATCTCACTTATGTCGTCCAGGCCTGTCTTGAACTCCTGGCCTCAAGCAATCCTCCTGCCTCAGCCTCCCAAAGTGCTAGGATTATAGGTGTGAGCCACCCCACCTGGCCCAGATTTTTCTTTAACTTGATAATTTGAATAGATGGAAAAAGAATATTTTTTACATGACATTTATACTTAGGAATGTATCACATCTTAAATGGCAGATTGCTTATAGATTTTTGTTTGTTTGTTTGCCTGCTTTTGTAAAGTAATCAGAGTTGTCACCTGAGCAGATATTGTCAGGGGCAAGGAAATTAAGTAAATATTTAGTGGCAGGCACTTTGCAAGGTGTCTTTCCTACATGATCTCATTTAATCTTTGATGCAGCCAGAAGAGATTTTCTTTTTTTTTCCTAGAAATGCAGCAACTGAGGTTTCTTCTAGTGGTATGTCCAGTAGCTGGCAGAGTTGGGACTGGAATAAGGTCTTGCTGGCTCAAAAGCCTGGACTCTTTGCAACACACTGTGCTGTTTTTCAGTACAATATACAGAACACTCCTGCTCTATTCAGGCAGACACAGAATAACTGGGTAACAAAAGATGTTAAGAGAATTACTGTTTGGGGTGCTAGAGTTCAGGCTCTATGATTCTTTGTTTTGTATTTCTAATAATAGGGAAATCAAGTCTTTGGATAATTATTTTACTCTATCTAAAAGTCCGTAAGAATCATCTTCATAGAGTTTAAAGGGAAGAATAATTGAGTACTCAATTTTTTAAATTAGTTTAGCTTTGAGTTAAACTGTTTTTTCTTTCTGCAAGTTGTAGAAGTAAAAACAAGGTGCTTGCTATGTTACTCCAAGTAACTCACTTTATGCAAAAATGTCAAAGAGAATTTTCCTTTGTATCTCTTTCTCATCCTCCTCTGTGACTTGGGTTTTTTCCCTTTTTTGTATGTTACACACTGCCTCACCAAAAGATGCCCAGATAAAACCAACTGTTAATTTTTGTTATATAGGAGAGATGAAAGCTGTACAAATAGTGAAAATCCACTCCAATGTTAAAATTTCAAATTATCATTTGATTCAAATTCTTTTTTTTCTAATGCTAAGAAATATTATTTATTTATTTTTTATTTATTTATTTTTTTTGAGACGGAGTCTCGCTCTGTCGCCCAGACTGGAGTGCAGTGGCCGGATCTCAGCTCAATGCAAGCTCCGCCTCCTGGGTTTACGCCATTCTCCTACCTCAGCCTCCCGAGTAGCTGGGACTACAGGCATCCGCCACCACGCCCGGCTAGTTTTTTTGTATATTTTTTAGTAGAGACAGGGTTTCACCGTGTTAGCCAGGATGGTGTCGATCTCCTGACCTCGTGATCCTCCTGCCTCGGCCTCCCAAAGTGCTGGGATTACAGGCTTGAGCCACTGCGCTCGGCCTAAAAAATATTATTAAATTGATTTGAGTGCTTTTTCCCCATTTTCTATGTACTCCCTGTCTTCCTTTGTGAACGAAGAATAAAATGCCCAAGAGGCATAAAGGAAATGAGAAGAACAAATATTGAATATATAATGAATAAATGCTCCTTGAATAATTGAGTTAATGTCATATATAATCCAACAATTTATTGATCGATATATCTTTGTTAAAATAAGCCCTGGATGTGTGTAATCAGTCACTTGGTTTTTTACTTTTATGATTTATAGAATCATCTTGTGATTTCCAAGTTAGAGTTATTTTTATTTGACAATATCCCCTGTGACATTCCCTGCACCAGTAAGGAAAACCTCCAATTACATTCAGAGCAACCAAGTTCATCCAACTGATTTCCAGAGCCAGCTCTTAGATCAGCATTTTCTGCTGAAGGATAGATAGCTTCTGTTTTTCATCAAATCATCCAGTTGATTGTAACTTGGAACTTGTCACATTGACAGAGGGTATTTGCTTGCTTGCATTCACTACATGGAAAACATCACAATGGGAGAAATAGCTCCTGAAATTATAAACCTACAGTGGAGCTCTAAGAACTATATTGAGGAAGATTACCTTACAATATATTGCGTATGCTTAGACATATCTGTTTCAATGCTTTAGGAAATTATAAGTCATACTCTAGTAGAATTTAAGCTATATAGATAATTTTCAAACTATTTAAATTTCTGCTTTTTCTGTTTTTTCTTCCTCTACATCTTTAGAAGGGTTTAGAATAAGCGAACAGCCAATTTTATTTTAATTTGCATCCCTGTTTTTGTTTGCTCTCTGTTAAACATTCTGATTTTAAAAAAAAAATGTTAAAATGGCTCTGCTTAAAAGCTGTAGAATAAAAAGGAGGATCCTATTTAAGAAGAGGGAGATGAATATCTGAACAATTGAAAAATTTTAAATGTATATCTGAATATATCTGTGATTCATGATTTAATTTCTGTTTAATAGAAGTATTGATCACTTGGGTTTTTTTCTTTCTTTCTCTTTCTTTTCGAACAATCTGAAAGGTTGCCATGGAGGATTTCAGTAAATCCCTCAGACAGTCAGCACTATTTCATGACACTTGGGGGGTGTGATAAATTTTTCAACTAGAATTTAACTTTTTAATTACATTTACTCTCTTGTCATACTCCACCACTATCAGTGTGTAGCCTTTTAGTAGTGAGATGATGTAATTATGGTATATATTTTGTGTAGCGTGTATATATTATGAGTATTTTTTATTTAAGAGCATTGTGCAGTTTGAAGTGCTGCAGGCTTAGAGGAAATACAGTATGAGCTGGTGCTATATTCCATTTCTGAATTAGAAAATAAGTATGGTCATTGAAATTCAAATAAAGTATTGCACTGTAAAAATTATGATTATTTGGCTTCCTTATTCTTTTAAGATATAATATTTATGACATTGTAAAGTCTTAGCTATAGATAGCATTTCAAAGTCTCCTTAGGCAGTAGTTCATAAGAAGGTTAATCATCACTCCAGAAACTGAAGCCCCTTCTTCTAAAATATAATTTAATCTTTCTTTCATAATTTGTTTTCATTACTGGAAATTAATATCATTATAAGAATGTTATAGCAACAATATTTTTTTAGAATCTTTTAAAGTATTAAATACAGTTTAGAGTAGCTGCCCACATGGGTATGGTTTTTTATTGCTTGTGTTGGCATGTAATAATTAGAGGAAAAATATAATGGAAGCTTTGGTTTGCATAAGTATTAAAAGGTATACAAGAATATAATATTTATGTTATAAAAAGTGTTAGAGGGATAACATTAAATTTGACTCATACTGTTTGCCATTCCTAGTTGGAAACAGCTTGTGTGTGTAAACAAGAGATTGCAATTATTATGGTTGGCCTTTTAATCATGTGAATACAATAATGTAAATACACTTTATACTGTATAATACTGAGAAACTAAGAGTGGGGGCATTTTTTACCAACATGCAGCAATATTGTCTTAGTACTTAACACTGTGTATAACAGTAAGCACTGGGACTCAGTGTTTTTCTATCCTTTATCATTTGGCTTTTCTCTTTGCAGTGGGGGTTAAGCCTTCTTTAATATTTTTTGTCAACCATTTTAGAACACTGTGGCTGAATTACAAGGAATGTCTGGCAACTGCAATAACAATAACAACTATTTTCTTAAGGTTTGTTTTTTGGTTGAAAGTAATGCTTACCTGTACTTTCCTGCTTTATATGTAAAATTAAATATTCTTTGTGTCTTATTAACTATCTGTATGTTCTGAAGAACTTCTCTAGAGTGATGTGTTTTGTGCATTGAATAATAGTTTGAAAATAATCATAAAAAAACATTTAATTCTGAAACATAGCATATATTTTAGGTATAGCTTCTGCAATTTAGACTCATTTCTTAATATTTAGCCATGGATATTTTTAACCCCTAACACTTTAAATATCTTGTGATCGAAATTAAAGGGAAAAAACAAATGTCCAACAGCAGGTCTGTATGACGTTTATACAGTAATAATGTACATAGCGATTTATAGTGTCTGTAAATCCAGTACTTTTTAAGAAACTAATCTTTTGATACAAAATTCTTGATTTTTCAAAACACTAGATTACATATATCTTTAAATTATAGTAGCATTTAGTTGCATGATTTATATGGTAGACATATCAAAATATCTAAAATGATACTATACTTTAAATAATAAAATAATTCTCATTATGTTTAGTTGCTGTTAATATAGATAGAGGTGCTTAAAAATGGAGGTTGAGTGTATGTAAAAGGCAGGCTGATTTATGGCAATTAGAGGAGCCTGAAGAATAAAAGAAATATATTTAACAGCCTGTTCACAGACTCCAATTTGGTCTAATCTCTAAAATCATTAAATTTAATTACATCCTTTGGTTTATGATCCCCAAATCTATAGCAACGGTCATTGTCATTGAGGCCCAGAATCACAAGGTACTTGGAAAACATTCTGTTTAAGACTCTATCCATATGTGCTCTGGCCGAAGTAGTGTATACGCACGCTTCACACACACACCACACACGCACCACACATGCCCACACACACACCACACACACACACACCACACATACCCATGCACACACACCACATATACCTACACACACACACCCCACAATCACACCACACATACCCACACACACACACACACACACACCACACTCACGCCACACATACCCACACACACCACACATACCGACACATACACCACACACACATACACACACACCCACGCAACCACACTCACACCACACAAACCCACACACACACCACACACACGACACACACATTACACACACCACCCTCGCACACCACACATACCACAAATACACACCTCACACACCCCACACACACACCCACAGACAACATGCACATACCACACCCACACACACACCACACATACCCCCACACACACCACACATACCCACACGCACACACCACACATACCCACACACATACCCACCACACATACACACCACACATACCCACGCAACCATACTCACACCACACATACCCACACACACACCACACACACGACAAACACACTACACACACCACCCTCACACACCACACATACCACAAATACACACCTCACACATGCACCACACACACAACACACACTCTGACCCCACAGGGTAGACATCCTCCTGTACTTGAAAGATTTTTCTCTAGAAATACTCTTCGTATATGGAGATGTTATTTTTTAATACACTGTGTACAGACAGAAAGATGGGTAAAGGGGAGATACAGGTTAGGATAGGAACCTTCATCTAAACAATGTCATCTTTTTGTAGCTCATTTTCTTTGATTTATAAAAACTATGATGCAAATGATTTGAATATATTTTCCTTCCCACTGCTACATTGTGATGTTATTTACTCATGAGCTAGATACGAAATACCAAATAAACTTTATCAAGTTCTTCCATGTAATTAAATTTCTCTGAAAGTGTAGACTTTGTACTCCCTAGAAACTATGCTAGAACAATTCAATATGACAATGATGAAACACAGTTTGCAGTGTTAAAGAGATGTCATAGAAACTAACACAAATGACAGTATTTTTCTGACTTTAAAAATGTATATATTAGTTGAATAATTTACCAAAACATTCTAAAATGCTAAAAAACACAGTGAGAGATGGATGCCTGGGAAACAGACTTACTTTCCCAGGGGCCATCGGGATCCCCTAGTTTTTCTATGCCTTTTGTTTCCTCTACCTTTTACGGTGTCTAGTACACTGACTCTGTTGCCCTTGTATGGCAACTTAATCCTGTTCACCTTTCAGGGTTCCATTTAAGTTTCATCTCCTTCACAAAGCATTGCTGGGCTAGCGGTACTGTGTGTATCTCTTTCTATCATTATTTATCCATAAATTCCCCCCATTAGCCTGTAATCTCTTCAATGACAGGTTTCAGTGGGCTTTTGCTTGCTACAACATTTTAATTGTCTTGAGAGTCCATGAATTTGCAAGAAGACTGTATCGCTATCACACTAAACCACAATCTTCTTCATGTAAAACCAGAAAAAAATGAATGTGCATATTTTATCCCTTGAAAACCTTTGGGACTATCAAAATAGCAACTTGGTGACTCACAGTAACATGCCTTCTTTTTAGTCATAACTGAATAAACCTGCAATTGAAACAGAATAGTCAAAATGGCCTAAATTACAATACTGCATATATGTCCTTATCTCCTTCCCAATGTATTCACTTAGAAATAGCCTTGAATTGTAGAAACATATTTTCTGTCACAGAAATACGTTTCCATCTGCAATGAAAACTGAATGGTGACGTGGCCAAGGATTGAGATGGTAAAGCTGCTTTATCATGGAGTTTTGTCAGGCTTGATAAAGGCTTCATTTATTTTTAACTGATATTGAAGCTAGTAAGGATGTTAAAAACTCTAGTTGATTTCGGAAGTTTCAGTTCCTAAAGAGATTTTTTTTAATGGATTTATTTAGATAAATTTGACATAGAGTGAAATGCACAGATCTTAAATGTATAATTTGATATGTTATCATTACATAGTCCCATTGAAATATCAACTTTAATGAGTAATAATTTACATCCAATAAAATGCACCAATTTTCAGTGTATTTAAGTTAATGGTTTGATGAGTAACCACCACCATAATCAAGATATAAGACATTTTTATTACCTCAAATAGTTAACTTATGGAACTTTGTAGTCACTCTCAGCCTGAGACAACTATTCAGTCTGCTTTTTGAAACTGTAAGTTAATTTCTCCAATTCTAGAATGTCATTAGAATAAAAGCACAACATATTCAATTCTACAATGTCATTACAATAAAAGCAGAACATACTTAACTTTTCTTGAACTGCTTCTTTCACTCATCATAATGTCATAATTGTCGTTAATACTTAAATGTTATGATGATACTGTAATTGGTATTGCTTTGAGTTATAGTAGACAAAACCCAGGGTCCACCTGATATGGGATGCCTAATTAGGAAACTTCGTCATAAAGCTGGAACCCCATGGACTACATCTTTCTGTAAAGTGAAAATAAATCTATCACTCCGGGGACTGCATGGATAATTGCCAGTGTCAAACCTTAGGTGCTGAGGGGAAGAGCCAAAAAATTTTTTTCTAAGAAATTATGATCACAAGTAGCCTTAATTTATGTTACTTTTCAGAAGAAAAAAAAAAAAAAAGCATATCTTTCCTTGGGCATTCATTGTTACTCAAAGAAAATAAAGTTTCTAGAAATACGAGTTAACCATTTCAAGGTACAAAGTTCACAGGGAAATAAAGCACCATGAGTAACAAACAGCAGAAAATAGAAGAAAGGGAGGGAGGAAAAGAAAAGAAAGAGAAAGAAGAAAGAAAATAAATATAAGGTCAAAATCCTTTTATTATCAATTATGCCAAACTAGAACAAATATCTCCAGTTGCATATAACTTATTCCAGAAGACAGAAAAACAAAAGTAGTACAACTTGATACCAGGAATGCAGTAAAACTTTGAGAGTGTGAGATGTATGAAGTAATAAAACATAACCTTGGTACCAAAAGCTAACAACGATGACAAAGAAAACTTATAGGTCCATCCCATTCATAAAAACAATGCAAAAAAGTCCTAAACAAAGTATTAGTAAACCATATGAAGCAACATATAAAAGAGATATCATAGCTAGAATGTCATTAGAATAAAAGCACAGCATACTCAATTCTAGAATGTCATTACAATAAAAGCAGAACATACTTAACATACTTGACTCACAGTAACATGCCTTCTTTTTAGTCATAACTGAATAAACCTGCAGTTGAAACAGAATAGTCAAAATGGCCTAAATTACAATACTGCATATATGTCCTTATCTCCTTCCCAATGTATTCACTTAGAAATAGCCTTAAATCTTAAAAATGTATTTTCTATCACACACCACACATACCACAAATACACACATACCTCACACACATACATGGAGCTGTCATCTCCCATGATAACAATGCCTTCTTCGGGAATACCACCTGAAGAACCTGCCTGAGGCTGTTTTACAGTTAGTCTATTTTTTTAGAGGGACTACACTCTAAAATAACAGTAAAAAGGGTGATAAATTTATTTTCACCTTACAGAAAGGTGTAGTCCATGGGGTTCCAGCTTTATGGTGAAGTTTCCTAATTAAGCATCCCACATCAAGTGGACCCTGGGTTTTGTCTACTATAACTCAAAGTAATACCAATTACAGTATCATCATAACGTTTAAGTATTAACAATAATTATGACATTATGATGAGTCAAAGAAGCAGTTCAAGAAAAGTGTGTTCTGCTTTTATTGTAATGACAATCTAGAATTATGTTGTGCTTTTATTCTAAAAAATTTATCATAAATTATGTAGATAATATATCATAACTAGGTTGGGTTTAGCCAGGAATGCAAGTATGGTTTAACATTGGAAAATCAGTCACTTTTTATATTTGACATTTTACTGGAAGGCAAGTAAAAGAAATTAAAGAAATAAATTGTAAAGGAAGAAATGAAACTGTTATTCACATACGATGAGATTGTCCATTTAAAAAATCTCAAAAAGTACCTATAGATAAGTTATTAGAAGTAATATAAAATTATAGTAACTTTGCTGAATACATAATTAATGTAAAATAAAACATATGTTTCAATATGTCTGCAAACCAGTAGAAAACATAATTTATAAGTTACCATTTACAAGCCTTCAAGACATAAATGATAGGGAAGACCTTCATAGAGAAAAATAAAATCATATAGAGTTATACTAAAGAAAGTTATAAAATAGGACAAGGAAACCTTGTTCATGGTTTGGAAGATTCAATACCTGTTGATTTGGTGCAATTCTTGTAAAAATAATTTCAAAAGATTTTTAAATAGAATTTGGTAAGCTATTACTAAAATATACATGAAAGGGCGATACACGAGAAATAACCATGGCATTTCACATGCTTTAACATGGAAATAAATATTATTAAACTTTAGTAAATTTATACTTTGAGACAAAAGAATGGGCAAGTTGGTCAAGGAGCCCAGAAACAACACTTCAGATATACAAAAACCTGATTCATGACATAGATTACACTCTAGAAGAATTGAGAAATGTTTGGCTCCTCAATAAAGAGAATATAGTGAAGTTGAGCCCCCATATAATCCATACCCAAAATTCTGTCTCAAGTGGACTGACTACTCAAATGTGAAAAGCAAAAATATAAAACTTGGAAGATAGCGTAGAAGAATACCTTTATGACCTCAGTTTTTAGAAATGTTTCTTAAATGAGCCGCTGAGAAACCTGACTACATTAAACTTCTGTTCATCAAAAGAATACCGTTAAGAAAGTGAAAAGACAAACCAGAAGCTGGAATAAAATGTTTAAAAAATAAATAACTGAAAGTAAATTACAGTCACATGTTGCTTAATGGTGGGGATAAATTCCGAGAAACGTACTTTTAGGCAATTTCATCATCATGTGAACATTATAGACTGTACTTACACAAACCTAGATAGTATAGCCTACTACACACCTAGGCTAGATGTTACAGCCTATTTCTCCTAGGCACAAAACCTGTACAGCATATTATTGTACTGAATACTGTAGGCAGTTTTAACACAATGGTATTTGTGTATCTAAACATGGAAAATGTACAGTAAGAATATGGTATAAAACATAAAAAATGGTACACCCATGGAGGCCACTTACCATGAATGATGCTTGCAGGACTGGAAGTTGCTCTGGCTGAGTCAGTGAGTAAGTGTGAACACTAGGACATTACACTATTGCAGACTTTATAAACACTATACATTTAAGCTACAATACGTTTATATAAAAATATTTTCTTTCTTCAAAAATAAATTAACCTTAGCTTACTCTAACTTTATTTTATAAACTTTTAGATTTTTAAAAACTTTTTGACTCTTTTGTAATAACACTTAGCTTAAAACACACTTTGTATAGCTGTACAAAAATACTTTACCTTTATTCAGTAAGCTTTTTCCTGTTTTTAATTTTTTACTTTTTAAATCTTCTTGTTAAAAACTAAGACGCAAACATACACATTAGCCTTGGCCTACACAAGGTCAGAATCATCAGTATCTTCTACCTCCATGTCTTGTGTAGCTGGTAGGTCTCAGGGGCAATAACATACATGGAGCTGTCATCTCCCATGATAACAATGCCGCCTTCTGGAATACCTCCTGAAGAACCTGCCTGAGACTGTTTTATAGTTAGTCTTTTTTTAATAAGTAGAAGCACTACACTCTAAAATAACAGTAAAAAGCATACTAAATACATAAACCACTAACAAAGCTGTTTATTATCAAGTATCATGTACTGTGCAAAATTGTATGCACTATACTTTTATAAAACTGGCCGCACAGTAGGTTTGTTTACACTAGTATCACTACAAACGTGAGTAATGTATTGTGCTATGACATTATGACAGCTTTTCAGCTCCATTATAATCTTATGGGACCACTGTCATATCTGACATTTTGGTCCAGCACTGACCAAAATGTCATTATATGGCACATGACTGTATATAAAAAGTACTTCTATGAGGCAGTACGGAAAGACTGCAATGGGCCATTGGCTTGAACCGGTATGTCTCAGAAGAGGAAATCTCCATACCAGATGATGTCCAAATATATTAGCAATCAGCAAGTGAAAATTAAAACCCAAAATAAAATACTACTTTATACCCACTGAATTGATTTAAATCAGATATTTTAAGTTTTAGTGAGGATATGGAGTAAGGGAAACTCTTATTCTCTGCACGTAGGAAAATAAATAAGCCCAACCATTTTGAAAAACAATTTGGCATTATCTAACAAAGTTGACTCAACAATTTTATTTTTTGTAAACCACCCTAGTAAAATTCATATACATTAGCTATAAGACATGTATAATATTGTTCTTGTAGTAGTAACAAAATTTGAGTATATCTGACATCTCTATCAACAAGAGAATGGATAAATATATTATTGTATAGTCATAAAATGAAATTATATGTTGATTCAGCAACTCAACAACTGCTGGAATCTTAGGAGCTCAGGATTAAAAGCAAAAAGGCACAGAAAAATACACACAATATTATTCCATTTATATAAAACATAAAATCATGTCAAAATAACACATTGTTTGGATATAAAAATACAGCAAAACTAAAAAAAAAAAAAACTCAAAATGATAAAATTCAGCAGAATTACTCCAGAAGAGTAAGTAACTGAAATGGAATCAAGGAGGCACATACAGAGGACTTCAATGAAAATGAGTTGTTCTGTTCCTTTTCCTGAAATAAGTTGTTAGTTTATTCATGGTGGTTATATAATTATTCATTATGTTTTAAATTTATATCTTGAATAGGCTTTATGTCAACTCAGTATTTAATATAATTCAAAAGCTGCCAAGTATAATATATTTTGCAGTTAGGTGATTATGTGGATATAAAATGAATAGGACATAGTTCCTGCACTCTGAGGACTTATAAAATGGCTTAAAACTTTGTGTCTTCAACTTGCTTCAGTATGAGAATATCATGCTACTTCTTTAAAAATACAGATTTATCCACCCAGCCTCAGACCTACTGAATCTGAATATGGCTTGCAAGGATATCACCTGAGATGTTTGTGGGAAGCGGTTAGACACAATCAGTATTGGAGTGATCCAGTGTAAAGATGCCAGGAATCTTGCAGTAAAGATCTTTGAGTCCTGGCATTGCAGGCACTTTGCAAGACGGAATGGCTGCCACAAATCATGAGACAGCCATGTGAGGAAAGGACTAGAATTATTCTCCCTGGAAGGAGATTTTAAGATTGAGACTATGTTTATCATTAATCTATGTAATAGCATAATCCATGTAATACCACTAGTGACATTTTTGTTGATTTTACTTTTTTTTGTACCTTAAATTCTGTAACTGTAATTTCTGGTTCTATTTGATGATCTGATAGCATTTTTGCAATTATATGAATCAGTCTTTATGTAAACACCTTATTTTTCAAGATTCAATTACTTGTACAATTATAGAATTACTACAATAATGATAACATGTCTCTTCAGTCACTCATAGCTGTCCTCTTCTGTAGAGGAAAATTCAGGGAAATACAAATCTCTTAGTCTCTTCCCAAAGTTCTACTGGCATCAGAATAAGTGCTTCATTGTTCTCTTGGCAAGTAGAATGAAACTCAAGGAAGACTGCCAGTTTGAATTTGCAGTGTGACATTTGAATTATAGAGGTCTACTTTGGTCTGTCGACCGTTTAGTTCAGGATCTCAGTGGCAAAAAGAGATCGCTGGTTCCCTCCTCATATAGAATATATTTATCAGGGACTTAATTAAAAACAATAGCATTTCTCTCTTTATAAGTAGGTAAATATATTAAATGGAATTGAATTAAGAATATTAAGACATGGAGAATATATTTTATATTCACAAGCAGCTTATTTTGCTGTGAAAATAGTTAATATATATAGTAAAAAATTTAAATCCTTTTCAAGGCAACCTGTCAAAAGATCCAATAACCATAGTGTAAAAGAATCATCACAATGTTAAGGCATACAAAATAAAAGTGGATTTGATATTTCTGCTTTCTGTTTTTATTTGCAAAGAGGTTTTTGTTTTGTTTATTTTCTGTAGCACAAGCAGCTGTGGCAATAAAGGGTGTGTTCAATTTTTTTTTTTTTTTTCTTTTTGAGACAGAGTCTTGCTCTGTTGCCCAGGCTGGAGTGCAGTGGCATGATCTCAGCTCATTGCAACTTCCACCTCCCAGGTTTGAGCAATTCTCCTGCCTCAGCCTCTTGAGTAGCTTGGACTACAGGCACATGCCACCATGCCCAGCTAGTTTTGTATTTTTAGTAGAGATGGGGTTTCACCATGTTTGTCAGAATGGTCTGGATCTCCTGACCTCATGATCCACCCTCCTTGGCCTCCCAAAGTATTGGGATTACAGGCATGAGCCACCGTGACCGGCCCAAAAATGTTTTTTAAAATAACGCAGCCTATCACAGAGCAGAGTATACAGAAACAAATCATAGTTAGAAAGTATTTTAAAAGGTAATTACTTTAAAAAGTAATTGCGGGTTTTTGCCATTGAATGTAATGGCATTAGTTTGCACCAACCTAATATAACAATAGTGTTCAATCTTTCTAAAATCAACTGAATTTCTTGACATTTTTACCCCCCTGAGGGCCTCATCTAACTGTATAGACTTTTTTTTCCATTAAATAATTGTTGGGAAACAGTTCTCCATGGGCCTGTCACAATTCTGAGACACTGACTGCCCTATGTTCTGGACTACCTTTGCAAGTGTTTGTGTTTGTGGACTGAACAGCCTTGGAAGATAGTTTTCCCTTTAGAGCAAAGGGCAGTAATATTTACTGCTGATTATGAAAGATTCTGGTTACATAGCTCTGGGTTCTTCTGACTTGTCTACCTGTGCAGGAATCATCTGACCTTCTACTCATTACCCTTTGGAAATTGTGGCTTGAGGAGCCAGTCCAAAAATGGTCATACAGCTGTTCTCCCTTATCTGCAATTTTGCATGTGAGGGTTTCAGTTACCCACAGTACAGTACAATAAGATATTTTGAGAGAAAGAGACCATGTTAACATAGCTTTTATTATAATATGTTGTTATAATTGTTCTATTTTATTATTAGTTAATAATATAGTATATAGAATGTACTGTGCCTAATTTATAAATTGAACTTCATCATAGGTATGTATGTATAGGAAAAAGCATAGTATATAATAGGGCTCAATACTATCTGAAGTTTCAGCCATCCATTGAGGGGCCTTGAATTTATCCTTTGTGGATAAGGGGAAACTACTGTAGTCTGTTTCAACTAGTTCAAAGACCCATCCTGGGTTAGAAGAAGGATCTGACCCCACACCTATACTGAGCATGAATTGAAGAAATTTCACTCACTGGGGAGATGATGAGGCAGGGTGTGTAGTGCTAGATAAGGAGGAATAGCAACAGTTAGGCTGCTTTTTGACTCAACCCTCTTGCAGTCTGTCATGTCTATCATGCCAAGTTTAGATTCATTCTGATGATAAAAGGTGTCACAGTGTTCTTTGCTGTGGGTCCTGGCTATTACAAGGGAATATTGTTCCTATTGGGGAAATTTCTCTGAGATACATAAACTCCTATGGGAAACCTAGTGAGTACTTGCACCCTAACTGCCTTGCATTGAACCTATAATGCTGATGAAGGTAACTCACTGGAGAATGTGAAACTGTCCCAAGACAGTCTAGATAAATTCTTACAGTCAGCCTTATCATCCTGGAAAACTCCCGTGTCCTTTTATGTTGAAACCAGGTTTAAAGAGATGTTATCATGATAACAGGGCAGTGAATGTCCCAGATGAAGATGGACTGTATAATGGAATTTTTGCTATAGAAGTCAAGGTTATGATTACTGAGTCAAAGACTCCTCAAAACTAAGTAGATGGTGTCAGTAATTATGAGCAGCCTTATAGAGTGCCTCAGGTGGACTATAAACGTTGGAAGTTAGGTTAAAGCAGGAGTAAACACTGCACTGCTCAGAACTGAATGTGCCTGTGACTGCCACAGAGCTCTTCTCTGCTTCCACACCTCTTGATGCCTTCCTGCTCTACCCTGATTCAGTTGCTTTGGGCTGAAATCTCTTTGCCCTCTAGAGAGACCAAATTTTATAAAAACCCCTTGAATATAATGGAGAACTTTGGAGGGGGAAACATTTGAACTTTATCATTCTGTTCTGTTGATACTGTGGTTCCCAACTCACTATTTCACCTAGTGCCACTGTGAGAAGGATACCCAAATTCAGCTGATATAATGGGTTCACAGTGGGAAGGTAAGCTAAAATAGCCTTGAGGATGGCACCCTTTGTGGGCAAATAAAATGTAATGGTGTCATGGTTTCCACTGCTAAATGTGTAATGGAATTGATGTGTTACATGCGTGAACTTCTTGTCACATTAGTGTCCATGGGGATTTTCCCATTCAGAGATTGCCACATGTAGAGCGATAACAGTGGATCATGTATATCACCTTCCCTGTTTTCTCTCAGGTGGTCCAGCAGAAACAAGATAGCATCTTAGGAGGAGAAAAGAAATTCACAGCTTATTTAGACACTTAATGGATTTGGAGTAGTGGCTCATGCTTGTAATCCCAGCTCTTTGTGAGGCCAAGGCGGGAGGATCACTTGAGGTCGGGAGTTTGAGACCAGCCTGGCCAACATGGTGAACCCCCCTCTACTAAAAATACAAAAATTAGCTGGGTGTGGTGGTGCACGTCTGTAATCCCAGCTACTCGGGAGGCGAGGCAGGAGAATCACTTGAGCCCAGGAGGTGGAGGTTGCAGTGAGCCGAGATAGTGCCATTGTATTCCAGCCTGGGTGACAGAATGAGACTCTGTCTCAAAAATAATAATAAAATAATAAAAATATTTGGCTGCCAGGATTCTCAGGCCATTTCCCAACTCAACAATATCACATGCTTGATCAGTCATTGAACACACCTCTTTTTTTTTTAAGTGGTTTTGAATTTGCTACTAAGCTCTTATTGAAATTGAATATGAAGAAATAGGAACGCATTTACACTGTTGGTGGGAGTGTAAACTAGTTCAACCATTGTGGAAGACAGTGTGGAGATTCCTCAAGGATCTAGAACCAGAAATACCATTTGACCCAGCAATCCCATTACTGGATATATACCGAAAGGATTGTAAGTCATTCTACTATAAAGACACATGCACATGTATGTTTATTGCAGCACTATTCACAATAGCAAAGACTTGGAACCAACCCAAATGCCCATCAATGATAGACTGGATTAAGAAAATGTGGCACATGTATACCATGGAGTACTATGCAGTCATAAAAAGGATGAGTTAATGTCCTTTGCAAGGACGTGGTTGAAGCTGGAAACCATCATTCTCAGCAAATTAACACAGGAACAGAAAACCAAACACTGCATGTTCTCACTCATAAGTGGGAGTTGATCAATGAGAACACACGGACACAGGGAGGGGAACATCACACACTGGGGCCTGTCAGGGGGTGGAGCGCTAGAGGAAGGATAGCATTAGGAGAAATGCCTAATGTAGATGACAGATTGATGGGTGCAGCAAACCACCATGGCACATGCATACCTATGTGACAAACCTGCATGTTCTGTACATGTATCCCGGAACTTAAAGTATATTTTTAAAAACACATTAAAAAAATAATAAAAAGAAATTGAATGTCTGACCCATGGACAGACAATACCTCTGGCCTGATATTCTCAGTTTGAGATGGGTCAACTTGAACTCATGACCAACAAGATTGGAAGGGTTCAACACACATTGTTTGTCAAATAGAAATGACAGATTCCAGAAAGCTGCCAGGCTGGCTACAAGTGGTAGCTTTCTGTTTGATTAAAACTTTGTCTCTCTGCCTCCTGAAATGGGGAGTTTGACTTGGTGATGTCTTCAATTCATAGACTTTCTTTAAATCCCTGGTATTGGTTCACTGATGGTTCTGCGAAGTTGTCCAATGTTGTCTTCTGGTTTTTCAATCTCAGCACTAGTTATGCAGACCCCAAAATGGACATGGTCACTCTGCTCAACAGGCAGCACACAAGTCCATTTATCTCTCTGGCCAATACTCCCCTTGATGAAGCTTGTTATATTTTTACTAACTGTGGGTCTATTACAACTGATTTGTTGGGTCTGCCACTCCTAAAATTACAGACTGACATATTGAAGTTTGAGATATATAAGGTTGGGAGTGGTGGCTCACACCTGTAATTCCAATACTTTGGGAGGTTGAGGTGGGAGGATAACTTGAGGCCAGGAGTTCAAGAGCAGCCTGGGCAACATAGCAAGACCTGTCTCTAAAAAAATAATTTTGTAAAAACCTGGCATGGCAGTGCTACATGCCTGTAGTCCCGACTACATGGGAAGCTGAGGTGGGAAGATCACTTGAACCCAGGAGTTTGAAGCTGCAGTGAGCTATGATTGCGCCATTGCACTCCAGCCTGGGTGACAGAGTAAGTCCCTGTCTCTACTCAGTCAATTAAAAAAAAGTTTGGGATAGCAAACAGTGGAAGCAAATTGTGGCAACTGGTCACATTCTTTGAACTTCTCATGTAGCTGCACCTTAGAGGTATTTTTATATATTTAAATGTATTTAAAGAAAGGCTTTTAAAAATAGAATCAGAATCTGCAGTTTAATAGGATCTCCAGGTGATTCTTTTACAAATATTTTTATTGATGCATAAGATATAAATCTTTTCAGGGTACATGTGACAATTTAGTATATTCATTTAATTTGTAAAGATCAAATTCGTTTACTTGGGATATCCATCACCAAAGAAAGACCTTTGTAAGAAATCTTTTCTTTAAAAAAAAAAAAAAATCTTTTCTTTAAGATATTTTAAAGAATTTAAAAATATATATATATGTATTTAAAGAAAGACCACCATTAGATCATGTAGCCTTCAGATGATTATAGAGATCCCTCCAAAATGAGGCTACTCTTAGTTACTAAAGGGAGCTTTCCTGAGGGATAACTAATTTATTATTTGTATGAGCCCTACAGGCAATTGTCCTTATGATTAAAGTCATTTAATCAGATAAGGTCTTATGAAAATTGTTCCTGATTTTAGGTAATGTGATTATTGGTACTACCTCAGTCTTGGAAGGCAGTCATGTCAGCCTCAACCTTTTGGTCAGGGTTTTTCTGGACAGTAGAATTGCTCTAACCCCTAGACTTCCTCCTTGTATGCCAAGGTTTGAGTCTATGTAATTATTGATCCTGCTGTACCTGGTTTAATACCTTAGGCCAAGTGGAAAGATCAATACAGAAGCTTAAGGAGAAAGTCCTGGGTTTCTAAGGTATATCCTGATGGTTTATGGGATTTCTTTAACCAGTTGGGTCTGGGAGCCTAGGGAATATAGTTGTTATCAATGCTGCAAGTTAGACTAATTCTGCTGCTTGGAATCCTATTGATAGCAGTATTAATCATATGCTCTGAGACAGACTGAATGGCTTTGGTCCTAGCCACTCTTGATCACATTGATCAGTGTGGCCAAGGGAATGCCATGCTCGGGGAAAATTCACCCCAAGCCAAGACTGTGTAGAAATGAGGGTGGACGCTGTTTGGAGACAGTTCCTCCATGGGTTCTCCCTTCTCTGCTTTGTTTTTTGAGCAGCAGCAGCAACAGCAGCCTATGTTTCAAATTATCTTTCCAATGATGTTGGTATCATTGGGAGATAGTATATCCCTTTAGGGCAGTGACAGGTTTGTTTATCACTCATTATTTAAAAATTTGAATTTCCTAAGGGCAGAATTCTTAATAAGATTTTATTGGTTATACTATTTTTCTTTTTCTTTCTTTCTTTTTTTTTTTTTTTTTTTTTGGAGACAGAGTTTTGCTCTGTTGCCCAGACTGGAGCACACTGATGCAATCTTGGCTGACTGCAACTTCTGCCTTACGGGTTCAAGCGTTTCTCATGCCTCAGCCTCCCGAGTAGCTGGGATTACAGGCTAGTGCCACCATTCCCAGCTGATTTTGTATTTTGTTTGTTTTAGTAGAAACAAGGTTTCACCATGTTGGTCAGGCTGGTCTCAAACTCCTGACCTCAAGTGATCCACCCATCTCAGCCTTCCAAAGTGTTGGGATTACAGGTGTGAGCCTCCACGCTCAGCCTCAAGCAGAAGCCTTATACGTTCTGCTTCATTTTTAAACCACATTCTTCTGGCAGTTCCCTGGATTTGAACTCTGTTTAGAAGCCATTTCTTAATTTTAGACTTAATTTTAAGACTTCGAAAACCATCAAGTTTCTGTTTAAACAGAAAGAATTCATTTCTGTTTAATACTCTCAACTGAACTCTATTCTTTTTACATTTTACTATAAGCAGCAAGAAGAAATCAGGCAGCACCTTCACCACTGTGTTTAGAACTCTACTTAGCCAGATCACCCTGTTCACAAGGAACACTTCCTACTTTCTCATTAGAGAAGGTGATAATGTTGCTAAGCTTTGTGTCACTACATAACAAGCACGCTCCCTTCCAGTTTCCACTCACAATCTGTGCAATGCAATTTAGGCTTGCTCCAGTACACTCTTCAGAATCCTTCTAGCCTTTGCCCACTGCCTGTTTCCAAGCCACTTCTCTGTTTTTTTTCTGTATTTGTTTTGGCAGCATCCCTCTTCTATTTGCTGCATTACAAATTATCACCAAAACTTAACAACTTAAAACAAGACATATTTGTACATTACCATGTCTGTGGGTCAATTTAGCTGGATGCCTCTGACTCAGAATCTCTCGCAAGGCTGTAAGTAAGGTGTTAGCCAGAGCTGTGGTCATCCAAATGCTCCACTGGGAGAGGATGTGCATCCATGCTCACTCACAACTGTTGGCAGGACTGAGAAGACCCACTTCCAGACTCCCTCATGTGACTTGGCAGGCCTCAGGTCCTCACTGGCTGTTGACCAGAAACATCAGCTCCTTGGGATGTGGGCTTCTCCCTGCTCATAACATTGCAACTTCCTTCCCAATAGTGAGGGCTGAGAGAGAGAGAAAGTGCAAGAGGACAAAAGAGACACAAATCATAGTCTTTTTTTTTCACCTAATCTGAGAAGTGGCATTCCATTACTTTTGTTGTATTCTGGTTGTTAGAAATCAGTCGTTCAGCCCTCACTCAGTGGGAAGGGAGTATACAAGGGCATGAACACCCAGAAAGCACGGTCACTGGGGTCATTTTGGAGTCTACCTCCTGTAGTAGGAAACACGGCTTCCAGAGGATACTTTCTAAAAGGAAGGGGATAAAAACTGAAGAATGGATTTGAGTTGTTAGAAAAGATTTCATTGGCAAGTAATGATTTTTTTGGTCAAAATTTTAGGAAGAATAATTTTTCAGCAATATTACCAATGACCTGACAAGCTGAGAGCCTGAAGGCAAGGAGCACAGAGGCCATGTGAGTAATCTAGAGAAGGATTTTAGATGTTTCTTGACTTGGTGACTAGACAGTGAGAATGGAGTGAAAAATCAGGAAATACTCCAATAACAAAAGATTGACAAGAAAATTTTGAATGAGTTGATAAGTGGGAGAAAAAATAAATATATATGCTGGGCCAGGCATCATGTTGGATATTTTGCATATTTCATTTCTTTGAATCCTCTCAATATCCTATGAGATTGGTATCTTTTACACCGTTTTATAGAAGAGACCACAAAAGATACAAACTAAATGAACTTGCTCACTGTTATGCAACTGCGACATTAGGATTTTTCTCTCTTCTGGCCCTCATGTCTCCAACCCCAAATGCTTTTTTTGTTGCATTAGTTTATGGTGTTGTTCTGGAGAAATAAGGGATGGTGAAAACAATCATAATCATAATGTCATGCAGTCATTTAGCATATTCTAGGCACTGTGGTTAACTCTTTCATATCACCACAATGAATTCTCATAACAACCTCTTTAAATGAAGAAGGTGCTGTTATTCCCATTTTATAGATGAACAAACAACATTCAAAGAGACTAAGTGTACTAACATTATAAAACTAGGACACACAGATGTCACTGACAAAAAAAAAAAAAATGGAAAGAGAGATGCTTCGGCACAGAGAGGGATGCTTTTGCCAAAAGCCCTTGGATGGTGGGTGCAGATTTAGGAATTTTAAACATTAAAATGTGAGTTTGAGGTTTTTCTCCTCCAGGGAAGAAGCGGCTCTCCTCTATTCTCTCACAGAAGTGCATCTGAAAATACATAGAACCAAATTCAAATCCAGTAAACAAATTCCAACAGAAACTGCATAATTAAGGCTATTTTTGTGATTAGCACCATTTAGTTTCCCTGAATTTACCAGAGCAAACATTGCTACAGCAAAAATTACTGCTAATGGTTGAACCTAACAACAAGAGAAAATCCCCAGAAGGGTCTTTTAGGCCCCAGCTGCAGCTGTGTTTCACTATATTTCATCCTGGAAAGCTGAGATTAACAGGAAAATCAGGCTCTACTGTGCTATGCAGATGTGGCTACAACTATCTGAATTTATTCAGCAAACATTTGTTCAGTGCCCACTATATGCCAAGCAATGTACTAGCCACACCAGGATTGCAGGGATAAATTGTATCTGGCACTCTCTAGGAATGTTCAGATGAAAGAAGTTGATGAGAGAAGGCAGATAAAGAAACGTCAAAGCATTATGAGTGATGTCAGTCACACAGTGGGAGCATAAAGGAGTGAATTAGGAAAGTCTTAAGGGCAGCAGCTTCACAGGATGTTCTCATGTACACGGTTATTCATCTTGAAGCCCTGGGGCAGGTTGGGGCCGGTAAGTGAGGAGGACAGAGGCATGGAAGTTTTC